>NC_059072.1:65838483-66141514 GCF_020497125.1 Mauremys mutica
GATCGTTAGAACATGCAAGCTGTCCCGCCATTACAAGGCACAGACACCAGAGGACAGGGGGATCTGATAACAGCCTTCAAATATCTTAAGGGCTGCTATGAAGAGGACAGTGATCAACTGTCCTCCATCTCCACTGCAGGTAGGACAAGAAGTCATAATTAATCTGCAACAAGGGAGATTTAGGCTAGATATTTGGGGAAACTTTCTAAATATAAGGATAGATAAGTACTGGAATATGTTACTAAGGAGGTTGTGAAATCCCCATCACTGGCGCTTTTAAGAGTAGGTTCGACAAACACCTATCAGGGATGGTCTAGGTATACTTGGTCCTGCCTCAGTGCCAGGGAGCAGATGACCTCTTGAGATCCCTTCCAGCCTTACATTTCTATGATATTTCCCTTAGGGTTGCAAAGATAACCTTTAAAATATGAATCCTTTGTAAACTTATTCAGTGTTGCCTGCCTGAGTCTGTAGGCAGCCTGAAAAATAGCTCTGAGAGGTACAAACTATCTTCTTCACACTCTGTGATTCCATGGCCAAGGCTTTTGGCATTTTTCTATGAGCCACAGCTGTGGGGGTGGGATTTGGGTTTTGTAGGGTGGGAATGAAGGTTAAAGTTCCATCCACCCTAGAAATTGCATTGCATGGAGCTGGAGTATATTTCTGTTTCCAGAATGTCAGGACTATGGGTGTGCAGTTGGGTCCAATTGTGCTATCGTGTGCCCAGGACCCTGCCTTTTGCTTCCTGGTGATTTGAGATAGATGAGTCTAAATCAAAATCCTGAATCCATGAACTTTGTTATGGTTGAAATCTGGATTCATATTTTGTGGCTTGAGTTCATTTCATTGACTGATACTTTGTTGGGAGAGAGAAGTGTTTCACTCGTTAGTAGTACAGTCTTACCTCTCTGATCTCTAGAGCAAGTTGTCACCTCAGTTGCTGTAGGAGCCCTATGCCTGCTGTAGATTACTTCTCATTCCAAGCTGTGCATATAATTAAATCATTAACACATTTTAGCTATTTTAAATAAACTCTGTTTTCATTAACTTTCATCACACTCTTGTCAGCGCTATACCACAGAACCTTTCTTTTTATAATTGGTTCTTCTAAAACCACTAAATATGAACGGTTCTAAATGTGTACAGTAACTGACACTAGAGCCTTAAAATACCACCAAACTGACTAGAGTAATGAGCAAATAAGTATTGAGAGGAAGATATGGAAAACATTATAAAAGTCAATTCCTGACTTTACAAAATGCAATATCATCTAATAGGATGTATCAATGGTACCCCACTTATTAGCCTAGATACCTTATACATTGTGACTAATTATTCATATGAAATGATAGTAGCTAAGTGTCTAAAGCCATATGGTGTGAGGATGCAGCATAATGATGGCTTCAGTGATTTCTGTAAGCCGATTTTTCATACTACTAAACACCTTTAAAAAGGATGATTTCTGGTTGGTTTTGCCTCAGGGTCCCCTTACTTTGCTAGTATCTCTGTCCCCCTTCCTAATTTTATTTTGATCTTTGCGTTTACTTTTGAGTGTGTTACATTATTTTTTCTTTCTCTCCTCTTCACTTCTTCTGTTGGTTTAGTCCAGGGGTTCTCAAACTGGGGGTCGGGACCCCTCAGGGGGTTGCGAGGTTATTACATGGGGGGTCGTGAGCTGTCAGCCTCCACCCCAAACCCCGCTTTACCTCCAGTATTTATAATGGTGTTAAATATATTAAAAAGTGTTTTTAATGTATAAGGGGGGTTGCACTCAGAGGCTTGCTGTGTGAAAGGGGTCACCAGTACAAAAGTCTGAAAACCCCTGGTTTAGTCTTCTCCTCTTTTCTGTTTATTTTCCTTATGTTCGTTTCAGGTTTTCATACTAAGTTTTCAGGTGCCACTAGTTCTTGCGCTGTCACAGTAATACCTGCATGTGTAATTAGCTACCAAGCTCTTTTGAATAGCCTTACATGCGTGAGTGTGAGTTTTCCTCTGCTGCCGCTTACTCTAATGCCAGCCCAAAGAGGACCTTTGTTCTCCCCTTTCCTTTATTCCAGTGACCACCATTGTCCTCCTGAACTTTTCTCTTTACCAAACCACCAATATCACTGTATTTTCTTTTTGGATAGGAAGGCTAATAAGCAGCTGACATGGCCCTGTAATTAGCCAACTACATGATTCTGTAACTTGTCAAAAATCAGTATTCTTCAAAACACAATTCTGAATTGGCAATTCCAAAACACTTTAGGCCAAATTCAGACCTGGTGTCAGCAGATGCCACTTGTTTGTCTTCAGTACCATTGACTTTGATGAGTGCTACTCACATATACCAGAACTATGGCCTTTTCTTACCAAAATCTTAGGGAAAAAGGTAAATGGAAAGAACTAAAGCAGAGGAAAAAACAGCAAGTGGTTCTGTTTGCCAAGAGACGGATTGTTGTTCAATCTGCTTTATAAGCATTAGCTTACAAAGTGGCACTCCTCAACTGTGCTTTGCAATATTACTGCAGAGTTAATGTTGTCAGTTGGGAAGGGCTTGTATACTACCTACTGTAACCAATCAAATAGTGTGTTTGATATTTTAACTCTAGGTATTGCCACACATAAAAATATCCCAGATTCTTTACCTCCATTAGAGAAAGTAATTATTTTGTCTTCATGCAGTTGGGCTGGCAGCTCTGCATCTGTGTGTGAGAAATTCATCTCCACTATCTGAAAATGACAACACTTGCTTCGCAATACAATAAAGCTTATTGCAGCAGCCCTTTCTGCAGTACTTTTTGTTATTTACTGTACAATGTTGTGTTACTTGATATTTCTCTGAGTAACATTTAAATTTAAGTCAAGAGAAAAGCTTTGTCATTTTCTATAAAAACATTTCATGAGAATTTCAGATTCTTACATCATCCATCTATATTCACTCTGTACTAAAGGCACCTAAACTATCTTAAGCCACCCTAAGGGCTATAATTTGGTGTGATTATTGCTCAGCCACTTATGTATGATCATGATATACATCCTCTCCTAGAATTAGTCCATTTTAAAAGCACAGTTCCATGATCGCCTCCCCGTCTTATAACTTCTTGACCTCCCACTTGGTAATTTCTTCTACATCACTTTAATCATGTTTTATCATTATCTGGCTTCTTACTAGGGCAGTCTAGTCTTCCCTTCTCACTGCAAGATACGTTCCTGCTGGGGCTTGATTAGCATGATTTCTGCAATCAGTGCTCTCCAGTTGGTTGTCCCTGATGGACAGTGAAGGGTTACACTGTTTTAAAAGCATTTCTACTCAGCAAATATCTCAACATTTACCATATTCATAGTGCAACTGGCCCTCCTAATACATTTCATTTCGGCTTCAATTTCATAGAAAGACCAGAGATGAAGATTTTATTAAGATCAGGAAGAGGGTAGCCATTAGCCCCTCAATTTTTAAACTGTAAACTATTCAAAATGTCTAATCAGCAGCTGGCAGCATCCATCTCGAGCACTTAGAGCTGGTGTGGGGACCACTATCCCTCTGACCAAAGACGGGTGGAAAAGACTCTCTCCTTTGAAACCTTGCAGTCCTCCTCCTTTTGCAACTCTTCATTTCTGCTTCAATTTACCTACTTGGGAAAAAGTCAGAGACAAGACACTTATTAATATGAATACGTAGAAAGACAGATTACAAGCAATATCCTGCTCTTAAGTATCGGGGTTACCCATGTTAGTCTGTATCCACAAAAACAACTCCTCCTGGATCGAGACGGGTACCCAGAAGTCACCTACTACAGGACAGGCCCAACAAGGAAAATAACAGAACACCACTGGCCATCACATACAAAATATCATTACAAAAGCAGCTTTGCCTCTCCTGGAATTGACACCTCCTCATATATTATTGAGAGTGGGCTACATCTGAAGAAGTGAGGTTTTTTACCCACAAAAGCCTATGCTCAAATAAATCTGTTATTCCTGCAGGTCTCTGTACTATATTCACCAACAGTCATGTCAAGAACAAGAATATTAGATTTCCTCCTTTTCTTGAAAGAAGTATGTCTTTCTTGAGGCAGGGAATGCCATTTTGCACCAGGTTTTTACAACAACTAGCACAATGGGGATCCAGCTGGGGCCTCTTGATGCTACGATAGTACAGATAATAATAATAGTGTGATCAATAAGATGTTTCCTTTCTAACTGCAGCCATTGTATTTAGATGATATAACAGAGCCCAGTTCCACAGACCATCACACAAATAGCAGAAGCCCCTTTTCTGGCACAGAAGTAAAACCTCCTTTGGGAAAGAGGCCAGGTTATTTATTTTAGAGCAAACACAAAGTAAAGTCCCTTCCTAAAAGCCTACAGTGCTTCCGACTGTTTATCCAAAACAAGTTTAAAACAAATTAAACTAACAACCACTCCCCATTCCAGACGTCTGTATTTTTTTCTCCATTATTATAACAGCCCCCTTCCTGGAGTAGATGTGTCCAACTCTCCTGCCTTCGAGTTTCTGAGGAAACTCCTCTGTGTCCTAGATTCCCAACTCCCAGGTAGACAGTTGCTTCCCTTTGTTAGGAAAACTGGAATGAAAGGAAACTATGGCAATATGTGCCACCTTTTGAGTCCTGAAAGTTCTGTACCACCCATTACAGATGGGATTCCTCTAACTCAATCAACAGTATAAGAGACCTAATAACAAAGGAGACTATGATAGAATCTATCAAGTCACTAAAAAATAATAAGGCACCAGCAGCCAGACAGCTAGAGAAGACAATTTATAAGACTCTCGGACACTTTAGTCCCATTGTACCAAGCAGCAATAACCTATATGTTAACAAACAGACAATTCCCCACAACGTGGCAAAGGGCCACAATCTTGATAATATCAAAACCAAAGACCCACTGCTAGCAACCAACAGTATTTCCCTACTAAATCTGGATTACAACATGTTCAGAAAGATGTTGGTAAGAAAGATTAGAAGCTCCAACAAAGCAGATAATGCTCAGAACAAGTGGGATTTACAATGAGATGATACAGCTTATATAACATCAGAGACCATTAGATAGCATTTCCAAATAATGATGATCCAGCCGTCAACTTTTATACTGGCAATTGATGCGGAAAAGCAATCAGCATATGTTGGAAATATTTACCTATTTGCAATACTGTCAGATATGAATGTGCAGAAATGTATCAGCTGACTAGGACTGATCTATGACTTTATCTTTTCATAAAAACAAGTAAATGGCCTAAGATTAGAATAATTTACATGAGAGAGAGAGAGAGAAAGAGAGAGTGAGGTAACAGGAATGCCCAAGGTCACCCTTATTATTTGCTGTAACCATAAGAATCACTGGCTGTAAAAATTAGGTCAGAGATAATTTTCTAAGGGATTAAGGTAGATTCGTGATAGAATCTCAATATACTCTGATACCATCATGCTATGTCCCAGACTCCATAACCTTTCTGCCTGGAATAAATACTCAGGCATTTGGAATTTGGAGTAGCTATTTGGAATTTAAAGTTAATGAACCCAAATCATATTTATTCTCTATTTCTATCTATCCATCCATCTGTGGACTTTCTAGTGCATCCCTCACCATCATACGTATCTAAGCACTGATAATGTTACATGGCCAGCTGCCAGTGGACACTAAGGAAGAACCTCTACCCTGTGCAGAGGCTAAACACAGTCACTCTTTGCACTTACCTGAGCACAAAGGCCCAGACCTACAAAGGTCTGTAGGCACTTAACTCCCACTGAAATCCATGAGAGTTAGGAGCCTAAATGCCTTTGTGGATCTGGCCAAAGACTGAGAAAGTAGCATCACTAGCCTTGCCAAAAGGTATAGAATGGAGACAGGACTATGACTCCTTGCTGTAAAACAGCCTCCAATTCATAGGGGTCAGGGCCCCCCAGAAGATTCAGGGGCCCTGGGGTCTTCAGCGGCGGGGGGCCCCCGCTGCCAAATTGCCACCGAAGACCCGGCACTTCGGCGGTGGGTCCTGGGGTAGAAGGACCCCCTGCCGCGGGTCTTCGGGGCACTTCGGTGGTGGGTCCCAGAGCGGAAGGACCCCCTGCCGCCGAATTGCCCCCGAAGACCCGGAGCGGAAGAAGCTCTGGGGGCCCGGGCCCCGTGAGACTTTTCCGGGGCCCCCAGAGCGAGTGAAGGACCGTGCTCCAGGGGCCCCGAAAAACGCTCTTGGGGGCCCCTGCAGGGCCCGGATCCTGGGGCAAATTGCCCCACTTGCCCTCCCTCCCCTGGGTGGCCCTGATAGGGGTTATGAAAAAACTTTTTCATTAGGCACATTATTGCATAATGGAGTTTCATTTTGGGGTTTCATGCATCATTCTCATAAAACACAGAATACAAGAGGATAATCTAGCATGACAATTCCTATATCCCTTTCCTCTCCCTCCTCTGCAACAACCCACAGACCTGGCCAGCTGCAGAGGGAAGCACATGCTGCTCCCTGTTGAAGTGTGGGACAACCGATACACTCTCCATGCACACGCAGGTATATCTGGGAGGCCCAGTGCAGGCCTGTGGCTACAAGATACAATAGAGCCCTCTTGCAAGAAAAACTGAGCCAATCAAAATTTGTATTTATTTTAACTCAGCAGCTATCAGTCTGTAAGTGCTACAAAAATAACATTAAAAAGGCAAATAATTCTTAAAAACACTCTCCAAAGAGATCACCACACAAATCATGTGACTAAACCTTCCCCACTCAGTCCACCTCCTCCAAAAAAGGCCCAGCTAAATAGATGACTTTTGCAACATGTCTTGAAGGTCAACAGACTCAGGCGATGAGCTGGACATTGTACTCCGTCTTCTTTTATCTCTTCTGATCCCAAGAAAAAGTTTGACACTCTTTGAAAGTGAATAGCCAGGTTCATGTGGAAGAGCAAACACATCAGGGGTAAGCTAGCCTTTTAATGTTACCAAGGGAAATATAAGGGATGGCCTTCTCTAACTTTCACACAGCCCCCCTAAAATATGTAATTAACACGGATAGAAATCATGGAAATGCTAACTTGAACAAGGGCTTATATTAACATACCATTTGCATTTCAGAAAGAAATAAGAAAATTGTAATATGAAATCTGTCTAACATTTCTACCTTAAAGGCTAATTTCATGCCCCTTCCCCCAGATTCATGATACAACTCCCATTGAAATCACTATCCTGAGAGGCACAGTTTGGCCTATATCTTTCTAAAGGACCCAGAATTTTTTCCTGGCTTCCCAAAAGCTATTTAACTGTGATGAGTATTTTGAGATAGTTTGTATGAAAGATGCTACACAAAAGCATGGGTGAAGTTTGAAGTGGGGCAGGGGGGTATTGCCCCCCTCCCAAACTATAAGCCTGGGGCAGGTACAAAATTTGCCCCTCCACACACATGGCCTCATTGTCCTGACTGGAGCTGTCCGTCCCCCACCCTCCCCACCCCCAAATATAGAAGTCAAACTACACCTATGCATGAAAGATGAGTTAAATATAATACTACAGGGCTAAATTTCCTGACTCTTCTCTGGTATGTTGGTGGAGGGCACAAGGAACAACCCTGTGCAGTGACCAAAGACAACAGCATTCCCTGACGCGATGAAGCACAAGTATTGCCCTTTCTCTGTGTATCTGAGGAAAGAGAAAGGAAGCAGGACCATGCCCCAACCCCTTTACTACATTGAGGAAACAGGCTAAACCATATTAAAGGTTTGTTCAGCCTGCACACTCCCCCTGTACAGTGGGAGGCTCTAGGAAGACTAATAATTCAGGTACACTCTCTCTCTCTCTCTCTCAAAGAGCTAGCCTATCAAAGGGATGTGGCTCTGTATGCCCACTTCTTAAGACTGTGCTAAGATGGTACCACTAAGTCCATAACTGTATTTTAAAAAGGCATGTGGAAAGGGTTGCAGTAAGATCATCTCTTTGGAAGAGAAACAATTTAACATTTTGAATAACTAAGAGCTTAATTTAGTCTGTCAACACACAATTTTTTTCCTAAGCTCTTACAATTCTATCACTATATCATTTTACACTCCAATTATCTCTTAATGACAAACCTGCTCAGACCCTTGGAGGACTGTTTTCAAGATGTACTGGACAATGGGCAACATGCCTAAAACGATCTCCAAATTACCCTTAGCTTTTTGAAAGAAATTCAGCTAGAAATGAGTTCTGTAAGACAGCAATGCAAAACACATCTGCAGAATAATAATAATAAGTTAATGTTTACAAGGATTTTAAAGATGTCTGATTACGATGGAAAATAAGGCATTTCTGAGGTTATCTGTTCTTTGGTACTTTTTATTTACAGAGCACTCCAGGTGTACATGTTGTTGTACAAACACAGGGGAAATCAATTTCCTGCACTGCATTTATAAAGTAATGTTTCAGTCCTGAAAAGGAATACATGCAGGCAATCCCTTTACCAGATCAGAGTCTAAATCCCACAATAGGTGCAGCCAAGCTTTACGCAGTGCAGGAACTGAAGGAGGGTGAAAGTGCAAAAGTACCTGCAGGAGTTCCAGAAGACTGGAAGAAAGCTAATGTTGAGCCAATATTTAAAAAGGGCAAACAGGACAACTCGGGTAATTATAGGCCTGTCAGCCTGACACTGATCCCAGGAAAAATAATGGAATGACTGATATGGGACTCAATTAATAAAAAATTAAGGGAAGATAATATAATTAATACCAATCAACATGGATTCATGGAAAACAGATCCTGTCAAACTAATTTAATTTTAAGGTATTACATGTTGGGTTGATAAAGGTAGTAGATTTGATACAAAAGATTTCTGTAAGTTATTTGACATAGTACCACATGACATTTTGATTAAAAAAGTCAAATGATACAATATTAATGTGGCACAAATTAAATGGATTAAAAAACTGACTGACAGTTCTCAAAATGTAACTGTAAACAGAAAATCATCATCAAGCAGGTGTCTTTCTAATGGGGTCTTGAAAGGATTGCTTCTTGGCCCTACACTATAAAATATTTTTATCAATGACCTAGAAGAAAACATAAAGTCATAACTTATCAAATCTGCAGAAGAGACAAAAATTGGGGAGTAGTAAATAATGAAGAGGACAAATCACAGATACAAAGCAATCTGGATCGCATGGTAAACTAGGCACAAGCAAACAATATGTATTTTAATATAGCTAAATGTAAATGTAAGCATCTAGGAACAAAGAATACAGGCCACACTTGCAGGATGGTTGACTCTATCTTGGGAAGCTGTGACTCTGAGAAAAGACTTGGGGTTCAAGGTGGATAATCAGATGAACATGAGCTCCCAGTGCAATGCTGTGACCAAAAGAGTTAATGCAATCCTTGGATGTATAAACGGGAATATCGAATAAAAGTAGGGCGGTTATGTTACCTCTGTGTTTGGCATTAGCGTGACTGTTACTGGAATACTGTGTCCAGTTCTAATGTTCACATTTCAAGAAGGATGTTGTTAAATTGGAGAGGGTTCAAAGACGAGCCATCAGAATTATTAGATTGGAAAACATACCAGATAGTGATAGGCTCAAGATGCTCAATCTATTCAGTTTAACAAAGAGAACGTTAAGGGGTGACTTGATCATAGTCTGTAGTACCTACATGGGTAACAAATATTTAATAGCAGGCTATTCAATCTAGCAGACAAAGCTATAGCAAGATCCAATGGCTGGAAGTTGAAGCTAGACAAATTCAGACTGGAAATAAGGTACACATTTCTAACAGTGAGGGTAAATAACCATTGGAACAAATTACCACGGGTTTTGGTGGATTCCCCATCAGTGGAAATTTTTAAATCAAAATTGGATATTTTTCTAAAAGACCTGCTCTAGTTCAAACACCAGGCTAGTTCTATGGTCTGTGTAATGCAGAAGGTCAGATGAGATGACCACAGTGGTCCCTTCTGGCCTTATCTATGCATTTACTGCTCTTCATTGCTGATAAGAAAAAAAATGGGTCAGATCCTCAGCTGGTATAAACTGGCATAGCTCCTCTGAAGTTACACTTCTGGCTGTTACCAGAACTGGATCAAAACTTGAGGAATAGGTTTTGTTCAAGGACTTTTGTGAGAACTGTGAACTGAAGATTCCAATGTCTTGCATACTCAAAATTGTGAGAGTTGTGGTGAGGAATTCAGGACTGGGTCCTTAATTGTTATGTAGCTAGGAATATCTGTCACATTTAATATTAGTACTGGTTAAACTGACAACTGTGCATTGATACAGAAGTTTAAAAAAGAGTTAATTCAGTGATTTCAGACTTTAAGACCAAGTGTGTCAGAATCTCAAAAGTACTTAGCATACCATCTCTGTAATTTTAACTATTGTAGTTATAGTGGATTATTATACAATACCTTTAACCAATCCACATATTACCCGATTGCAACCATGTACATGTACCACAGTTTGAGAACTGTTGAGTTAATTTTTAATATCACCTCTTTCTCTGTTTAAGTAACTATGACCTGTTTCTTTCTTACTCTTGGAATATTCTGTCACTCCCCATTGTGACAGCGGTCCCGCAAGTCTGGTAGCCTACAGTGGGACTAGGGAATTTGTATCCCGACTTCATTCTAGTAGTGGAAGCCCAGAATAAAACTTCTACAGAGCTCAGTGTTTGAGCTGGGAAGAGTGTGGTGTCAAGATGGGAGTTGAGTAGAATGAGAGAGTCTGGGCTTGTATATGTTTTTCTAGAGTAGATTTATGAATGCTCTGAGGGAAAAAATTAACCTCACAATGAGCCACAAATGTTGAAGCAAAAATATTTTTGTTTTTCTACTCTAGAAAAACATATACAAGCCCAGACTCTCTCATTCTACTCAACTGTATAAGGGGGAAGCAGAGGCACTTTTAGGACCTCTGAGGGCTGAGAAAAAAGAACAGGAGTACTTGTGGCATCTTAGAAACTAACAAATTTATTTCAGCATAAACTTTCATGGTCTACAGCTCACTTCTTCAGATGCATAGAATGGAACATGCAGACAGAAGATATTTATACATACAGAGAACATGAAAAGGTGGAAGTACGCATACCATTTGCAAAACATGTCTATAGGGTCTTCTACAGAGCTTGTAAGCACCGCGTAGACAGAGGCAGCTCCATTCCAGTCCCTTAGAAGCTTCATAGTGGCCGTGTAGAGCCTGAAAGCTTCTCCCATCTGGGTCCAACCACAACAGGGCTAGACCTCACCTAGGACAGTGGGTCTGAGGAAGATTGCTTATTCATAAAGGCTGCTTAGTCAGGATGAGAAGCCATCTACTGGGATGTCTTCATTAAACAGTTTCTACTATATTACATATTCTCAATGTCTCCTATGGGCAGCTGGCACTAACCAACTCTTGTTTATAAATGAGTGCCCTTTATAGTCTGTGGATGAACTATTCAAACAGAAAATAGTAGGTTACACTTACATTCTATAAAATCTCTGTGCATATATTGACATTGAAGTATTGTGGTTTAATCAAGATTTGTAAATACAGAGAGTGGATAAGTGATAAAGTCATTGTCAATTAAAATGAGAGCATGACACAGCACCTAGTGTATACTTCTTGATTATATCCATATATCATCCATATGTAGCATATACATCAATATTTCTTGATGATATCCATAAACCACACCTAACCACAGCTGCTGTGTGAGGCCAATTACGCTTGTATGCTCAAACAATTAGAGATATTTCTTCTGAATGATTTTTATCTAATGCTGCTTTTGTCATTATAAAGACCATTAATGCTAGCAGCTGAGCAACTCCAGGAAGGTGCAGTTGCCCTGAGGTAATCAGAGGCATTCAGATGTTTCCTGTGTCCCAATTTCATCTGTATGTTAAATTTTTTTAAAATACTGTATGTTAATACATTGTAAAAGTTGAGGCTTTAATCATATAGAAGTGAGAATATTCAGAGTTAGATTCCCACAGCACATCATAGTGTGTCTTTGGACATACATCCACAGTAAGAGCACAGTAGAGCCACTGAAAATATCCATAGAAAATTTTAGCAAGTTCTAAGAAAATTTGTTACTCAAAAACTGCACATTTTTTTTTGTAAAACCTGTAGGTAAGTGGAGGAAGTTACATGAATTTCACTGTGGATATGTATTAAAAATACACTGTTCTATAATGAACTTCCCTTTCCTTCTCCTTCCTAGAGACCAGCTGCCTCCCTGTTTCTCCTACCCCAAATTTTTCCACCTAAAACCCTGGAGAAATATTCCTCTTCTCCAGAGATCTTATGATGCCCTCCTCCTCCTCCCAGAAGTATTCTACCTCCTCCATCCACACCCGTCATCCAAGAGATTTTCCATCTTTTTCTATTTTTTTCCCCTATAGACAAGGGAAAAGAAAATGATACCTCAAGACTTTTCTTTGCTAAAGGAAATTTCCTCAGATACCCATAATTTTTGAAGGATTTATGAAACTTCATGAGAAGGCAGACATAATCTAATGAGACCTTATTCATCTGGAGAGAATTTTTTTTAGAGATTGTGGCTGAAAATGGCTGACAATGGAAAACCACCAAAATCAGGATACAATAAAAATATACAGAAAAACAGAAAAAACATGCATTAATTGGTTTACCTTTATGTATTCTGTTCTTCCAACAAATTCGTGTGAATAAATTGAATTGTATATTGTTTATGTTTAAACTGCACATTTTTCTATGTGTACATATGTACTATTTTGTATGATTGCATGTATACTGTGTGATTATACATATAAGGGAGGCAGGATTTTGGCAGTTCTGTGAACCTTAGGAAGTGAACTGCAGATATTTTATGACAGATAACCTAAATGTATTTTATGAGTTGATTGTGCCAAACAAGGGACATTCAGCACTTAACACATTTTAAACTAACCTTTCAAGAAATGGCAGGTCCCCCACAATTTCTGCTGGCTGGCTCTTGATACCCCTCTGTATCAATGACCTATCCTCTTCGTTATTTACCACTCCCCCAATTTTTGTGTCATAACAAAATTGTCATTGATAAAGTTTGTATTATCTTCCAGGTCATTAATAAAAATGCTAAATAGCATGGTGCCCAGAACTGATCTCTGTGGCACCCCACTAGAAACACATCTGTTTGAAGATGATTCCCCATTTACAATCAGTTTTGAGTCCTATCAATTATTCAGTTTTTAATACACTTAATGTGATGCCATGTTAATTTTATAACTTTCTGGTTTTGTTATCAAAATGTCATGCAGTACCATGTCGACTGCCTTACAGAATTTCTAGTGCATTACATCAGCAAGATTACCTTTATCAATCATACTTGTAATTTCATCCAAAAAAGATAGTTTGTCAGGATTTATTTTCCATAAATGTTGATTTGCATACATTACATATTACATATGGCACATGGCGTTTTTTACCTCTAGGTTACTCTTTAGAAGTTAGTACTGATTGAAAGTTGTTACTACCCAGAATCCTCTGTAAAATAAGATTGGTGGTTTCCATTCATTTTCTAGTGGATAAGTGTCCAGATCACACAAACTATCTATATGAGCATCACTAATTAGCAGTTTAATCATAGAAGTCAAGGATAGAATGGTCATGAGAATTAAAGTATTTGCTTATCCCTAGAACTGGTCTGAAACATATGCCAGGAGGTGGGGCATCATGGCGAAGTTTTAACTGCCACAAATCGTATTCTGTAAATGGAAGGCTTCCATTTTCAGGGCTTTCACTCCAGCACTAAATCCACAAAGTAAAAGTAAAAAATAAAGTGTTTTGTTTTATGAGAATAATTTACAAATTGGCTTATAAATTAGAGGCTCTACTCTTTCCTGGAACTCTATACTACGTAGGAAGACTCTGGAATAAAGTGGTGTTTGACAAGGGTGTCTTCAAAAAGTAGCTAGAGTCCCTTTTTGTTTTCTGCCACGAAGTGGGCATAAATGAATAAAATAAGATCAAGTGGTGATTTCAGAGAATAGGTTTCAGTTTTATGGAGGTTATAGCAGAACTTTAAAATTCTCTTAAAGCTGATTATATCACAAAACCACACTCCTGAGCTAACTTGAAAGCTTTTCTTCAAATTGCTGCATTGAAATGAAAGGGAGACAAAATAAAAGATATAGAAAAAGAAAAGGGAGAAAGTTTACTATATTATAAAATAATGGAATTAAATATAATAGAGTCTGGAATAAATTACAGTATATGCATTAGAGAAAAAAATAATAAATTACTGCAGCTAACGTGTTCATTTTGGAATCAGTCTTGCAGTTCTTAGTCAAAGGTGCCATGCAAGTCAATTGGTTCTTTTTAATGAAAAGAGAATTATGTAGAAGATAGCAAGAATAGTTAAGAAAAGCAGGATCAAATAAATCTTTAAAGCAATACTGAGAAGCAAAAAATAAAAACACAACACATTTTTTTAAAGATGAGTTTAATTTTAGGTTATGTGATCAAGATCATGGCCCAGATTCTTTTCTGCTGGCATAAAGCAGCTTTAAAGCCAGTACAGCTTTTATCACCCCAGCACAGATGATACAGATCCAGTGTAACAGCTCCTACGCTATTCCTTTCCCTGTGGCTGATGTAGGGAGCATGGCCCTGGCAAAGGGGCATGGCCAGGGCTTCCCTTCATCCTAGCAATCCTTGGATATTGTAATAGCACCTTGGGACCATTAGCAATGGGCACAAGTTAGAACAGCCTTCAGGCCACTGCAGGTTACACAAGGAGATTCTCCTGATGCACCTCTGCCACAGAGTCAGTGTAATGCAAAGGTGATGTAAAATCCTCACCCAGCTTGAAGATACCTTTGAATCCATCCACACCCTCCTCAGCTGTATTTATACTTTCCTCATTTGCAGCTGAGGATTTGGGCCTATATTTTGTGTTGAATATGATTAATTCTACATTAAATATCAGGCTTTTACTAATATTAGAAAACCAGGCCCAGTAATACTTGCCAACCGCTCATGAAGTAAACAAGGTGCCAGCACCTTCTCCTATTGAAATCAATAGCAAATTGGAATGTGTAGAACATTCCAATCTCCTGCTTTACCTTCTTGACACCAGGGTGACAGGCCACTGTTGATAATCTCAGAACATTTTGGTGTTCATGGTTCTTTCATGCCTGAAGCCATGTGAAATGTGTGTTAGTCCGCTTGGAAGAAGAACTGGAAGGCTAGCATTATATTTATTTATTTACGTACTTACTTAGTTTTGTAAATAATACAAAGCCAAGAAATATAACAAAGTAGAAACATCATCATCAAATAAAAGAAATAAAACACAATAGGCACATGGTATTAACAAGTATTTCAAGCGGCCTGAAAAAAGGGGGAGGGGCTATCATAATCTGGGAATAACAGTTTTGGTAAACCAGTGTTTAAAGTGCACCCCTCAGCAACCCAGCTTGATTTAAAAAAAAATTGCTGGGTCTGCAACATCTAATCACATTGTACCTGGAGGGAGAAGGAAGAATTATTTTCATTGATTATAATACAATGTGAAAAAGTCTTGAAACCTTCAAAAACCAGATCATGGACCAAATCCTGGAACAATGGTCCCAAAGTGTCATATAAACACTGGAAAAATAGTAGAGCTTTCCAAATTTAGATTATGTTTTAATAAATTTTGTCACTGAAATTTTAAATTTCAACTAAAAAATTGACTAAATTCTTGGCAAACATCTTCATAAAAATCATCCTGTTTTTGATTGACTATAAAGTTGGTCAAAATATTGAAGTTTTTATATAACATATTGAAATTTTGACCAAAAAAGGATTCATTTTTGTGAAAACTGTTCACAAACAATTTTCCCAAAATATTTTACTAACCCTAAAAAATAACAATATATGCCCTTATTCTCGACACCCACATGTCTCCTCTGGATTATGTCTGATGGGACTATCTCTCCCAGCCAGAGGAGATATATGGCAATGCAGATCTTAACTACAAGGAAAGCTAAGAATTAACCAAGGAAAAAATCACCCTAATGAGGGTATAAAATAAATTCTGCTGACCAGGTTCTACATTTTGTTCTGCTGATCAAGCTGGGCACTAAAACGAACAAAAATGTGCCTTATTAAATCCTAATGGAGCTCCAGTGATTTCAAGTTATTTCAGTGGAGTTACATCAGGAATGCTTTTGGCCCATTGGGTTACTTAGAGTTGGATTCTGAAGCCGGTAAGAGTAAAAAAAAGTCACATTTATATTTGAATATAAGCCAATTTGTTAACTGAGATAGAATTCTGCAGTTAGGAGCAGGGGGAGGACAAAAGAAGTAGAGAATATTTTTAGACCAGTCATTATTAAATATACTAACTTTTGCTTAAATTTTGGATCAAACCAGAAATAGACCTATTTTAGAATATCAGCTTTGTTAAATGTTCCATAACTTTGGAAGATCAATGAATTTAAGGTCTCGTCCAAACACTGTTAAGTTAAAGTCAATGGGAGTTTTTCCACTGACTTCAATGGGCTTTGAATTTGGCCTTTAGAGACTATTTCAAGTATGAAGGGAAAAAAAAGTTGCCAACATTTTGAAATTGACATACAAATCAAAGTATAGTTTTTAAGGTTCAAGAATATTGGTTTTTCAAGATTAAACCCTGCCCTTTTTTGGCGAAGTAAGATTATTTTTCTCTTTCCAAGGATTTCTTTCCCTGTATCAGACTGATTGCCCTGACCTTCTGATCAAGTTGGGCTGGGCTCAAGTGCCTCCTGAGCCCATCAACACTATTTCTGCATCTCAGTTCTAACTCAGACAAAACTCTCATTTACTTCACTGCAGAACTTAGCCAAAGTGCTCTCTTTACCTGCACTCTTTAGGTTTTATTTTAGATGCAATGTTCTACAAAGTATATAAAAGCAGAGAGGGGTTAGGCTTTGTGTCAATTTACAGTAGTATGCAACTCAGATTCACATGGGAGAAACTGAGTTTTGGTTTGTTAAACTCTATGCAGTCCTAATATCTTGAAATGTGGTTTCATCGGCTCTCATAAGTTAAGTGGGGTTGTGCCTTTGATGGGAGACTTCTAAGAAAAATCCAGGTATTGCAGGAAGTGGAGTTGATGATTCAGGAGGCAGTAATCCTCTTTCTGAGTCAGTATTGAACTAGTTACTCATGATGCGCACTGGTGGAAGTGCTGTCTCTTGAAAGAGAAGTAAAGCCAAGGTCCTAACACTTGAAATTATTAAAATACCATGAGATATTTTGCAATAGTAAGAGTGCTAGCTCAGATCCTGGCTACATTCCACCTCAGGTAATTACATTCCCTCTCTAGTTCCAACTGGATACATTATTCCTAATTTTGTCCTCCCAAAACATTGCTGTTGTGGTGACAATCTTGTTCCTTATCTGATAAGCTGACTGCCCAATGCAATTTGGCAGATCTTTTCTGTTTCCAAATTAACCCTTATTTTTAAGAGTTTAAGTTTCAAGGCTAATGGCATCTTCTTGAATCCCTCTATGATACTGAGTAGTGTGCTTTGAAAGCAGTCATGCTGGACCTTATTCCACACTTTTTACACATTCTGCTGTTATCACAGATAAAATAGTCTCCACCAAGTAGAGAAAAACAGACTCTGTAAGTAATGTTGATGTTTTTTATTGTTTAGATTGCAGTAGAGTCCAGCATGTTCTAGGTTCTTCCCCAATTCAGAAAAAGAGACAGTCCAGACCCAAAGACCATATAGAATAAAAAAACAAATGTAAAGTGAGGAAAAGTGATACATTATACAGGCAACGAGGTCAAGGTGATGATAAACAAATGTCCTGTTAGTTATATAAGGTTTATGTTCGAGTTGAACATGAACAATATCCTTTCTCTGCCTCCATTATCCTTCCCCAATTCAGCCCCCTTATTTCCCCCCATTCCAATTTCCACATTAATCCAGTTCCCTTATACACTTTCCTCCTAGCACTGACCACCTTCCCCATTTAAACAAACTGGTCACTTATAAGATAAATACATGAAATAGAGAAGCAAGGGACTTCTTGAAGGTATTTGAGAAAAAGTTCAGGGGGACTTAAGTGAAGGGTAGAAACACTGCAGACCATCTAAAGAAAATGTTCCATGCACAGAGGGCAACGTGGAAAAAAGCGGCACCGTAGGAATGTTTGTGGGAGATGTAAACAATAGGACTTCAAGAATGGCAACATGGACCGAATGGAGGGGATGAAGACAGCACAATAAGAGATGGGTAGGTAAGCAGGGAGGAGTAAAGTTATATAGGGACTTTAGGCGATCACAAGAAAGTTGACCTTGATACAGTGCTGGAGGGAGAGGGAATCAGTGAAATGACTGAGGATGTGAAGAGGGTTTCAGAAGAATAATCAGGAGTTCAGTTTTACCCATGTTAAGTTGGCAAGATGGCCAGTCAAGATAGCAAGACATCTGGAAGATGTCAGTGAGATAGGCTAAGAATGGATGCAGGGTTGCGTGAAGGTAGTGAGGTCAGGAGTGTAAAGGTAGAATTGAGAATCATCAGTGTAAAAATGGTAGTTAAAGTAGTGTGAGCAGATGAGGTCACACAGAAATAGTGTGTAGAGAATTAAATAGCCCTAGTAAAGGCCTATATGCAAATATACAAAAATAGGGAAAGGAAAATTCAGCTTGGCTTGAGCAAATAAGAAGACAAAGTATTATTAAAGCCAACACTTTAGTATATGCAGAAATATCAAATGGAAATTGTTGAATTATAAATAATATCCATGTCACTATCTAAACACACAAAATACCCCCAACCACTTTTTGAGAATTCGAGAAGCTGTCCCTTTATCATTTAAGAAATCACAACCATGCTCTGATACGGTAAACCTTCCCTGGAAGAAACAGCTGTGGCTTCAAGCCATTCAGTCCACTCACCAGATGAGACAAGGACTTTGCTTCCTCTAAAAGTAAAGCATCCAACCAAACTGGCCAAGTGACATTTCTATTCCCTTTGGGACAAATGTCTAGAAAAGCACACAGTAGTTAATTGGCATGCAGCCAGCATAACATTCTCTGGCACATACCCATTAAATTTCTGAGTTGCTGGCACAGAGCAGCTGCTGAAATCTACCTCAGAGATAGCTGTGTTTCAGTGGTAATAATTAAACTGAAATATACATACAGAGCTAAATTTTGCCCTGTTACACCCAGGTAACACCACTGAAGACAATGGGAGTAAACTTAGAGAGTTTGCATGGGTGCTGTCCAGTAGTGAGCTGCCAGCTTTTTATCAAGGAGCTCTTTAAAAATAATTTCCTTATTTCCTCAGAAAAATCCATCAATTCCATAATCCTCTTGCCCCCCATAAAACAACCCAATGCCATAGGTTTCTCTCACAAGACCACCAATCCTTCACCATACCTCAAATCTATCAGTCCTTTCATCCTCCCCACACTCAACTCCATCAGTCTTTTCACATACATCCTGCCCAGGATTCCTCCTATCTAGCACATCCCTAAGTGGCTCCCTTGTAACTGTGCCTCACAATAGCAGCTGTAGTTTGTCCTGCAGCCTCTACTAGCAGTTGTGGTAGATAGGGTGTCCTGCTACCTCTGGGTGAGGGTTGGTTGGTTGGTTAGGTGGGAAACAGATCCTCTCTAAACACAGAGAGTGGTCAGTTGGGAAACAGGGTTTAAGGGCCTTGGATGAGCGGGACTCATGTGACTTGCTGGTACAGCGGGTTGTGTAAATAAGCACGCCTCTCTTGGCATGGAAATTCCTGGTATGAGAAGATCTCTACTGGTATGTGTGTGGTATCTAGGATACATAGGGCTCCAGTTTCCTGCCCAGTACCTTTCTTTAAACTCCAGACTGGGGCTGGCTAGATAGGCCAGCCAGGAAGGGAGAGATAAGACTGCAGTGGCTGTAGGACTCCCCCATCTCTTTTCTTCCTCATGCACTCCTAGAACAACTGGCAAGGTTAGGAGTAGAGACTATGCATGAAGCATCTGCCCCCCGCCCACGCTCTAGGACCTGATAGAAGACACAGATGGGAAGTACATTGGGAGGTACACCTGCACTAGAGCAGTTGCCTTAGGGACCACCAGTTGACTCAGGCCATATCTACACTAGCCAGTTTACAGCGGCACAGCTGTAAGATCACTCATGTAGCTGCTCTTTGCTGATGGGAGAGAGCTCTCCCGTCGACATAATTAAACCGCCTCCAACAAGCGGCGGTAGCTATGTCAGTGGGAAAGTGCCTTCTGCCGACATAGCGCTGTCCACACTGGCGTTTCTGTCAGTATAACTTATGTCACTCAGAAGGGTGGTTTTTTCACACCTCTGCACGACATAAGTTATACTGACAAAAGTGCTAGTGTAGACATAGCCTCCGTTAAATCCAAAACATTTTAACAAGCAGGGTGGGTCTGTGAATCATTATTTTGCCTCCACCCTCCCCAAACATAACTAATTCCTGTTCACCACAGTCACATCATTGTGAGTATGACTGGCCTGAGGATTTTGGTGAGGGTTAGCAAGGTGATTCTTTGACTTACACCTCAAAATTAAGAACTCATTTTACATTAAAAGGGAGGAAGGTGGAAGACCCTGAATCCTAACTGCCTGTTTCTTTTGAGCCTGGTTATCAATTTGCAGCAATTTACATTTTCAAGGCCACCCTCCCAGGGGTATTGGAACCATTTTTATAGGGGGTTGCTGATGATGGAAACCATGTATTTGTTGTTTTTTATTACTACTTCAATCCAGGGGGTGAGACAGCACCCCTAGTTCCAGTACAACTGACCTTCACTAACACAAAGGCTATTTTTTAAAAACAAATTCTGATTTTCCCCTTCATGAAGCTCAAAGGCCAAGCTCTGTTAACAAAAGGCTCAGATAAATTCCCACCAACCCCCTCCAGCTGATCACTGGTATGACAAAGGGCAAAATTTGGCCCACTGTCTGTAAAGCACTTGGTAACAAAAGGCACTGTGTAAAATATTTTCATAATGGAAACTAACTTGAAATCTTAATGATTGTGGGCTATAACTCCTGTTATAATTAACAGCATGTGTATTAGCGCTTAATACTGTACGTGATTAAACTAGCTCACAGAGGAAAGCTGTATATGGGGGTTTTTTTGTACCAGAGGGCAGAGGATATGTCTTCCAATTTGTTCTTTTAATCTCTATATTGAATTTTTGAGGGAGCTGACAAAAATATATACAAACAGAAAGAAAACAATACTGAGACAAATATTCTCGCATTTTTTCAGCAAATGCACTGTGAAGATAATAGTTACAAGAAACACCATGAATATAATTTTACTTAAAATATACCATTGCAAATTTACCTAGATTAGCAACTAACATCTCCCAGATTCATTATTTTTACCTTGAAAGGGGGTCTAAAAAAAGAACTAAACCTCTATGTACTAGATTTCTTGCAACCTGAGCTCTCTTGAATTATCTGTCACTTACAAGGGTTCATTATTAAAGTACTGTACAGGGTTTTAGCTGTAAAACATAAAGACATTTGTCTGGACTTTGGAAGAGATTTTATGATGTTTTGGATTTTATTTTAGTGCAATGCTCTGAAGAAAAATATTTTTAAAGGGGAAAATAAGAACTTATGTGTCCCTTTCTTAGTGCCTTGGAGCTAGATGGAACATCTAATGCTGTGATCTGTTTGCTCTTTTGGCTGCACTGTGGCCACCTCTGCTCTAACATTCTGAGGTATAATATTTACTTTATATTTATCATGAGCTATATGGACTCCAAGCAGCATACCAAATAATTTTCCATTATCATGCAATTTGGGGAAATTTAATCTTTTTTTTCTTGTCTATCTCTGTGCTGCAAACAGAAAGCCTGTGCTTCCTCCACACCCACTCCCTTTGCCAATAACCTCATTGTAACTTCCTGTCAGTTTCACACACTCAGTGGTGAACTTCCTCTGAGCAAGAGCTTTATCTGAACACACCATATTAACCATTTGCTTACTAAGTATTTCCCATAAATATAAATAATTTATTCTTAACATTTAAGTCTTTAAATACATTTTTATTCAAATGAGAAAGAACACTTGTGACTTTAGGAAAAAAAGACATTTTATATTATTCAGTATAAAACTAATATGAATGGGGGGAGAAGGCTCAAGAAAGGTCATAGTTCCTTCAACTTTAATGTGTCCACTGTCCTGTGGCAGTGGAGGGTAATGATAGGTTGTAAGGGTTGGGAGGCTTAATAGGCGTGTCCAGAGTAATAATATTTTGTCTTTATATGATACCAATTGTCCAAGAATCTCAAAGCACTTTACAAATGTGGATAACAATTAGGGGTGTATGCATTTTTTTTTTACATTTTCTCCTAGTTTTTTTAATAGTTTAAGAAGTTCTTTATAGGTTAAGATCAGGATTAAACCAATCTCATGGTTTTAACTGATCTGTAACTATTAGGAATTAGGATGAGACCTTAGTGGGGAAGTAGATTCTGCCTTATCTGCCTATTGTGGGGTTTCTTGCACCTCTTTTTGAAGCATCTGGTGCTTCTCTGGGGTACAGCCAGGATACAAGACTAGAGGGACCATAACTCTGATCCAGTATGGCAATTCCTATGTCCCTAGAGTTAGCCTTCTCATATTTCAGTTCCTGACTGATGGCAACACCACAGGAAGACTAGATCTTGCTTTATTTCATTCCCCAAACTCTCTCTCTGAGGCAGTACATGACAAGCATGAACATAGAGATGCCAATCACGAAGTATTTGCGATTATGCAAATCCTAACACAGAGATTGGGGAACTGGGCTCAACCACCATCCTTGACCTCCCTGATCTGAATTGCTAAGACCCTGAGTGAGGCAGTCAGGGGTAAGAGGGTAGTAAGTTCAGGGGTCTGACCACTCAGAGGGCATGCTGGTGGTTGTGGCATAACAGACCAAAGTCAGTGAGAATCCATTGGCATGACAAGCTACACACGTTGTCACAGGCTAAAACTGACTCAGAGCCTTAAGAGACGAGGCGGGCGAGGTAATAGCTTTTATTGGACCAACTTCTAAGGATGTTAACCGTGTCTGTCACAGGTAGATACAAGTCACACGGTGTTGGGCAGTAACCCATCTATGCTACCCACGAGCACCCACCCCCTGCCCTAGAGCACCCGCCAGCACACCCACCCCGGGCCCACCCGTACAGCCTCCCGCCCGTGCTCCGATCAGCCGCCTCGTTGCCCTGTGTGCGAGAGACTCCCCCAGCCCGAGGCCTGGCTGCGCCACCAGGACCCTGCCTCGCTCGGGCGCCGCGCGGCTCCGCTACCACTCGGGGGTGGGGGACGGAACGAGGGAGTCACCCTGAGCGAGGGGGAGGGGCCGCGGTGCCAGGGCTCGCGCGCGCGCGCGCGCAGTGTGGGAGCAGGGCGGGGAGGTCACCTCTCCCAACCCCCACCCCCGCCGCCGGAACGAGCTAGGGAAACCAAAGCGAGGCTCGGCGTGCAGCGTCCGCGTCACGACGACGGCTTCAAGCCTCGCCCAGGCAGCGGCAGCGAGAGAGGGAGCGGGCGTGCGGAGCAGGCTCGGCCGGGGCGGAGGCGACACGGGGAGCGGCGGCGCCGTCCGGTAGGTGGAGGCGGCGGCGGCGGGCGGGCGCAGTCCCTCCGGTACCGGGCGGGCGGTGGCCGCGGCGGGTGTCTGGTACAGGTGGCCCCGCGGCAGAGGGAGCGGGGCCGGGGCGGCGGCCGCGCCGGCGGGAAGAGCGCGCTGTGCGGAAAGGGGGCAAGTGTCTGAATATGGCGGAGCAGGAACCGAGAGCGGCCGCCGCCTCCTGCCCCCGGCAGCGGGGACACCCGCGGGGCGAGAGTCTGGGGCTTGGCTGCCACTCGCTCCCCCGCCCCTCGAGCTGGGGGCGCCCGCTCGCCCGCCCCGAAGTTAGAGCGGAAGCGGAAAGTTGTAACCCCGGAGCTCTGAGCTGCTCCCCAGCCCGCGCCGGGGCCGGCCGGGGCGGAGGTCAGGGGCCGCTCGGCTCCGGGCGGCGAAGAAAGTTCTCACCCCCGCGTTGTCAGCCCATTGTGGGAAGGCTGAGTTCAGCCCCACCTAGTCCGGCAGTATCAGCCGCTGGAGAGAAGCTGCTCACAGTTTCCATCACCCTCCCCCGGCGTGAGGCGAGAGTGTCCAGCCCATAGGCCTCGTCCGTTTCACTTGCATTGGACCGAGGCGATCCCCTGCCATAGTGTCGGCCCCCAGAGCCGGGGTAACACATGGAGACTGTGCTGGCTCGTACCTCGCTAAACGTTCTCTCGTCATCCCTTCGTGCTGGGATGGTGGGTTTTTTGTTTTGTTTTTTTGCTTTTAAACTTCTGGTTTCTGTGCTACTTATACAGTGCCTCAAGTGTGCTGAGCACTTCGGTGGTGGGGGTGGGAAGGGGCAATCCTGCCCAGAAAGAGCTTGCGATGTAAATAGACAACACTGCAAACATTTAATGTTTATGAATCTTCTGACCCTTATCTGAATAAAAAAGGAAAAGAAACCTCAGGAATTTGTAGGTCTTAAGTCCAGAAGGGGCAATTATGATGATCTAGTCTGAATTCCTACATAACACTGGCAGAAAAACCTCACCCAATAACATCCGTATCAAGCCCACAATTTTGAGGTATAGGTATATATTTTAGAAAGAGATCCATGGTGGCATGACTAAAAGCTGTCAGAATTTATGCCACAGAAGAATAAAATAAGGCTTTGCAGGAAGTGATCATTGTACTTTAGTCCAAATTGACAAAAGTTGGACTGTGCAACATTTATTGAAATCCTGTTCTTTTCCTTTTTAAAGGGAATGGTTAATAAATGCTACTTAGGAAATATTAATCTTCATTTTGAAAAAAGTTTCTATATTACTTGTGAAATAAGTGTGTAACTTTGTGTAGCTCCATATTTAGGCAACATCACAAACCAAGTATTTTTAATGCAGTTGAGACTCAATCATCTAGATTTTTGATAGCATATTCACCCACAAAAGCTTATGCTCCAATACATTTGTTAGCCTATAAGGTGCCACAGGACTCTGTTGCTTTTTACAGTTCTTGTATAGGAACTCTGAGACTTGTGAGTTCAAGCATATAATAAGAGGGCATTAAATAGACAAAGCTAGTGGAATTGATGTTTTCCAAGGCTCTTTCATGGCATGTGTGCACACAAATGCCAAGTTATTAAAAAAAATCCAACTTTTTTTCAGTTGGAACTATGCTTCTTGACTGTCCTACTTAGTTTTACCAACATATGTCACGTGTACTGCACAACAACCACTCAAATGAGACAAAGTTATAGTTCTCTATACTAGGTCATACGTGGATACTGGAAAGGGATTTTTCTATTATTTGGTAAACTTAAAATAACTTTTAAACTAAGCTTTAAGAGTTTGTGGCTGTCTTATACCTTTGTTAGATGGAAAGCTAAGTAAAGGGCTGAATTCAGTGCTTCTAAATGTCTTCACTTATCTTGTTCAGGTTTCTAGTTCCTTATTTCTCCGTCCACTGCCAATGGCCTATAACATACTGTATCCATCTTTCTGGCTAGAAATGAGCTCACTGACTGCTCAGTGAGGGTTACGTCTACACAGCTGGGAGTGCACTTGCCAGTGAGAGTAGACACAGTGTGGCTGTGGTGGCTTGTGCAGGCTGCCTGAGTACAGTCCTGCCCGACCCCCTCAGTATATACTCAGTAGTTAGCCTGAGGCGCTGCCACCACCCTTGCCGTCATAGCCACGCTACTATTTCAGGCAGAGCAAGTGCGTGTCTGTCTACCTGTGGTGGGAAGCCACCCTCCCAATTGCTATGTAGACATACCCTAAAGAGAGAGGCTGGCAGCAGAGTAGTAGACTCTTTCAGATTTGAGATGGAAAAACTGTTATGCCAAACTGTAGTTAAGTCTTGGATGTCTTTATAAACCTCTGGTCTGCTGTTATATATGATAGTATCTCTACTTAGTCAGTTAAGGCCATTTATTATCTCTAGGTACCTGCCTGATACATGGACATCTCATCTCAATTGTTAAGTGCAAGGTTTAAGATTAAGCAAACTTGCTTCTTCAAACTATTGATAAACTGCTGTATACCATCTAAATGTTACATACTACTTACAACAAAACTCATCGTGCTTAGTGTCCTCCCTACTGAGGACGTAGTAACTTAGAAATAATCTTTCACCTCTAGGTTTCTGTTACCAAGGTAGACTAGAATTAAAGTTAAAGGCACGCCAGCTTTTGTCAATTTAAATTAAGTGAGTTATGTGTCCTAGGCTTATCCTTGTCTGTCTACCAATTTTCCTGGTTTTACATATTTATATATTGTTTACATGTTTGTTTTTCTCCCCTGTGAAAAAGACCCAACAAAAGGGGAAGGTGGCTATACAGAGGGTATGGTGAAATTGGCTATCACAAATTGCTGTAAAATGTACAAAGTAAAGAAACTATGAGGATGAACACAACTTTTATTTTAGGTGTGGTAGTTTTGTTAGTGTTCATCTGAGTGGGTGGAGTACTCAATACAGTAGAACCTCAGTTACGAACACCTTGGGAATGGAGGTCGTTTGTAACTCTGAAATGTTCGTAACACTGAACAAAACATTATGGTGTTTCTTTCAAAAGTTTACAACGGAACATTGATTTTAATACAGCTTTGAAACTTTACTTATGTAGAAGAATGCCTTTAACCATCTTAATTTAAATGAAACAAGCAGCAAAAACAGTTGCCTTAATTTTGTTAAATCTTTTTACATGTAACAGTACTGTACAGTATTGGATTTTTTGGTCTCCACTGGTTGATTGCAGACTTCTGGTTCCAAATGAGGGGTGTGGTTAACCAGTAAGTTTGTAACTCTCAGGTTCTACTGTACTATTGCAATGTGAGGTATATAATACCCTGGATATAATTGTGCTATCTTGATTGAAAACCCGACTATGAGGACAATTCAAAACCAGGAGTAAAACTGAGCCTGTATGAGCTAATTTCTGTTTCGTGCTGTGCTGGGAAATGTTGGGACCAAGTAAAACTGACTACCATTTTAGTTTTGGTGGAGCTGTAGCAGCACAGGTATAAATCTGGGGGAGAGTAGGTCCACAAAATGGAAAATAGAAATTCCTAAGAGGATAGAGAGAGTGAGCAAGTGTACTGGAGTTTAACTAACAGTCTAACACAGTGGTGGGCAACCTGTGGGCTGCAACCTGTGGCCCATCAGAGTAATCTGATTGCAGGCCGTGAGACATTTTGCTGATGTTGACGGTCCGCAGGCACGGCCCCTCGCAGCTCCCAGTGGCCACGGTTCATTGTTACCAGCCAATGGGAGCTGTGGGAAGCGGCAGGCATTGGTTCAACTTTAGGTTGTTTATCTCTAAATACATAACAGTGTACAGTATTGTCTGTTTACACACTTGTATAAGCTAAAATGATGTAAACATAATGACAAAATGCTAATGAATCTGCCATTAGTATATTTTGTTGAAGTATGGGCCTTATGAAGTGCTCTGGTGGGCTGCAGGTTGGGCACCCGTTTGAGAACTCTCAGTTCCATTAAAACTAAACTCTCACTTTTCACTAAAACTAAATTCATTTGCACAAACAAATCGTCACAACTTCCGATGATACATGCCTCCTTTTTCTAACTTACAATATAGTTATGGTTAAGGCTATGATTTAGTCACGGGTATCTTTAGTAAAAGTCACAGACAGGCAATGAGCAATAAACAAAAAGTCATGGCCAGTGACTTGTCCGTGACTTTTACTAAAAATATCCCTAACTAAATCTTGGGTGGTGGGGGAGGAGGGGCGCTCCAGCAGACGCTGTTGTTGGCGGGGGAGTGTGTGCACTCCAACGGTTGCTGCTGCTCCTGGGCAGACGGCCGAGGGCGCCGGAGCACCCCAGCTGCTCAGGTGGCCCTAGGGTCAGCTGTACCAGCAGCTGTGGAAGTTAGAGATGCCAGAAAATCACAGAATCCGTGACCTCCACAAAAGACTCAGCCTTAGTTATGGTAACATCAGAATTTTAAAGTTCAGTGCATGGCTGTGGGCAGTGGCACTTTTCAGTCTGCTTTGGTGTGTATTTTGAAGCAGGAGATGTGTGTCCTGTAATGTCAAAGAATCTGCATACCTGCTGAGTTGGATACAGAACCTTGTGTCAGCTCTGTTGCATCTGTGTGAGAGGAAGGGATGTTTTGGACATCCTCTTCTTCCTAATGGATGAAAGGGTGTCAGAAGTAACAACCCTGATGTGCACATACACATACCGGTTTACTGTCCTTGACCATATACCTGACTAGAGAGAGTAGTTTCTCTAAGGCCTTGTCAAGAGATAGAAAAAGTTTTCATTATTTTTTAAAAAGTTAGCTGAGATGTCTTGTGCTTTTTTTTAAACTCTGGTAGCGTTGACAAGGAGTTGCACATGTTTTCAAAGGTGTCTAAGTGCTAATACACTTTAAACAGCACTAATTAAAACATCTAGCAAAATATTCTTTAAAAATCACCTCTGATCCTAGCACTTGTCCTACGTGGGGCAGTGACTGGCGTAGCAATAGTGGAATAGCTAGTCCCTCTTAATCCAGAATAGTGTCCACATAGGGAAGTTATACTAGCACCACTCTAGTGGAATAGCTGTTCTGCTATAGCTATGCTGTTCAGTTTCCCCATGTTGACAAGTCCCAAGTCTAGACAAGCACTACCTGGTAGCCACCATATAGAGCAGATCAATATCCTTCCCTCTAGCATTGTTGTGGTAAAATTCTTCTTCCAGAAATGAAATTAGTCCTGTGAATTATTTTTTAGCTGCAGACTCCAATGTCTCCTCCTCATAGAAAAAACTATAAAATATTTAAGGCTACTGAAATAAGGGTGATTTAAGTTTTACCCTTATTTATATACTGTTAAGTGGTTCTCGACCACCTCCATGCTGTGACCGCATGTTATTACAGAAAAAGGTTTTAAGTACTCTCTTCGTTCTAGCCATAAACAAAGGGAGGAGGGTTGCGACTGTCAAGGTTGAGAACCTATAAAGTAGTTTACTTTGAATAGAAAATGAGACTGCTGCTGCTTATAGCTCCATCATTCCAGAGATACTTCTCCTTAATGTCACCATATTTTGACTCCTGGTTCTTCTGGAAGGTCCCATGAATGAATAGTGTATACACCTCTACCCTAATATAACGGGACCCAATATAACATGGTAAAGCAGTGCTCTGGGGGGGCAGGGCCGCGAACTCCGGCGGATCAAAGCAAGTTCACTATAACGTGGTTTCACCTATAATGCCGTAAGATTTTTTTGGTTCCCGAGGACAGCATTATATAAGGATAGAGGTGTAGTTGGTGAAAACCACCACAGAAGTTCCTTTGACAGCACTCCAAACTACTGTTACAATGGAACTGGGAAAAGCCACTCTGCAACATCACTTTATGTTTAGTCCATAGATTCTCAGCTGGAAAGCCAAGTGGGAGTGGACAGTACTTGAAGCAACTGCTGCTATGCGACTCTGCCAGGGCAGAAAGGCCAGGCAGCAGCACAGACATAGATCAGGCCCCTCTGTTGAAAGGGTTTCTTCCCTGGAAACCATGTGGCTAGAAGGCTGCATCCCTGGTCTCTTCTGCAAGCCTCTAACTTTTAATCCTGTGAGGGGATTCTCCGTTTCTGGGGTCACTTGTACCTCTCCTGCAAGCATTACAACATAAAGAGCAAATGATTTGAACCTTAATTGCATCCAGTTCCTCTGAACAAGTATATTATTTCCCAGTGTTACTAGTATCTCCAGAACTAATACATGGACAAGTAATCTTAGAACAGCTGTTATAAAATAGAAAGTTCCTGTAAATTGCAGACAGTGTTAAAGGTGATCAATTAAAAAAAAAATTCAAGGACTTGTTTCCTTTTTTGCTTTATGGTATATCTGCTAGGGCTGAATGGCCTCTTGTTTTGTAATCTTGGAAATATCAGTAATTGCAGTTCTGACCTTCCCTTATTTTCCTGGGGGGCTTGTTGGAAATGTATTGTTAGCTCTCACCTAAATAAAGAGTAGAGAGGTTTGAATGTTAAACAGACTTGCTTGTTTGAGTACTTAGTTGCTGAAACTAAATTTTAAACAGTTTTTAACAGTTTGGATTTCTCTAGATTAAGAGGCGAGGTCTGGATTAACCATGCAATTTTCCCCTACTGTAAAACAAGATTAGCACTCTTTCCTTGATTTAGGGGGTCAAGATTGGCTATAGGGCAGTGGTCCCCAACGGCGCCCACGGGGGCATCTTAATGCGCCCGCGTCCTGGCCCCCAGGAGAGCACCCGCTGAAATGCCGCCGAATTTTGGCGGCATTTCGGCGGGGACACCTCTCGATGACGCTGCTTGCCATCGACAAGCGGTGTTATCGAGAGGCAAGGCGGCATTTCGGCGGGTGCTCCACCGCCGCAGTGGTCCTTCGTCTGGCACCTGCAAACTATTGACCTACAAATGAACAGTTTGTCAGCAAGCTGTATGGAGGAGTGTGGGGAAGTGAAGGAGGGAAAACTAAATATTTCAGAATTGCTTCTCTGCACATGTAAACCCCATTGAATTCTAAGATGTGTGAGTAGCTGCTGGACCAGGCCCACCCAGTTATTTCTGTTTTTTAAAAAGGCTTGATGGAAAATTAATTTGCTCATTTAAGATGAAGCTTAATTTGCAAAATGTATTATTCTTGTGTATAAACTTGAGTTGCTTGGGCACTTATCGCAGGAGCAATAGTGACAGCTAAGTAAGCTTGTGTAATGATATCCATTTTAATCCCCCTGCGTGCAATTAAACACAAACGTATGAATTTTTTTGATTGGCTATCTTCGAGGCTTTGTCCATAAAAGGCAAACTGCCTTATGGAAATCTTGAGAGAGTTACTTTTCTACCTAAATATGGGGAAAGGAAGGAATGATCTTTTACCTATTTAAAAATATTGCAAACACTTTAAAATAACATAAAGCTTAAATATTTGAGATTAAAAAGGTATAGAATATAAATGATTAACATGTTCATATGAAACTTGTTCTTGACTTCCAGTTATGACTCTTTGAAAATCTCATTTGAAACGTACTAAGCTTGTAGCACTTGCAGCTGAAACTAAACTGCTGTTGCATGCATGGACAGTTCAGCTGAGTAGTGAAGCAAGTGTGTTAGGCGTACATGTGGTCTGATGCAGCTACTCTGCATGTGCTCTTTGCTCAATCCCTGTGACCTTACTAAATGTGAAAGAGTTCAAATGGATTTCTGGTCACTTTGTAAGATACACAGGCAAGAGCCCTCCTCTGATATGAAGCTCTTCAAGTTCTCAGGAGAACAGCTTCTTGCTAAGTAGATGAGAAAAGATGACCCAGTAGAGTGTAGCTAAAATAGTGCCTATGTGAGGCTTACACAAGTTGCGAATTATAAACAAAAAAACTACATTAGAAGAATGAAAAGGTTGGAAAGTTAAGCACTCAAACATTAGGAAATGCCAGAATTAAGCCTGCCTATAGGACCTTAATTTGGTTGGGAGTGGGTGGGGGTGCTGTTACAGTCTTTAATTATGTGATATAATAATTTTTTTTCCACAGGTCCCCTGTCACATTCAGTGTGCAGGATGAATGGTGAATTCATCTTTATTTATTTATATATATATATTTTTGTCATCCTCATTCAGTGTGCGGCCCCATGCCTTTTTTGCTGTATGTTATTTAAAACCTCAATTGATCACTATATTAATGTTTGCATGGATTTTTCTACGCTACCACTCATTACCATACCATCTGTTTCATGTTTCACAAACATTAATGAATTTATCTCTTGAGGTAAGGTGGTGGTATTCCCAGTTCTCAGATGGAGAGCTGAGGTACCCAGACTAAAGCTAAAAATATTCACTAATTTTGATGCCCAAGTTGATATAACTAAGGCCTGACTTCTCAGTACTTGGCACTTTTTAGTGCTTCATATGTTCAAAGCACAGCTCTCCCATTAACTTGAATTGCATTTTTAAGCATTCATCACATCTGCAAATCAAGGCTGGGGAGGCTGAAGGTAGGCACAGAGAAAATGAACATACAATGGCTGGCCACCTGTAAAGTTAGGTTCTCATGCCTTGCTCAACATTATGTGAGAACTTTGTGGCAGAGGCAGGGATAGAATCCAATTGAGAGTGGCATTCTGCTGCCTTAACTGTAAGACCATCCTTTCTCTTCCTGCATCCTTTTGCTTCCTTTACCACATACCTTCCAACTTCAAGTGATGGCAATAGCCTAATTCTCTACAACACTGACTCATTCCCTGCGCACAGGTCGGCTCTATGCACTGAATGAGGCAGGGGTCCTGATGAAAAATAGTATGTAATCATGTAATAAAAACACAGGCAACAGTAATTTTGGAACTTCCTATAAGATTATTTGTATTCTCTTTTTAGTTAGTTAGAGCCTGCCTTAGCCCTGCTGTGTGCCGCTGCCGGGCCAGAGCCCACACCCCAAACCCCTCCTGTACTCTGCCCCCTGCCCTGAGCCCCCTCCTGCACTCCAACCCCCTGCACTGGGCTCCCTCCGGCACCCAACTCCTTGCCCTGAGCCCCTTCCTGCACACCGCATTCCCTCCCATACCCCAGCCTCCTGTCCCAGCCCTACATTCATGGCCCTGCATACAGTTTCCCCACCCAGATGTGGCCCTTGGGCCACAAAGTTTGCACACCCCTGCTGTAATAGATGCAAAAGGGTCTAACTTGTGTGTCCTTCCCCAGGCTACCCTTGGCCCCTCTCCTCTCATTTATACCTCTGCATTTGAGCAAGTCAGGCAGCTTCTTTATACTTCACACTGTCTGTGTGTCAGGAAGGAGAACAAATGCAGATGGAATCTTTGGCGATTAATGCTTCTAACATCTCTACTGGGCATAAGATCTACTGATAAAAAGTGCCATATAAGGGATAGGGTATTATATGTGAACTGAGAATTTTCAGGAACTAATAACTTAGCTAAATTTGGGTAGATTGTTGTGTCCAAGGCGCATCCTTGACTGCAGGTGTGATTCCTTTGACAAATTAAGTCTCTGATCTAAAATATGGGGGAGCAAGAGCTCAGTGATGTGATTGCAAGAAAATTTTAATGTCGTCAAAACTCCCTTTCCCCTTATTTTGGAGGAAATGCCTGAACTGAAATTCAGCTCGAGGCAAAGGTCCTACTTGGAAAACTTCAGCCTAAGTGGTTGAAATTTAGCAAATTTTTGGGTAAATGAAAGCAAGGTCTTATACTGGGAAGTGTTAGCCAAGCTTAACTATAAAGGCATTGCTACAAGCACCATCTGTATTTCTTTTGCAAGTTATCAAGCTTAGAAGTTCTACTTAAACATTTTAGAGCAAGAGTAGGGGAAAAAAAGAACTATTATAGAATCTTAAGTTAAATTTGTGTGGTTAAGAACTTGAATCAGGAAATGGCAGAATATGTTATACGTGCAGCCTTAAAGGTGACTTACAAAGGAAGAGAAAAGGTGTTTGTACCATTTAATCTTTTCATGATGTATAAAGAAGTTCTGAAATTTCTAACTTCCGTTGCATTAGAAATTTGGGTCCTGTGTAGCCTGGGAGATTAACAGGAGAGCTAGTGCAATGACATTAGAAGAACAAAGGGAAAATTTGAGAGGGGAAAGATTAGTCGTCATCTTAAAATCTTGCTTTATAGTAAAATTTTGAAGAAAGGAGGTCTTAAAATTGAAGACACAACCATTTTAGGTAGGGTGTAAGTACTAACAATACAAATTCTGAGACCTCCCTGTACTGATTGAAACCAAATATGATGAATTGGTATTCCTGATTTTTCCAAAGATGATTTAAAAAATAGACAAACTTTCTTAAAAGCAACTAAACCTCTAGATCTTCTTCATATGTTGTAAAGAAGCAAATGTGCACATGCTCAGTTTAAAAAAAAAATTCTTTGGCTTTTACCTTTTAACTCTTGTGTATATGAAATAGTATTTTAGAGCTGGTCAAAAGTTTTCTGACAAATGTTCAGCTTAATTGGAAAATACCAGTTTGCTGAAGTGAAATGTTTTGGCAAGTCTTTAATGGTTTCATGGAATCTACCAAGGAGCCCATGTTCCAGACAGTCAGCCCTGCTCTCAGCACTGCTGGATGACCTGCTCTGTGGCAATGCTGTTGGGCTTCCTGCTCTGCAGCAAGGAGCTCAGAACTCTGAGAACCTGGGCTCTAGCTGGGGCTCCTTGGCAGCCCTGGCATGTCAGGGCTTCCAGGCTCCCTGCTTGGAGCCAGGAACCTGAAAGTTCTAAGTGCCCCAGCTAGCTACTGGTCGACTCTTGGATCCATAGTAGGGAGCTGGAAGTCCTGTGACCAACTCTCAGGGTCCATGCCTCTGGGGCAGCCATGCAGTGCAGATTGCCCCAGGCTGGGGATCCTAAGGTTGCCAGACTCCTGGTCTGGTTGTCTCCCTGTGTCGCATCATTGGGAGTCAGTGCAAAACGAGATGCCAAAATATTGAAACTGAGAACTCTGAATTTTGGTCAGTTCTAACTACTGTATTTCTGAAACATAGTATTCTAACTCTTAACCTTGCCATTTCTTGATTTGAGTGTTTAACTCTGCTCAGGTAGCAAAAAAGTACATGATTGAAGAAACAATGGCAAAATTTTTAATGCATAAAAGCAGCAAAGAGTCTGCGTCCGACGAAGTGGGTATTCACCCACGAAAGCTCATGCTCCAAAACGTCTGTTAGTCTGTAAGGTGCCACAAGACTCTTCGCTGCTTTTACAGATCCAGACTAACATGGCTACCCTCTGATTTTTAATGTGCAGCAAGTTGAGGTATGTATCTGCCACATGCTGGCCTGCCGCAGACTAACTGTTCATATGTGGACCTTGGTGACATGCATTAACAGTTCATTAATGCAATGCAATCTGGCCCTCTTTGAAATGGGGCTAAATCAGATTGCATTAACAAACTGGTTTGAGCATTGGCCTGCTAAACCCAGGATTGTGAGTTCAATCCTTGAGGAGGCCACTTAAGGATCTGGGGCAAAAATTGGTCCTGCTAGTGAAGGCAGGGGGCTGGACTCGATGACCTTTCGAGGTCCCTTCCAGTTCTAGGAGATTGGTATATCTCCAATTATTACCTTTTAGGTTTAGTATGATTCATTGAAGTAAATTGACATTGGCTGTGGCTACACTTAGCACTTCAAAGCACTGCCGCGGCAGCGCTTTGAAGTGCTAAGTGTAGTCAAAGCGCCAGCGCTGGGAGAGAGCTCTCCCAGCGCTGTCCGTACTCCACCTCCCTGTGGGGAATAACGGACAGCGCTGGGAGCCGCGCTCCCAGCGCTGGGGCTTTGACCACACTGGCGCTTTGCAGCGCCGCAATTTGCAGCGCTGGAGAGGGTGTGTTTTCACACCCTGCTGCAGCGCTGCAAATTTGTAAGTGTAGCCAAGCCCATTGTCTCTCCAGTAAAGTCAATGCCACTATAATTCAGACAAGAATCTGTTCTTACTGGAAGACCAAGGGAACAAAAAACCCAACTTCGTATTTGTTTTAAAACAATTTTGTTAAACCATCAACAGTAAAAGCTTTTTTTTAATCTGGTATGTTGGGGAAATGGGGGGGTGTTGGTAAGTGAAAAATTCTGGTTAACTAAGAGGCAGGGGGTTGGGGTGCAGGATGGGTTTCAGGGTGCTGGATCTGGGGTGGGGAGCGCTCACCTCAGGCAGCTCCCTGCAAGCAGCAACCTGTCCCTGCTTTTCTTAGACGGAGGCGCAGCTAGGTGGCTCTGCGTGCTGCCTCCGCCCGCAGGCGCCACCCCTGCAGCTCCTATTGGCTGCAGTTCCCACTCAGGGCGGTTAATGTGGAGAGCAGGATAACAGAGGCATGGATAAACAGGGTTCTACTGTGTTTTTACATTTTGTGAAAAAATAAAAACTAAAGCGTCTGTAAAAATGCGAATTCCATGTTTTTCTGTGGCAATGGTTTTCTAGGATCCCTGGTGATAATTCATCCAAAATCACCAGTTGCTAACATTTTAATGATTTTTCTCTCCCTGCTTGTTTATGGCAAACAAAGGATTTGTCACATCAGGATAACAGCAGGGTTTCTGAATTGGGCAGAGCATCATCTAATGTCAATAAAGGCCAGTCGCATCAAGGGAACCAAACACATAGGCTGACTGGCTCAGCAGGCAATCAATATAACAAGCAGAACTGAGTTAGAATCAGCAAGTATAAGCAGATATCATGGATAACTCAAGCTGGATCTTATTTTTTTCTGCAGATAATGTTAAAATACCTTTTTTTTTTTCTTCACAGGAAAAAATGTTAGTGAATGATTTCATGTAGTAAAAATAAACTTCCATGTGCCTGTCACTTCTGCTAAGTGAGCATTGTCCTCCAAAGAGCCCAATAAGTGTACTTTCAGTGAAAATTGTCTTCCATGATTTTTCTTAAGTCTTACTGTGGAAGTTTCAATGTTAACGTGGTCCTATTACTTCTAACTCTGCTTTCCCGACATTAAAATTATAGTATTAAAAAGGGGTGGAGGGAAGAGCTCATCAAACTTAAGTAATTTTAGCTTCAAAACATTGTACCACCTCTAGGAAGGGTCGGACTATGGTTTAGATTTAAGCAATGATTTTTGTAACTTATGAAAGCAATGGAAGTATCCCAAATATACTGTATTAGATCTTTCCAAGACAGGACTTCCATTAGTTAAATGTCACCAAACTAACTTTCTCATGAACTTATCAGTTCATTTAAGGTTTTTTAAATATGTAGTTCCGTTTGGGATTTTGTCAATTCTCAAACCCTAGCTTCTTGATTGAGACCAGCTAGAGGTCAAATAGACCTGTACAGACGGGTAGAAACCCCGCTTAAGAGACTTCTGTAAAGTGCACTTCTGTGGAGGCTTTGTGTATGCTGTAGCTCATGAGATCTAAACTTTATAGAAAAGCACCAGTGGCTATAGTAGAGCTGAATTTGTAGCAGTTCAGTATTTCTGCCTGACTAAAATACAGAGCATATAACTTTATTTTTCAAAATGCATCATACAGTTTGCAACTTGTACCTCATAAGGCATTCAAATACCAAAGTAGTTACATTATTTACATAAAATTTTCTGTTCAAACTATGACAGGTTGGACACCCCCCCCTTTCCACGGTGCCACCTGATGTGCTGGGGTCCCACTGAGCTTGCCCATTCCACCACCCTGGGCTCCCTCACCCTGTCCTGCTGCACACGCACGTGTACACGCATGCTCCCAGCTGTAGAATCTGATTCTTCAATCAGCTCTGTGTGAGAAGAATCAGGAATTGCCCAGCACTCTGGTGCACACACCTTCTAGAGTGTAAACCCAGAATTATATTGTCTTGCACTAGGGGAAAAAAAAAATCTATACAGTGTAAACTCATGAAATTGGCCTCCCTCAATGTGGAGGAAGGTACGCACAGCCCCCCACCATTATGAATTGCACAAACAGGGTTTTAGAATAAACAAAAGACAAGTTTATTAACTGCAAACCCTAAATGTAAAGGGATAGCAAACAGAACAAAGCAGATTACTGAGCAAATAAAACAAAACAAGCAAACTAAGCTTAGTACACTACAGAATACTGGCTACAAATAATGATTTCTCGCCCTAAATGTTCTAAACAGGTTGCAGAATTTCTTTGTAGACATACAGCTCTTGCCTGCAGCTTAAAACTCCAGGTATATCCTTCACATGCCAGACACCATTCCCAGCCTGGGCTCAGCTCCTGTCCTCTTCCTCCCCCCCCCCCTCCCGCCCCAGCAAGCAGCAGCCCAGGAAACTTCTCAGGAAGGAGGGAGAGTAGTATCTTCAAAGTACTATTGTCCTTCCTAATGGCCCATCCAGGCTGTTTGCATGCTGTCTGGTGGACGTTCCCCAGGTGAAAACACAGATGTAATTATTACATTGTCAATATTTCTAACTTCAGATACAGAAATGATACATGCATACAAATTGGATAATTACATTCAGTAAATCATAACCTTTCCAATGATGCCTCACATGACCCATTTTGCATAAAACACAGTTTAGTTATGCCAGATTCATATCATAAGCATATATCTATGAAGAATATGGAGTGTAGGGTCACACATACTTCATAAATGAATTGTAGCTGGAAGTTACTAGTGTAATTTCTGGCTAACTATATTAAACGGGTGTCATGTGATGGTCATTTTGAATTCACTATAGAGAAAATGGGCTCTGTATCATTAGTTAAAATTCTTCATCATTACAAAACTTATAGTAAACTTTTTGAAGATAGGCTGAGACATTAGTTTAGCTATTTAGAGATGGTCATTTGAGCAGAAAACTTTCTGTAAAGATCTATTTGCACTTTGAGATTATTTTTGAGGAACTAGTTAGCATCCATCTGATTGAACAAATGTTTAATTTTGCCTGCTTTGATAGCTTTTTGTGGTTACAAAGGGAAGAAATAAAACAAGCGTCAGCTTTTCTCGTTTGCCAAAATAGCAGGTTCACTTGCGGAGTTGGTAGTTCTAGTGCTAGCTATAAACACAACAGTCCTTTTTATTCCCCTTTATTTAAAAAAAAAGTCAAATCAAAACACTTTTCTCTCAGCTTGAATTTTGTTTTAAAGGATATGTATATTCAGGAAGAATAAGCTACTCTTGGACTGGAGTATAGGTATACCGGCTTTTGATGACATCAGTATTTCTGCTCCTGTCTCTTGTGGACTTTTCTAAACTTGAAAAGTTGCACTACTTTAACTAAATCAGTCTAATTAAACTGGAGCAAACCTCTAGGGTGAAATCCTGGCCTCTTTGAAATCGGTTGTAAAACTCCCACTGACTTGATCAGCGCCAGGATTTCACCCCTAATGCAGATGCACGTAATGGGCTAAATCATCGTTAATGACATAATATAAAATCTTGGTTGCTAACGTAAAATAAAAAGGGTCATGGAGGAGTTTTTAAACAAAGGGTGGTGGAAAGCTGACAAGTACAGAGGAGTGCACTGTTTGGATAGAGACATCCTTCAGGGAGGATTTATTGGGAAGATGCTCTGTATCGGGGTTAAGCAACCTATGGCACGTGTGCCAAAGGCAGCACGTGAGCTGATTTTCAGTGGCACTCACACTGCCTGGGTCCTGGACACTGGTCCGGGGGGCTCTGCATTTTAATTTAATTTTAAATGAAGCTTCTTAAACATTTTAAAAACCTTATTTACTTTACATACAACAATAGTTTAGTTGTACACCTCTACCCCGATATAATGCTGTCCTCTGGAGCCAAAAAATCTTACCGTGTTATAGGTGAAACCGCATTATATCGAACTTGCTTTGATCCACCAGAGTGCTCAGCCACCCCCCACCCCCATCCCGGATCGCTGCTTTACCGTGTTATATCAGGTCATGTTCTATCGGGATACAGGTGTATATTATAGACTTATAGAAAGACACCTAAAAAAGTTAAAATGTATTACTGGCATGCAAAATCTTAAATCAGAGTGAATAAATGAAGACTCGGAACACCACTTCTGAAAGGTTGCTGACTCCTGCTCTATATCCTAGTAAGGAGGACAGGAGTTGCTAGAGTACAGATAGGAACTGAAGAGAACCAGTCAAATGAGTCGCATTCAATTATATAACATGAAAGCAGTCAACTAAATATTGATAAATTTTATAACTGCTTGTATACAAATACAAGAAATCTAAATACTAAGATGGGTGAACTTGAATACCTGGTATTAAATGAGGATATTTTATAATGGGCAACGCAGAAACTTAGTGGAATAATGATCATCAATGGGACATAGTAATATCAGGTACAAAATGTACAGAGATGATAGAGTAGGTTGCACTGGTCACGAAGTGGCACTGTGAGAGAGAGCACAGAGTCAGACATAGTTTTTTTGTTTTGTTTTTGTTTTTTTAATCTGAACTGAATCAAATAATACTGTACAATCTCTATGGATAGAAATTCTATGCTTGAATAATAAGAGTAGTGCCATAGGAATATACTACTGATAATGCTGATTTTGAAATGCTCAGGGAGATTAGAGAGGCTACAAAAACAGAAACCCCAGTAATAATGGGGGATTTCAGCTATGCTCATATTGACTGGAAATATGTCTCCTCAGGATAAGATGTAGAGATGAAATTTCTAAACACCATTAATGACTGCTGCTTGGAGCAGCTAGTCCTGGAACCCACAAAGAGAGAGAGGCAATTCTTGATTTAGTCCTAAGTGGGGCACAGGAACTAGTCCAAGAGGTGAATATAGCTGAATAGCTTAGAAATAGCAGCCGTAACATAATTAAATTTGACATTCTTGCGGGTGGGAAGGAATACCCAACCCCCCCTCCCCCCCCCACAATAGCATTGAACTTCAAAAAGGCAAACTACTAAAGAATCAGGAGGCTAGTCAAATGGAAGTTAAAAGGAACAGTCACACGAGTGAGATATATGCAAGTTGCATGGAAACTATTAAAAAAAAAAAATAGTAGAGGCTCAAATTAAATGTATACCCCAGTTTTTTTTAAGCTGACCTCCCCCCCCCAAAGCCGCCATGGCTAATCAGAGTAAAAAGTGGTTAGAGACAAATGCATCCTTTTAAAAATGGAATGTCAGATTCTACTGAGGAAAATAGAAAGAAACATTTACATTGGACTTGCCAGAGTGTAAGTAGAATTATGCAGCCCAAAAAAGAAACAGTAACTGGCAAACTTTTTTTATTTTTTAAGTACATCAGAACCAGGAAGCCTGCCAAACAGTCAATGAGGCCACTGGATGGTTGAGGTGCTAATGGAGAAGCTAAATGAATTCTTTGCATCCATCTTAACTGCCAAGGATGATGGAGATTCCTACACCGGAGCCATTCCTTTTAGTTGATAAAAAGAACGTCCCAGATTGAGGTGTCAATAAAGGCAGGTTTAGAGCAAATTGATAAGTCAAACAGTAATTTGTCATCAGGACCAGATGGTATTCACCCAAGAAGGAACTCAGTTGTGAAATTGCTGAACTACTAACTGAGGTATGTAATCTATTGTTTAAATCATCCTCTGTACCAGATAACTGGAGGATAGCCAATAGAATGCCAGTTGTGGGGAGGGGAGGGTTGTTTTTTATATAAAAGGCTCACAGGCTGATGATCCTATGATCATTTTTGAACTGATAGATTCAGTACTAAGCAAATTGGTTGAAACTATAGTAAAGAACAGAATTATGAGAGACCGATGAACATATGTTTTTGTGGAAGAGGCAACACTGCTTTTTTATAAAGGAAAATAATGCCTCATCAATCTATTAGAATTCTTTGAAGGTGCCAACAAACATGTGGACAAGGTGATCCAGTGGCTGCTTGGACTTTCAGAAAGACTTTAACAAGGTCTCTCACCAAAAGGCTCTTAAGCAAACTAAGCAGTCATGGGATAAGATGGAAGGTCCTCTCATGGATCAGTAACTGGTAAAAAGATAGGAAACAAAGGGTAGGAATAAATTATCAGAATTCACAATGGAAAGAGGTAAGTAACAGAGCCCCTCAAGGATCTGTACTGGAACCAATGCTATTCAGTGTATTCACAAATTATCTGGAAAAAGTGGTAAACAGTGGGGTGACAAAGTTTAGAAATAGTACAAAATTACTCAAGATAGTTAAGTCCAAAACACTGAAATTCATCTGCCATTTTGTTATCCGGTGTTGATAAATGCATAGAAGTGAACATTGGGGAACATAATCCCAACTGTACATACAAAATGATGTCTAAATTAGCTGTTACCACTCAAGAAAGCTCTTCAAGTCACCGTTGTGAATAGTTCTCTGAAAACATCTTAATGTGTCACGGCAGTCAAAAAAGCTAACAATGTTATGAACCATTGCAAAAGGGATAGATAAAACATTAAATATCATAATGCCACCCTATAAATCCCTAGTACAGCCATACCTTGAACACATGCATGCAGTTTTAATTGTCCTAACCCAAAAAAGATATATTAGGATTGGGGGAGGGGGGAGTGCAGAGAAGGGCAAAAAAATGATAGGGGGATATGGAACAGATTCCATATGACTAAAGATTTAAAAAGATGGATTGTTCAACTTGGATGACATAAATATTGGATGCTGAATTTGAAACCAAATAAAGAGCTGTATTTTTCCAGAAAGTATGGAGTCTTCTAATATTGGGCCATCATGGACATGATAAAAATGCTCCTCAAAGGGAGCGTTTGCTCGCTTGCCTTAGTGACTAGTTTATCTAACTTAAGTCCCAACAGATTGTTCTTCAGGTGTTGCATGTCTCTACAGTTGCTTTAGTTCTTTCACCTGGATGTGAACAAAAAGTAGCTTACTCACTCCTTAGTATCTTGTCATTTGGGAGGGATTGTGGACGCAATTACTAGGTAAGCCTTTCCATCTCCCAGTAAGATCCCAAAACTTGAAGTTGAAGGAGTTGAGCAAAATTTTTACTTTTTTTTTATTCACTTTTTATTTCATTTCCTCCTGAAACTAATGGAGAGTTTAATATTTTGACAGAATCTGGTTCCTTGATCAAGTATCATTTTAGACCTCAAATTATTACCCCAGAGTGGCCGAGGAGCATTTGGCAGCCTCAGAACTACTTCCACACCTGTCAGTGAGTCTGGAAGGGTGCTTCTTCCACCCTGCCCTTACCATTAGCAAGCACTGGCATGGTTCATGAGAAGAGCTCTTTTATTTAATAATAAAAGAAAAAACTAGCACAAGAATAGCAGTATTAAAGATTTTCAAAACCATTTTAATATCAACACAGCTTACTACGGAGCATAGGCTGTCTTCTCAGTCTGATACTAGTCCTACTGAACTTTGGCGATGACTTCCCTCTCAAACATTCTGGATTTGTTCCAGAATGGCTTTGATAAATGTTTCTCAACTCCTTGTGGACCTAGACTTTGTCCTCTAGTGCTTGGCCCACCCAGTGGGGACCTATCCCATTGTGACTAAAGAGCCATGTCCTACTGTAGGTCTCTCCTCAAATCACCAGTTCCTCCAGGGAGCCTCAACATGATATTCAGATCTTGAAACCTTTCTCTGTGCCCCCTCAGTGTGCCACTATTTTCTTGGAAAGTTCTCCATTTTGGTAGTCTGCAATTTCTCTCCCTTACCACTTCATTCTTCTTGAAATAGTACTTTTCACTTTTCCTAGCTTTCTTACTAAAGTAATCTCTCTCTTATGGTCAGAAGACCTTCCTTCAGCTTCTGCACTAATCACAGGGTATGGAAGGCAGTCGTCTTGATGGTGGTTCAACACTTGTGGGTCCCTATAGACCTACTTGTCTTGGACACAGACATGAGGGAAGTTCCATTCTTCCCTGTTCATTGAATGGTCTTGACACTTCTTAGAGTGTCTTCTCCCACTGGATCTTAAGTTTTGGTGAACCACCTTGTTTGATCTTAATATGTTAGAGCCATGACCAGCTCTAGGGCAGAGGGACACATTTATAGATGAGGCGCAGAATGGGCACTTGGATCTCCATCCACACCTTTACCAAGCACTTCTGTTTGCATCAGCAAGTGCAACGTTCAGATATAGAATCCTCCAAGCAGTCATTCTGATGCATCCTTAAAGATTCTTACTGGGGAAAGGAGTTGGTTTATTCAATAATGTACTTCCTCTTCCACCTCACTCAGCTATCTCTGATTCTTGTCACTTCAACCCATTCGGTTCACTGGTCACTAATTTCCTGGCCTCTGCGTACATTTGTACTGTTAGATCCAACCTCTGCCCTGGGGAATTGAGCCACCGAAAACCATCTAGAAGCTAAGAAGTCTTGTTGAAATTGGGTATAGAAGAATTCCTGTTTGTAATGAACCTGGAGGGGATTGGGTGTTCATCCACGTTTTCTATTCCTTCTCTTGTCTCCCTACCCCTGTGACCAGGAAATAGGAAGCATTCTGTGATTGGAGAGGCCATCCTCAGTCATCTCTGTGCATGTATGCACAATCACGGTGTTAGTAGTATGCAGGGCAATTATCACAGCACCATCCATGACATAGAGCTAACTTGTGAATTCTCTACTGAATTATTTGAGAAAGCAATTTGTCAGTCTGTGGGCAATATTGGTAAGGTTTGTTTGGATGATATTTGTTTCTGCAAGGGAAGTTCCTGCTTCTGTTTTTAGACTTCAAAACATAGGTCTAGTGCTAGCAGAATCTGCAGCTATATTAAACTTGTCTAATCTCAAGATGCAAGTCCTGTTCTTGAACGTAATTGGTGTTGGTCTTTAACAGCCAGGATGCAGAGGTTTGACTTGTAAGCTCTCTAGGTTTTTTCTTCGCTCCCTTCTCTTGTTGCTGCTCTGCCCCACTCTGGTAATGATGGTTCCTTCCCTCTCCAAGTCTACTCATTACTCCCTGCCTGGAACTTTCTTTCCTAGTGCTGCTGTGGTGCAGAGGCGGCAGAGTTATGAGGGAAGGGGAAATGTCAGTGGCTACCAAATTAGTTGAGAGCAACCAGTAGTGAAGAGAACAAGATCAAGGCTCCATTGATTGAGTAAACCTAAGGGCAGAGGAAGATTGAATATATAACTTAAATTGATACCTGTACCAGTTGGTAAAAGTGTTCTGGAGATACTACTTCTCTCCCCTTTCTGAATCCAAAAGGTGAATTTAAAGCTCTATTTTTTTAGATATAGGTGTTAGAATAAAAGGTTCTGTGAATCCTTTGAGCAACTAATGAAGTGTCTTTATGAAAACAAATTAGTGTGTTTTCATTATGAAGTAACACAGCCAGCTATTGCTGGACACCCCTCCCCCCATGCATTTCCTGCATTTATTTTTTTTTCTTTAACCCACACTTTAGGGATTAATATACCTATACTTATTTGTGCAGAAACACAATTTATGAGCTTAAAGAAGTATATGTGTGTAAACTGTCTTTGGAAATTAAAGCCAATAGAATAATTCAAACTTGAATATTGAATAACAGGAAATATAGTTATAAAATACCCAGTTTTATTCACTGATTAAATGTCAAGATTTCAGTCATTTATCAAAAGATAAATTTGCCAATGGGATGCCACAATTTTAACTTCCTGATACCCCTTAAATTCCTAGACTATAATCAAAGTGAAGTACAGCTGGGGTAAATTAATAAATTAAAGGTACTACACCCACTTCAGTCCACTTGACAATATTTGTAGTTTGTAGTTATATTCCTTCTTTATCATCCTATGCCAGCACAGAATGTGTAATACATTCTGTCTTTCAGCAGATAAAGAGAAGAAAACTGGTTTTCGGTGATGTCACCATTTATGGGTCTTGCTCACTGCCAGGGTCCAATTGTTTCCAATCTCTAGGAGGTGGAACAAACCTCTGCTGGCTGTTCTATGGATTGGGCATCCTTGATTGATTGTCTTAACTAACCTAAAACAAGGGCCTACAAGATTGCAGATCTCTTGGTACTAATCAGTGTTCCCAACCTTGTCTTTGTTCCTTCCCCTACTCTGGCTCAACCTTCCTTAAGGGTTAATGAGCTGGCTCTGCATCCTAGAAGTGGAGCCGCCAGGGTGATCTGGCAGTCTTGCCAGGGAAGGTCAGCCCCATCCATTCTGAGAGAAATGTGATGTTTCTATCTGTTGGCGGCTCTTACTAGTGAAGGTGTGACCTATTGTGCCAGGGATCCTTTTCCCATCCTCAATACCTCCTATCCACACCTCCACAACTGGACCCTGGAAAAGAGGGTGTGACTGTCAGTCTTTTCCACCTGTTCCGAGAATGCACTATGGCATGATGAGGGGGAATGTGGGTTTCTTCTTTTCTGGGAGAGGAAGGGTATTCTGGGGGGCCTCTTGCTTCCTCATTTCTCCACACTGTCTGGACAGCTTTTAAAACCCCGCTTAGGCTGTACAGGAGTTTCTCTTATGGCTGACAAAATCTTGTTTCCCAGTACAAATACAAGTTATCTGGCCAAGTGTTAGGTTTCCTGGGTCTTGTATAAGAACAGAGGAAGCTGAGGTTGGAATGAGTGATACTGGGATGACAGCACTGAGCTTTCCAGGTGACTGGTAGGCCTGAAAGAGTGTGGAATAAGGTTAACTGAATTAGTGGGAGGAAGACTGGTTGAGCAGGTGACAAAAAGCAGAGTTGTCAGAGGAAAGGGAAGATGGTCCTAGTGCCTGGCTTTCCTGGTGTGGCTGACAGGTGTCAGGGAGAATCTTTCTTCACAGCATGCTTGAGACTGAGTTTGAATGTGAGTGGAGAGGAGATTGGGGAAGTCTGGTATTTCCTTCAGTTATATTTCTACAGTGGCTTATATTTACCAGAAAAACAAATGACTGTGTAATTTCCCATCAGAGTAGCATATGTAGTAGAATTGATTATTTGCTGGTGCTAAATATGAGTTGACTTAATATTGGGAGGGAAATGGCTTCTCGTATATTCTTACAGCCTGGCAATTGGACATTTTATGCCAAGAATCTTCCAGACTTGAGTGCCAAAAATTAGGTATCTAAATAAGTAGACTGATTTCTCTTCTCCCTCCCACCCCACCCCCTGCAATTGTTGTGCCACCAGTGGTTTTCCATTTCAGCTCTGGTTGCCAGGTTGTGTGCTCACACTTCAAAAACTGGGAGTGTTGCCAACTCTCATCAGTGGTCTGTCTTGAAACCCCAGTTCCTGGAGTTAAGTGACTGAGAATCTCGACTTTTATTTAAAAAGGTAAGCTCAAAAAACAAGTAAAGAAAATAGACTTTGCTGTTAAAACTTCATGATTCTTAAACCAGTCTCAAGTATTTTGAATGCTTGAGGTTGGCAATACTACGTCACCTGACTTCAGGAAGCCAGATTTGAAAAATCTTGGTTTGTCTTCTGCTGCCAGGACATGTTAGTGACTCTTGTTCTTCCACTCTACTGTTTTGCAAGACCACTACTGCAACTCATCAAACCTCTTCAAAATATACCCTCATTACTCTCCCGCCAAACTTGCAACCTTGTTCTAGTGGCATATCCTCAACGAAAAGAATAAACGAAAACTGGATAAGCACACCATTTGGCTGTATCTGCAAAAGTGACAAATTGCACATTTTTAAATTGTCATTGGGTTTTGGAGTCTACACTTCACTGAAATGAATTGGTGGCAGTTCGTATTTCTTAGCTATTGAGGACATTAAAGTCTCCTACATTACAAAGCTAGGGACCTAGTTAATATAGCTTAAAATATGTAGTGAGGATGGGCCTTAACAGTGTAGTGAATAGGTTCTGCTGCCTAGCAGCCCCCAATATTCAAGGGCAGGCTAGGGAGGTGGCAGAAGACCAGTTCTCAGAGATAAGGGGCTGGAAAGAAGGTGGGGTTTGTGTGTGGCTGGGGTTTTTAACCTAAAACAGGGATCGGCAACCTTTGGCACGCGGCTCGCCAGAGCATGTTCCCTGGCGAGCCGCATGGCAAAGGTTGCCGATCCCTGACCTACAACTATATCTGCTTTAAAAGCATCTTAACTTCCACATGAAACTCACTGGAAGTACTAGTGTTGCTTATCATTAACTTACCAGTCTGGAGGAGTACCTTCTATGTTGAAGCAATGTTGAACATCTAGTCAGTATTATTCCACTGCTGCCACCTCCCTACGCTTCCAACTGTTGCTTGCTGAAGGTGTGAGAATTTGTGTGATGAGTAACTCTGATCTCCCACATGGCAATGTGTTACACAAGAACAGAATCAACTAGCAGCTGGCTTTTTATTTCTCATTCTACAGCTAGTATGCTGTTGAAAATGTCTCTTCAGGCTGTTGACTATTCTTAAAATGATTTAGACTAGGGGAAAGACTGTAGTATGTGCATACCTGGCATTATGCTGGTTCTTGAAGTGGATAATTTTGACTACAGTTTAGCAACTAACTGAATTTGAAGGCTGATTAAATAAATAATTCTGTCAGTCTGGGTTTTTGGAAAACTTTCTTTTAACCTTGAAAGGAAGAGGTTGGTTGATCCTATTCTGGGAGTTTTATGGTTCAGAACAGTTATACTGTACTCCCAAGCACTCCCCTCTTCCCCCCAGGATTTTTTTTGCTGAAGCTTTCTGGCACTGTTTCAGTTCCCAGGCTGTTCTGTATGTTTTAAAAATGCAATAATATGAACTCAAATTATCTCATTAAAACAGATACTGTGCCAGAGGATTGGAGGGTAGGAAATGTTTTACCTATACTTAGGGATAATCTTGGGAATTGCACTCCAGTAAGCCTTACCTCCATACCTGGCAAATTGGTTGAAACTAATAAGTAGAATAAAACACCGGGAAGACCATGTGATAAGGGTTTAACCTGCACAGTTTCTGCAAAGGAAAATCCTGTTTTGCTAATCACTTCAAACTTGAACACGTCAGAGTAGTGTATATTAGAGAAGTGGTTGACATGACTTATTTAGACTTGCAAAAGTCTTCTGACAAGGACTTTCAGGAGAGCCTGCTAAGTAGTTATGGATTGAGAGGCATAGTTTTGTCATGGATCAAACACTGACTAGGAGGGTGAAAAACTATTTAATAGCCTTTTGCTATGATAAAAATGGAGTAACAGTGGCGTGCCTCAAGGTTCCTTACTAGGCCCCATATTGTTTACTCAGCCTTCCTTTCCAGATCATTAGTCAGGTAGCAAAATTTTCAAATGTCATAATTTAGGTTATTTAAGACTGGAGGACTGTGAGGAACTTGAGTGATCTAAACAAACTAGATGACTGAGCAACATAATGGCAAATGTTCCGTGTTGATGCATGCAGGGCAATGAACGTAGGAGGGAAAAACTTACTTACAATTTGCAAGGTTCTAAGTTAATTGTATCAACTTGGGAGGGACCTGGACATCTTTTTGCAGAGGTCTTCACTGAGCTGTTAATACTGTTTTTGGTTTTTTGATCAAAACTGTACAAGATGGGGATTCATAAGGAATGGGATGGAGAATATGGGAAACATTAAGCCACTGTATAAATTAATGTTGCAGAAACCTCTAGAATACTATGTGAACCACTACTTGTAGCATATCCCAAAAGGATATTGCAGAATTGGGGGGGTGGGCGTATGGCAGGGGTAGAGAAGGGTGACACAGATTAGGAGCATGGGAAAAACACATGAAGAGATTGAAAAAACTGGTTGTTTCCTTTAAAAAAGAGATGAGGGGACATAAGGTATGGTATAGAGAAGATGGATCAGGAGCTTCAGTTCTCCTTGTTTCTTAACACGAGAACAGGGTGACGTTCAATAAAATTACAAGGTGCAAAATTAAAACTGATTAGGAAATTATTTTTCACACATTGTGTAATTAGACTGGAATGCAATTGTAGTGTGTCATTGAGGCCAAGAACTTATCAAGAATTCCAAAAAATTGGATATTCTTGATACAGGATCATTAAATCATAGAAAGGTAGGACAGGAAGGGACCCCAGTAGGTCTAGTCCAGTCCCCTGAATTGAGTCAGGACTAAGCATTACCTGGGCCAGTGTTTCTCAGTGACCAGTCCATGGACCCGCGCAGGTCCCTGAGATCTCCCTGACACAGTTTAGGAAGTCAGCAAGCCAGCCCCTGGTTTCAAAAAGGTTGAGAAACACTGATCTAGACCATCCCTGACAGATGTTTGGAGGTTTTTAAGACCAAGTTAGACAATGACAGATTCCAATACTACCTGAAGTGTGTTTGTTCCTGTGCTTAACTGCGCTTAGAGTTAGGAAGCTTTTTTCCTAATGTTTAACCTAAATCTCCCTTGCTGCAATTTGAGCCAAGGACTTCTTGTCCTGTCCTCCATGATTAAGGAGAACAATTTATCATCCTCTTTATAACTACCTTTTACATACTTGACTGTTCCTTTTCAGTCTTCTCCTGACTGACTAAACCCAATTGTTTCAGTCTTTCCTCATAGGTCATGTTTTCTAGACCTCTAATAACTTTTGCTGTTCTTTGAGTGATTGCTCATATCAATTCCAATTAGGTATGTGTGCGCCGCATGCACGGTCGTCTGAAAGATTTCCCTTAGCAGCTCTTTCAAAGGTGGGGGTTTCCCCAGGTCCATATCTTTGCCACCCAGAACAACAGAAAGTGCCCAAAGTTCTGCTCCTTCCAGAAACACAGCTCGGGTTCAATCACAGAGGTGTTCCTGCTACCCTTGGGAGACTGCCTCATGTATGCCTTCCCACCGGTCTCACTTGTTCACAAGGTGCTGCCCAAGATGTGCACGGACAAAGTGGAGGTAATTGCGCTGCTGTTCTTTGAGATGTGTTGCTCATATCCATTCCAATACCCACCCTCCTTCCCCTCTGTCTGAGTAGCCGGCAAGAAGGAACTGAAGGGGATTTGGGTCGGCAGGGTCATATATTGAGTGCCATGAAGGCGCTATTCCGGGGGCTCCCTGGCTGACCCAGCGGGAGCTGCTATGGGAAAACTTTCCGATGACCATGCATGCAGCACACGCACACCTAATTGGAATGGATATGAGCAGCACATCTTGAACGAGTTATGAGAAGATGAGTAACAGTTTTTTACTTTGGACTTTATGCAATTTGTCCACATCTTTTCTGAAGTGTTGTGCCCAGAACTGGACACAGTACTCCAGTAGAGCGCTTATCAGTGCTGAGTAGAGTGGAAGAATTACTTTTCACATCTTGCTTACAACAATCCTGCTAATATATCCCAGAACATCTGCTTTTTTTCCCTCTCTCTCAACAGTATTACATGGTTGACTCAGATTGTTTGTGATCTATTATAATCCCCAGATCCTTTTCTGCAGAATTTCTTCCTAGGCAGTCATTTCCCATTTTGTATTTGTGCAATCGATTATTCCTTCCTAAAGGTAATACTATCATTTGTCCTTATCGAATTTCATATTTTGGACCTTTTCTCCAGTTTGTCCAGATCAGTTTGAATTCTAATCCTGTCCTCCAAAGTGCTTGCAACCCTTCTGTTTAGTATTGTCTGCAAATTTTATACATGTACTCCCTGTCATTATCCAAATCCATTATGAAGGTATTGAATAGCACCAGAGCCAGGGCAGATCCTTCTGGAATTCCACTCAATATGCCATTCCAGCTTGATTGTGACCCATTGATAACTACTCTCTGAGTATGCTTTTCCAACCAGTTGTGCACCCAATTTATAGAATATTAATATAGACCAGTGATACTCAGACATCAGTGATTCAGGAGTCAAATTAACGATCGGCATTACCCAAAAGAGCCACAGTAGTGTGAATTCATTGTTTCATACGGATAATTAGGTTGGTTTGACTTGATTTGTACTTGACAAATACATGCTCTTATGACCTTATTTTCTTGTAGGTGCTTACAAATTGCTTATTTGCTCACTTATCTTTCTGGGTACCAAAGTTAAGATGACTGGTCTATAATTCCCTGGGTTGCCCTTATTCCCCTTTTTATAAATAGGTACTATATTTGCCCTCTTCCGGTCGTCTGGGATCTTTCCCATCCTCCTTGTGTTCTCAAAGATAATCAGTAATAGCTCAGATCTTTTCGGCTAGTTCCTTAAGTATTCTAGGATGTATTTCATCAGGCCCTGCCAACTTGAAGACTTCTAACTTGTCTAAATAATTCTTAATGTTCTTTTCCTATTTTAGCCTCCGATTCTATCTCATTTACACTGATTTTTAACTATGTTGTCCAATCACTGTTAACTTTCAGTTTTCACAAAAAAAAAAAAAACAAAGGCATTTAACGCTTCAGCAATTTGCTGCATTTTCTGTTGTCTTTCCCTTGTCATAGAGTAATGGGCCTACCTTGTCCTTGGTCTTCCTCCCGCTTCCCACATTAATAAAGCGGGGGGGAAAAAAAGTTGCCCTTTATGTCCCTAGCTAGTTCAATCTAGTTTTTTGCCTTGACCTTTCTAATTTTGTCCATACATGCTTGCTGGATTTTTGTATTTGTCCTTTGTATTTTGACTTAGTTTCCACTTTTGGTTTGACTCCTTCTTGAGTTTCAGGATTTGAATTTCAGTTTATAGGAATTTAAATGTCTAGAGCTTTATAAATAATGTTTGGTTATATTTTTGGAAGGGATATTAAACTTTGATAGCTAGAGATTGGTTTAAGACTTGAAGCATAGCAACTTATTATGGGAAGCAAATTATCTCACATCTGCTTACTAAAGGGTTCTTGCATATTCTGACGCATCTGGAAATAGCCACTGTTAGAGACAGGATTTTGGACTATATGGATCTCAGGTATGTTCTAGTATGGCAGTTCCTTTGCAAGTGTAGTTATTTTAGCTCTGACCCTGTTAGCACTTATCCAAAAAATAGCAAAACTTTCTCTTCTCCTCTCCTCTGGGGAAAAAAGAAAACACATGCTGTTTTCACTATCATTCTCTGTACCATACGTTACTATGTTCTCATAGAAGTTATTACATTTTTGTACACTAAAACTCATTAGTTCACCCAGAACAATTGTTCACTTCCTAACTTGCAACATCCACTCTTGTTTAAAAAAAAAAAAAGTTGCTTTTAAAAAGCAGGGCTTGGACATTGACAATATAACTTAGTGTTTGTTTAATCATTCTAATTGTACTATAGTCATTTTGTAAAAATAAAAACTGAATGAAATGTTGCTATATAACTACTTTGACACATGGAGTACCATTTTGTGTCCAATTCTGTTTACTTCCTATATTTTGATGTTTTACATTCAGAAACAAATTCTGAGCATTACTTCATCAAGTAAAGTTAAAATGACAATCCTGCGGCTATAATTGTATACGTGCTTGGTCAGATCAAAGTAATTCTTAAGTTTCCCATGTCTTGTGTATTTTGTCAGTATATTACTTCTGTTATGCTGATGCTCTGTGGAGCAAGTGTACAATGGAAATTTTATCTGGAGCTCAATTAAAACATGGGTATTTGTCAAGCATCTGTAGGGTGACTGACGTAACACCTCAGAGACAAGGTGAGTGAGGTAATATCTTTTAGTGCACCAACTTCTGTTGGTGGAAGAGAGAAGCTTTTTAAACATACAGAGCTCAAAAGTTTCTCTTCCACCAACAGAAGTTGATCCACTAAAAGATATTACCTCACTCACACGCTCTAATATCCTGGAATGAACACTGCTACAATAAGTGTATGTAACTACATAGTCTTGCTAACAATGATGGTACATGGTAGATGACTTGTATAGTATGAAATGAGGTTTTGGGGAGCATGGATAGACAGTATAGCAGCAAAGAGGTGAAGAACCATGGTAGTATTGATACACTATTCCAAACACAAGCACAGCAATGGATGTTCATGTAGTAGTCAATCTCCAGATCAGCCTATTAGCGAACTTCAGATATGAGTATTATGTAATTTCCATGCCATCAGGCATCCATTTCCTGAAAAATGACACATTGTGATTTTTTTTTCCCAGGTCACAGGGTATCTTGACTCTGTGTGTGAAAGGAAGGTCTTTTGTGGAACATCTTAATCTTGCTCTGACTGTTGCTGGAAGAAATCTATAGATAATATATGCATTCCTGTTAAGAACTCCCTCAGGCTTTTAGAACACTGAGTAAGGGGAGGCTAAAATTGTATCTGCTTTCTAAAGTTTTATAAGTGCTAGTTGGAATGCTTATCTTTTTATTTTATTTTTTTCTCCCCTTCTCCAGGCAAGAAGTGAAAGCTAACTACTCTTAAAGATACTTTCTTTAGTCACACTAATTGGGGGTATTCCTAAAGCATTTTTACTAAATTGCATCTCCAGACTCTTAGTGGAGGGTGGAGGCAAAATACTTTGGGTACAGAATAAAAAAACTACAGTGGGTATGTGCTACAGATTCCTCAGTACTGGACAGCAGAATTCCTAGATGGTTTTCAAGGACTTTGAAAATGGCAACACATATTAAAGCTAGTTTAGAAGGCCTTTGGGGCAGGGCTTAAGGAGCTAAGTGCACTCTCAGTGCTATCAAATATTACCCTCACATTTCATGTGTAACAGTTTAAATAGGGGTTATCGGAAATTCCTATGTTAAGGGCAGCTTTCTGAATCAGAAATTTAGAATTCAGGGGATCTCTTCTAGACCCAATGCCACTCAATATTTTTATCAATAGTCTGGAAGTAAATATAAAATAGCTGCTGAATTTAAAATCTTGTGATATACAGACTGGTGGAGTCGTAAATATTGATGACAGGGTAGACAATGATTTGGATCACTTGGTAAGCTGGGCCTATTTGATCAAAGACAACTTTATCACCTTGCATTTGGCGATAGTAAATCTAGAAGCAAAAAATGAAGGCCATACTTGCAGAACTGAAGACTCTATCTTGCTATGTCTACACTATGAAATTAGTTCGATTTAATAGAAGTCGATTTTTTAGAAATAGATTTGATACTGTCGTTTGTGTGTGTCCCCACTGAGCACATTAAGTCAGCAGTGTGCACCTGCAGTACCAAGGCTAGCATCGACTTTCAGAGCGTTGCACTGTGGTAGCTATCCCACAGTTCCCACAGTCTCTGCCCCCCATTGGAATTCTAGGTTGCACTCCCAATACCTGATGGGGCAAAAACATTGTCGCAGGTGGTTCTGGGTACATGTTGTCAGGCTCTCCTCCCCCCTCCCTCTGTGAAAGCAGCGGGAAAAAATCATTTCTCACCTTTTTTTCCTGGGTTACCCGTGCAGACGACATATCACAGCAGGCATAGAGCCAGCTCAGCTCACTGTCACTGTACATCTCCTGGGTGCTGCTGACAGACGTGGTACTGCAGTGCTACACAGCAGCAGCTCCTTGCCTTTGCAAGTTGGCAGAGATGGTTACCAGTCATACTGTACCGTCTGCTGCTGTCATGGGTGCTCCTGGTCAGCCTCAGTGCACCTGGACAAAAATGGGAATGACTCCCCAGGTCATTCTCTTCTTTTAAGTTTTTGTGTAATGGAGATTCAGTCCTGCCTAAAATATTAAGCAAGCCTACTAAATAACCACAGATGCAAATAGCCGCTCCGGGTCAGAGCCCCAGACATCCCGCAGAAATGATGAGCTGCATGCCATTCTAGGGGTGCTCCTACAACAACCCTACCTATTGCTTCCCTTCTCCCCCACCCCTCCCGGGCTACCTTGGCAGTTATCCCCCCATTTGTGTGATAAGTAATAAAGAATGCATTAATTTGAAACAACACTGACTTTATTGCTTCTGCAAGCAGAGATCAAAGTGGGGAGGGGTGGGCGGTTGGCTTACAGGGAAATAGAATGAACCACCATTCTGCACTTGCTCAGCCTATACTTGGACTGCTCCTTACTACTGCCCAGGCTTCATGAGCCATGGGAGCAAGGGGTAGGCTGGGGTAGGTGCGACTGCGTGGTGCTGATGACTAGGAGAGCAGCCTGAGGCAGAAGCTCAGCTGGCATGATATTCCAGGCAGGACTGAATCTCTGTTACACAAAACTTAGAGAGAATGACCTGAAGTCATTCCCATTTTTGTCAAGGGGCCCCCGACCGACCTCACCGAGGCCAGCCAGGAGCACCCACGGGACGACAATGATGGCTACCAGTCATACTGCACCGTCTGCCGTCCGCAAGGCAAGGCAAGGGGATGCTGCTGTATAGCGCTGCAGTACCGCATCTGCCAGCAGCATCCAGGAGACATATGGTGACAGTGAAAAAAGGCGAGAAACAATTTTTTCCCATTGCTTTCATTGGGGGGAGGGGGGAGCTGATGACATGTACCCAGAACCACCTGGGACAATGTTTTTGACCCATCAGGCATTGGGAGCACAACCCAGAATTCAAATGGTCGGCAGAGACTGCAGGAAGTGTGGGATAACTAGTCGTCAGTTGCCCCTCCCTCCGTGAGAGCAACTGCAGACAATCGTTTCACGCCTTTTTTCCGTGCAGACGCCATAGTACGGCAAGCATGGAGCCTGCTCAGGTCGCTGCAGCAGCTATGAGCACTGTAAACAGCACGCGCATTATCCTGCAGTATATGCAGCACCAGAACCTGCAAAGGCAGGCTAGGAGGTGACAGCAGGATGGTCATGAGTGATGAGGACATGGACACAGACTTCTCTAAAAGCATGGGCCACAGCAGTTTGTCCATCCTGGTGACAATGGAGCAGGCTCATGCCATGGAACGCTGATTCTGGGCCTGGGAAACAAGCACAGACTGGTGGGACCACATAGTGTTGCAGGTCTGGGATGATTCACAGTGGCTGTGAAACTTGCGCATGTGTAAGGGAACTTTCTTGGAACTTGCTTTCCCCTGCCCTGAAGCGCAAGAATACCAAGATGAGAGCTGCCCTGACAGTTCACAAGCGAGTGGCGATAGCACTCTAGAAGCTTGCAACACCAGACAGCTACCGATCAATCGGGAATCAATTTTGGAGTGGGCAAATCTACTGTGGGGGCTTCTGTGATCCAAGTAGCCAAAGCAATCTTTGACCTGCTGCTATCAAGGGTAGTGATTCTGGGAAATGTGCAGGCCATAGTGGATGGCTTTGCTGCAATGGGATTTGGGGGCGATAGACGGAACGCATATCCCTATCTTAGGACCGGAGCACCAAGGCAGCGAGTACATAAACCGAAAGGGGTATTTTTCAGTGGTGCTGCAAGCACTGGTGGATCACAAGGGGCGTTTAACCAACATCAACGTGGGATGGCCGGGAAAGGTACATGACACTCGCATCTTTAGAAACTCTGGTCTGTCAACGGCTGGAGCAAGGGACTTACTTTCCAGACCGTAAAATAACCGTTGGATGTTGAAATGCCTATAGTTATCCTTGGACCAAGCATACCCCTTAATGCCATGGCTCATGAAGCCGTACACAGGCAGCTTTAACTATAATCAGGAGCTGTTCAACTATAGGCTGAGCAAGTGCAGAATGGTGGTAGAATGTGCCTTTGGACATTTAAAAGTGCGCTGGTACAGTTTACTGACTTGGTTAGACCTCGGTTAGACCAATATTCCCATAGTTATTACTGCTTGCTGTGTGCTCCACAATATCTGCGAGAGCAAGGGGGAGATGTTTATGGCGGGGTGGGAGGTTGAAGCAAATCACCTGGCTGCAGATTACGCGCAACCAGACACCAGGGTGATTAGAAGAGCACAGCAGTGCGCATCAGAGAAGCTTTTAAAACCAGTTTCATGACTCATCAGGGGGCTATGGTGTGAAAGTTCTGTTTGTTTCTCCTTGATAAAAACCTGCCCCCTTTGTTCACTCCACTTCCCTGTAAATAAACCGCCCTCCCCTCCTCTCCCCTCCCCCCTTTGATCACTGCTTGCAGAGGCAATAAAGTCATTGTTCAAAATTCATGCGTTCTTTATTACTGTGTCACACAAATGGGGGGATAACTGCCAAGGTAGCCTGGGAGGGGTTGGGGGGGAGGGAAGCACTGGGTGAGGTAGTGGAAGAAGGGAGGAGGAAAGGACAAGGCTACACTGCACTTCAAAACTTATTGAATGCCAGCTTTTCGTTGCTTGGGCAGTCCTCAGGGGTGGAGTGGTTGGGTGGCCGGAGGCCCCTCCACTGCGTTCTTGGGCGTCTGGGTGATGAGGCTATGGAACTTGGGGAGGAGGGTGGTTGGTCACACAGGAGCTGCAGTGGCGGTCTGTGTTTCTCCTGCTGCCTGTCCTCAACAATATGCCGGAGAATGAGAGTTTGATCCTCGAATAGCCTGAGCATTGCTTCATGCCTCCTTTCATCATGCTGACGCCACATCTCCTCTCACGCATCCCTCTTGTCCTCGTGTTCATTTTGTACTTTCCTGCACTCTGACAGTGTCTGTCTGCCACCATGCATTCTGCTGTGCTCTGTCAGTGTGGGAGGACTGCATGAGCTCAGAACATGTCATCGCGAGTGCGTTTTTTTTTTTTTCGCCTTCTAATCTTAGCTAGCCTCTGGGATGGAGATGATAGCGGGAGCTTTGAAATATTTGCAGCTGCGGGAGGGGGGAAAAAGGGAGAGTAGTACCGCTGACGACCCCGAGAGGCTCCAGGGCATGCTCGACACCATCGGGAGAGCCGCGGACTGGACGGGACTCCGCTTCAACGCCAAGAAGTGCGCGTCCCTCCACGTCGACGGGAGCAAGAGGGACTCGGTGCTGACGGAGTTCCTCGTCCAGGGCGAGCCCGTCGTCCCCCTAGCCGAGGGTCAGGCCTACCAGCACCTCGGCACGCCGACGGGCTTCCGCGTCCGGCAGACCCCTGAGGACACCATCCGGGAGATCCTGCAGGACGCCGCCAAGATCGACGCGTCCCTGCTGGCGCCTTGGCAGAAAATCAACGCCCTCAACACCTTCCTGATCCCCTGCATCGCCTTTGTCCTGAGAGGGTCCGCCGTGGCAAAGGTGCCCCTCAACAAAGCGGACAACACCATCCGGCAGCTGGTGAAGAAGTGGCTGTCCCTACCCCAGAGAGCCAGCAACGAGCTCGTCTACATCGCCCACCGGCACGGGGGCGCCAACGTCCCCCGCTTGGGAGACCTCTGCGACATCGCGGTCGTCACGCACGCCTTCCGCCTCCTGACGTCCCCGGACGCCACGGTTAAGAACATCGCGACGACCGCCCTGCGTGACATCGTCAAGAAGCGAATCGGCAGACCCCCCTCCGACCAAGATGTGTCCACCTTCCTGAGCGGCTCCACGGACAGAGAATTCGCCCGAGACGGGGGCGACATCGCCTCGCTGTGGTCCCGCACCCGCAACGCCACACGCCGGCTGGGAAAGCGACTGGGCTGCCGCTGGGTATGGAGCGAGGATCGGCGGGAACTGGGAGTCCTGGTACCGCGGATCGAGACAGAGGGCAACACCTTCATCAACCCCGGAGCCAGAGGTGCGCTGGAGAAGTCCTTGAAGGCCGCCGTCCACGCGCTCTATGTGGACACCCTGAGGAAAAAACCCGACCAGGGCAAGGCCTTCGAGGTGACCAGCAAGTGGGACTCCAGCAACCACTTCCTCCCCGCAGGCAGCTTCACCCGATTCGCCGACTGGCGGTTCATACACCGCGCCCGGCTGAACTGCGTCCCCCTCAACGGAGCCGTCCGCCACAGGAACCCCGACAAACGCTGCCGGAAGTGTGGGTACGCCATGGAGACCCTGCCCCACGCCAGAGCCTGGCAGCTGCGCCACAACGCCGTCCAGGACCGCCTGGTGAAGGCCATCGCCCTGCACCTGGGAAAGATCGCCGTCAATCACGCCATTCCCGGCACCGACAGCCCGCTGCGCCCGGACATCGTCGTCACAGACGAGGATCGGAAAAAGATCATCCTCGTCGACGTGACGATCCCATTCGAAAACAGGACCCCGGCCTTCCGCGAGGCCCGAGCCCGCAAGCTCGAGAAATACGCCCCCCTGGCGGACACCTTGCGGTCAAAGGGCTACGAGGTCTGCACCGAGGCCCTGATCGTGGGGGCCCTGGGCGCCTGGGACCCTTGCAACGAACGTGTGCTTCGGACCTGTGGGGTGGGCCGTCGCTACGCGCAGCTCATGAGACGCTTAATGGTCTCGGACACTATCCGCTGGTCCAGAGACATTTACACGGAGCACGTCACCGGCCACCGCCAATACCAGGAGTGAGCGGGCGTGACTCTGTGCACCCGCGGGGGGACGGAACCTGTGGACCCCCCGTTGGACTCTATCCTCTAAGCCATGAACCCACCAAACCATACTCCACCATGTGAGGGCCGTCCTAGCCCCATTACTCAGTCCGCTTATTCATGCCCATGACTATCTGTAACCTGTTTGTATGAGTGATGTACCCTCACCGTTTACTGGCTGTACCTTGAACTCACCCACCGTATACCCCGCATTGGGGACATGACAGACTGTGTATATGTATATGCTGCCTAATATCAAAATGTTAACATCCCCCCACAACCTGTATGTAACCCCCAATGACACAATAACTGAAGCTTTAAACACTTTGTACCGTTTATTTTAAATATTCTCTAATAAAATTTAAAGACCCATTTTAGAGAACATGAGTACGCTCTTCCACGGTGAACCAAGCTGTTAACATTACATAGCATGTGTGCTTCCTTTACAAGGTCACATTTTGACTTGTATTGAGGGCCTGCCGGCTTGGTGTGAGAGATCACACACGCAGGGCTGGCGGGCAACAGAATTCGGCTTGCAGGCAGCCTTGGTGAGCCACAGTCTTTTGGCTTCTTTAACCTTCATAACGTGGGAATGGTTTCAAGCAGCAGTGCCCTCATGTCCCATACCAAGCACATGTTGGGTTGGCCATTTTAAAAGGAGAGGCTGCGGTTTTTGGGTTAACGTGCAGCACAAACCCAATTAAAGCACTCCAACCCACCCTATTCTCTGGGATGATCGCTTCACCCCTCCCCCACTGCGTGGCTAACATTGGGGATGATTTCTGTTCAGCCACAGGCAAACAGCCCAGCAGGAACGGCCACCTCTGAATGTCCCCGTAAGAAAATTCCCCTGTTTCAACCATGTGACCATGAATGATATCACTTTACTTAGGATAACACCGAGAGATAAAGAACGAATGTTGCTTGAATGCCAGCAAACACCGGGACCATACGCTGCCATGCTTTGTTATGCAATGATTCCAGACTACATGCTACTGGCCTGCTGTGGTAATGGAGGACGGAATAAGGCTGCCCTCCCCAGAAATCTTTTTGCAAAGGCTTTGGGAGTACATCCAGGAGAGCTTCACTGGAATGTCCCTGGAGGACTTCTGCTCCATCCCCATACACGTTAACAGACTTTTCCAGTAGCTGTACTAGCCACGAATGCATCCCAACTCTTCAGGGCAAATTAATCATTAAACACGCTTTTAAACCATGTACAGTATTTACAAAGGTACACTCACCAGAGGTGCCTTCACTGACTTCAAGGTCCATGAGCCCGCCTTGGGTGGGTTGGGAAGGTACTGGCTCCAGGGTGATAAACAGTTCCTGGTTGTCGGGGAAAACGTTTTCTCCGCTTCCTTGCTATGCGCTAACTTCAGTGTCATCCTCGTTCCCTAAATCCGCATCCCTGTTGCATGAGAGTCCATTGACAGAGTCAAAGCACAGGGGTGGGGTAGTTGTAGGGGCACCCCCTAGAATGGCATGCAGCTCATCATAGAAGTGGCATGTCTGGGGCTGTGCCCGGGAGCGGCTGTTTGCCTCTCTGGTTTTTTGGTAGGCTTGCCTCAGCTCCTTAAGTTTCACGCGGCACTGCTGCGGCTCCCTATTCTGGCATTTCGTCTTTTTTGGAGTGGAGTTCTGATAATACGGATTTGTCTCCCCATACAGCGATCAGATCCAATACCTCCCGTTCGGTCCATGCTGGAGCTCTTTTGTGATTCTGGGACTCCATGGTCACCTGTGCTGATCAGCTCTCCACGCTGGGCAAACAAGAAATTAAATTCAAAAGTTTGCGAGGCTTTTCCTGTCTACCTGGCCAGTGCATCAGAGTTCAGACTGTCCAGAGCAGTCACAATGGAGCACTCTGGGATAGCTCCCAGAGGCCAATACCATCTAATTGCGTCCATGCTACCCCAAATTCGACCCAGCAAGGTCAATTTCAGCGCTAATCCCCTGGTCGGGTAGGAATACCAAAATCAATTTTAAGAGCCCTTTAAGTCGACAGAAATGACTGCTTTGTGTGGACGGGTACAGGGTAAAATCGATCTAATGCTGCTAAATTCGACCTAAACTTGTAGTGTAGACAAGGCTTGGAGAGCAGTGACTCTGAAAAGGATTTAAGGACCATTAGTGGAGTAACAACTGAACATGAGCTCCCAGTGTAATGATTAGGGCCCTACCAAATTCACGGCAATGACCAAATTTCATGATCTGGGACGCATTTTGCTTTTGTGTGCTTTTCTTTTATAAATATTTCATGGGGGTGACCAGTGTTTCTCAAACTGTGGGTCCTGACCAAAAAGCAGTTGCAAAGTCATTTTGGGGGGTGGTCATGGTATCACCACCCTTATTTCTGCGCTTCCTTCAAAGTTGGGCAACCAGAGAGTGGTGGCTTTTGGCCAGGCACCCAACTCTGAACGCAGCACACCACCAGCAGCAGCACAGAAGTAAGGGTAGCAGTATTGCAACCCCTCCCTACAATAACCTTGCAATACTACACTCCCTAACTCATTTTTGGGTCAGGACCTCCTACAGTTACATCATGAAATTTCAGATTTAAATAGCTTAAATGAAATTTACAATTTTTTAAAAAATCCTATGACCATGAAACTGAACAAAATGGACCATGAATTTGGTAGGGCCCTAGCAATGCAGTAGCAAAACAGGCTGATGTGGTCCTTGGATGTATAAGTAGGGAAGTAGTTAAAAGTAACCTTCCTTATTCCTGTTATCTCTGCATATGGTAATTGTGAGAGAGATCCTAAATATTGAATCCAGTTCTGGTTTCAACATTCTTTATAAGGGTGTAGAGGAGAACTACATTTTTTAAGGGCTGAAAAAAGTCTTACCATGAGAGACTGAAGATGCTCAGTCTGTTTAGCTCCTCCAAAAAAAAAAATAAAAAATCAAGAGGTGACTTGATTATGGTGTGCAGGTACCCTCACAGAGAGAGAATACCAGGTACTAGAGGGCTGCTTTATCTATCAGAAAGGTATAACAAGACCAATATCTAAAGTTAAAGGCAGACAAATTCAAATTAGAAGGTACCAATTTTTGATTAACCATTGGAACAAACTGCCAAGGGAAGTTATTTGGTTCACAGGAGTAACTGGATGAAATTCTGTGGCTTGTGTTGTACAGGATCAGACTAAATAATCTAATGGTCCCTTCTCACTTAGTCTGTGAATAGTGTCCCATATGTAAATGTGCCTCAGTTAATGGAAAGCCTGTGTGTAGGTAAAGAAAATTGCTGGCTGCTTCCAAATACTTGGGAGAGAATCTAACGGTTCAGTAAATCAGTGAATATAATGGTGGAGACCACCTTGGGCAAGCTAAAAACATTCTAATCCTAGGCAGTGCAGTAAAAGCTACAAGCTATTTTGCAAAGTGGAAAAACTAGTTATTGATATATAATTAGTTGTACTCACAAGGCTGAAATATTTTGTAATGGATCTTACTGCATGCAGCACATGCAGAGATACATAGTGTAATCCTTTGGTATTGAACTAGAAACAGTTTTTTAAAAGGCATAAATTTAACTGTTCTGGCAGTGAGGAAAGTATTCTGGGGGCATCCTTTTTTAAGTTGGTGGATAAGTAGAATTACTGCTATTAATAGTAATTCTGAGTACAGGTTCTGACTGCCAGTTAGGGTCTGTAGTTTCCATGTTGTATAGTAAATCAAGAGGCAGCTTGCTTAGATTATGCCTGCCTTAGTTCATGTACTGGTAGGTTATCCTGCAGTTATCAGCCATATAAAACAAGTGTTAAAATTAGTTTTCTCAAATAGTGACCATCCTATAGGTACATAGCTGTAGGCACAGTTACAATACATTAACACTGTAATATACTTAAGTTCTTGTAATGTGGTTGTCCTTTTCTAGAAGTTTGGGATCTAATTTTTTTTATTGTGTATTTTAGGTATCAAGGGGGTGACTTAACACTTTCACCATGCGTGAATACAAGCTAGTTGTTCTTGGCTCAGGAGGTGTTGGAAAGTCTGCTCTGGTAAGTAGTATTCCTTTAACTACTGTAACTAATAGATCTCTTTTTGAAGCAGTTTAGACATTTTTTTTCTACTGACTTGCCTTATTTTTAGTTAGTAGGTAGGTGTACTTTCATGCACACTTCCATATGTGCATGGAAACTAATGACTTGAGTGTGAGTGGCTAGATATAGACACTTACCTCCCCATATATATATATATATATATATATATATATGCAAACTTAGACTTTGTGCCTGCACATCCAGTATCGGGTGTCCATTCGTGTGCATGAATGTACACTTGCCAAACTGCTGGAAATCAGACCCTTAGTACTAAAAAGATGCTTAACCTAACCTTAGGAACACATTATTGCTGATCACATTAACTTGAAGGTTAAGACTGAAATATGTCTGAGATCTAAGTTTGACTTTATCCATGTCTGGTTATGCTAATACCTTGCAGTCATAGTGCTTTTCAGCCATAGCTCTCAATGTTTTGCAAAGGAAGGAAAGTGCATCCCTACTGCACTGGTGAGAAACTGAGGCTGTCAAGGTGCAATAACTTCTCAAAGGTCACTCATATGTTGGGTCAGTTAGAGGGGGTGGAGGTGGAACAAATCCTGGTCAGGTCAGCTCTCAGTTCATTGGATGACTGTGCCAGCTACTGAGACAATGGTGGTGGGGTTTTTTGTTTTGGTTTCCCCCACCCTAATATTTTCTTGGTTACATTCACCAGTACAGTGAGGATATATATACTGCTCAGGAAAATTTACTGAGGAATTCATGCCTGATTGTGCACTGGTACCAAAGCCATTCCACCTAATGCTGCAACCAAGTCTTGGAGTGGTCTATTTTTGAGCCTCCCCCACCCTCTCTCCTCAGTACCACCGTAACTGAGCCTGCAGGATTGGGCTCCTGCTCTCACTTGGCTTTCACTGCTGCTGCCACCATTGAGCCTCATGAACCCAGGCGGAGGAAAGAGGATGCTTCTGTTCATTACTTACTCTCCCCAAATGTCCAGATAGTGGAGGAAGGAAGAGAATTCTCCAGTGGTAGAGAAATGGAATATATTTCCCCAAAGGTGGGATGGGGAGAAAGGGAAAGGATTTCTTCAGACGGAAGGGGAAGTGTTGAAGTAGTGATGGGATTGCCAAAGTGTTTGAGGGGAGGGAGGAGCAGGAGGGTTGCACAGAGGGTGAGTTAATGGACAGAGGAAGGAACGTTTCAAATGTTTAAGTAAATGTGATACTTAACTGGGCTAAGAAGGCACATTCTGAAGTTGGGAAGACCACAAAAATTGCCTTTTGCCAGTCCACTCTATTCCTGGACTCTTAAATGAAAAAGTAACTTGGCCCCTGCCACAGAATGCATAACACCACTGATTTAGACAATATTTTTGTTGCTGCAATTTTATTTGAATTACTAGTTGGAGAAACAAAATACTTAATCTGGATGTAAAAGCAGCAAAGAGTCCTGTGGCACCTTATAGACTAACAGACGTTTTGGAGCATGAGCTTTCATGGGTGAATACCCATTTTGTCGGATGTAGGCATGCATCTGACAAAGTGGGTATTCACCCGCGGAAGCTCATGCTCCAAAACGTCTGTTATTCTATAAGGTGCCACAGGACTCTTTGCTGCTTTTACAGATCCAGACTAACACGGCTACCCCTCGGATACTTAATCTGGATGGTCAACAGTTCTAAGGGCAACAAATACAAAATGAAGCACAGCAAAGTTGAAACAGCATAACTTGGGTTACAGTACATATGCATACTGGTTTTGTAAAATTTAATCACTTAACTTTGCCCACATTTGCTCAGTTGTTAATCTGATAAAAGTAGTAAGTCTCTCTACTTCCTAACTTATTCTGGCCAACCATATTTCTATACTTAGTATGGATGTTGCAGCATTACGGTTTTAGCCGTAGTGGAAGAATGAGGCCATTTGCAGGGACTTAATTTGTTATGCATCTAGCGTAGAAATTGTCCTGGTTTGCTCTCAGTTTGGGTTAAATTAGTGTTAAATAATGTTATACAAGTGGGACAATGCAGAATATGTAAATCTGGGGCAACATACAGTTTTGTAAAATCAGATTTGTTTTTACCATTAGTCCAGAATATCTCTTGGATTTATACCTGTCAATAAACGAAGTGATTGACTTTTTGTTGGTGACTCTATATATGCACTTAATTTGCCTGAAATGTTCTAATACTCTTAACTTTGAAACCATTTTTAAACCAACTTTGTGAAGACATTTTCATCTTCACGCTCCCATCAAATTAGATGCTCTGAAAAACTGTAGACTACCTTCTCCCGCTGTGTACGGGAGGATAGGGTGCTTAACACTAACCACCACGCCTTATGGCAAATTCCAGACTTTCAGGGTTCATACCCTGCCTGTCCTGTGACTGATCCCTATCAAGGATGGACATAGCCAGTGCCTCTTGCTTCTGGGAGAGCCACATCCCAGAGAGGCTTCTGTGTGGAAGTGTTCTTTCTCCAGCACCTGCAAATCCAGGGATGTGCACCTCAAGCTATATCTGCTAGGGTAGTCTATGTGGGTCACTTGAGACCTAGAGATGAGAGTCACTCCCAGAATGACACCAGATAAGCCAACATCAGCCAGTGCTCCCTCAAGTCAGGCACACATTATACATTGGAATTGGGCAGTAGAAAGAGGGTGAAAAGGAGGCCATCAGAGCTGGCACTAGTGACTAGCCAACCCCCTCAAAGTCACCAGCTGCCCAGGCAGCAAAGCCAGCACCCGTTACTATAAAAGTGTCACCAAATCAAAGCCAGATATTCAAACATTGCTCCAGGCACTAAGGAAAATTACAAAAAAAAGGACACACATTACTCCAAGGACAGAGCCTCTAGGTCCTCAATGAGAACTGGAATGGCATAGTGGAAAAGAGACCCCATGGAGACCTCTTTCCTGGTATTGTGACTGAGCCCAGTAAGGGCCTGAGATTTGTCCTTGAGGGATCCATATCACTTCTGGAGACATTCCATTTCCACTAGGCCTGGGTGGCCATCATAGCTGACAAATGGGCATTGAACATCTCCCAAGGCTACCTTATACATTTCCACTCCTTAACCCTGTACCTATCCCTTTCCCTTTTCAGGGACCCTTCTCACAAGATCCTGTTACAGTTAGAAGTGGTGTCATTGCTTTGTCTGGAAACTCTGAGAGGTACCTAATGAAGTACAGGGGAAGAGGCTTCTACTCAAATATTTCCTTGTCTCAGCGAAGAAGGGGGTTCTCTGTCCTGTCCCAGATCTGAGAGACTCACAAATACTTACACCATCTCAGATTCAGAATGGAAACGCATGTCTCTATCATTCTGCCTCTTCCAGCTCAAAATTGGTTCAAGGACAGATCTCAGCAGGAGATGGCACCAAACCTAGCCTGGGTGTTTTTCAACTGAGTTTTTTTGTGAACTAAGAAAAATAAGCCTTTAGCCTGTTACAGATAAGACTGTGAATGCTGATCGATTCCAGGTCAGTGAGTGTACCTTGCCAAAGATGGTCTTGTGAATGCATTAGCTATTACTCTATGATCATAGCTGGGTTTACTTTTATCTAGATATGTTTTGGGGGCTGCTAAGCCATATGTCAGCATGCTCATGCATAATGTTGCTTGCTAGACTTCACCTATGGCAGTGGTCACCAACCAGTTGATCCAAGAGTATCTCCCAGTTGATTGTGATCTCCGGCGGTGCAGTGTGGCTGCCACTAAGGCAGACTCGCTGCCCACCCTGGCCCCACGCCACTCCTAGAAATGGCCACCGCAGCCTGGGCGGGGAGGGGTCTCCCTCCATGCTCTTCTCCTGCCTGGCCAAGAGAGCTGTGGGGGTGATGCTTACAGAGAGGAGACAAAAACACACGCGGCTGCAGGGGTGCATTGGCCCCCCTTCTGGGAGTGGTGTGGGGCTGGGGTAGGCAGGGAGCCTGCCTTAGCCTTACTGTGCCCGCCACTGACCAGGAGCTGCCGGAGGTAAGTGTTGGCAGATCCTGGTGGTATACTTGTTCAGCAGTAGGTGTCAGAATTCTTGTTCGGAGGAGGTGTGAGGTTGTGGTCATTACTTGACGCCTTCCTTCTGTAATGGTCACAAGATCTTCCATCAATTTCCAGGGTAAAGTCAAAATCAAATGACACAACCACAATCATGCTTAGACTTCCCTACTGGTAGAGTTTTGTTTGACAGATCTTCTACAAATATCTGTTCGGCAACCTGTCTCACTCACAGACTGCCCAGATCTAATCTCACAGCACGGTGGCGAGATACTCCATCCAGACCTGAAGTCAGTGCACCTGTCAGTGAGGTTGTTAGCTGAATACCACACACCATGACTGCTGCCTACATATCCTAAAATGAAAAAGGTTCTTGATATGGGCATCCCAACATAGACTGGGTCCAGACCAAACCTCGATAACAGAATCTGTACTACCTACTGCACATAAAACACAGTCTTTCATTAAGTTTTGCTAAGGTCAGCAACTTCAGCTTTCCATCCTCCTGTATAGTCATGCTCTCTTTTCTCACCTAATGGTATCTTAAGTTTCTCAAAGACCAATTGCATGCTTACCCAGCTAAGACCCTCTTCCCACCAGGAACCTCAACAAAGTCTTCCTTAGACTCATGGAGCCTCCCTCTGAATCTCTTTTGGAAAGTTCTTTTGAAGACTGTTCTAGTGGCTATCACTTTAGCCAGAAAAGTGAGCAAGCTTGAAGCACTTCTGGCTGAAACTCCTCATGTGACATTCCAGAGGACCGGTATAAAGTAGCACTAAGTCCTCATTTATCTATCACACTTACGTCAGGAGAAAAAATTGTGTGCCCATTAAGTGTCTCCAGAATTTTGTGCTATTATGTTGACAAGACTAAATCGTTCAGACTGTCCCCATCTATTTCTGGTTATAGCCATGTGTTTAGGCCATCTCTTCACAGAGAATATTGAAATAGATAACACGTGTCACGTATTCCCAGCTGGCTACTACACCTCTCCCACCGAACATTAAGGCTCACTCCACCAAAGCTCAAGTGGCATCCTTCTGCTTCAGAAATGTGCTGACAGAAATCTGCAAAGCTCTCTCCTTGACATGGAGTTAACTCACTGACTGTCAAGCATTATGCTTTGGACTTGGCTGTTTAAGTTCAGGAGAGCTGTTCTGAAATCACTTTTTGACTAACACAGCTGGTACTCCTCACTGCTACCATCATGAGCAGGATACTGCTTGTTACCCATCTACAGTGGGGTCTACACTGACACATTCAGGAAGAAGAGACCTACTTTCCTTACAGTAATTGTGGTTCTTAAAGATTGTCAGTGCAGATTTCTCCCCCGCCCCAATCCACGTTCCATCTCCACTTTAGGAGTCTTCAGCGATCAATCTCACATGTAAGGGATTCTACTTTATCACAGCTGGAGGGAGGAAAAACCTGTAGGACCAAGGGTGGGACACAATGATGGATCTGCTTTCAGGATTTGCAGGCCACCGGTAGATTGCTCTTTGGGGCAGCAGTTACTTGCTAGCAAGTTTTGTTCTGTCAAACTCTGCCATTCACAAAATCATTTGCTGAAAAATATTTAGCTCTGACATAGCTCTTTTCACCCGAATATCAGAGCACTCTGCAGAGATGGGGAAACTGAGTTACAGAGAGGGGAAGATCAGTAAAAGTCAAAGTAGGTCTCCAGATTCCTGTCAATTGGACTATTTTAAATGTTACCCCCTTCTTGGTAGGGAGACATGCATATTTATGTTCAAGTTGTGAGTAAAAAATTATTACTAATGGTGGCTTCATCTTGCTAGCAAGTCTAAACTCAGTCAAGATCTAATATCTGAATATTCTGACATTGTCGTTGCATACTTTGATACAGGTTTTGACACTGTTTTTAAAAAAAAATCCATCCTGAAGTGCTTAGTCTTATTTCCCAAACTACTGAAAGTTGAATTTCCCCTCCAGGGAAATCAGTTGTTCATGCAGCATCTTGTCCAGTGGTAGCCAAAGTTAATAAACTTGATATGAAAATGAGTAATACAATTGGTACTTTGGCTTTTCAATTTAAAATAAAGCTGTTGCAAAATCTTCAGTCTCCTGCATCAGAGCACCACAGAATTTAGGTCTAGCATTCCCTGCGTTACATGGGTCTCAAACCTAGAAAGCAAATCAGTGAGAGGAGATTGGGAAGAGCATAGAGTAAAAGAAAATGAACAGATGATGTAATGGAGACAAGATTATGCAGGAAATCAGACATAGAATTAGTTATTGAGGAAAGCTGGAGGAAGAAATTGGCTACAGAGCAGGTTGGAGAAAATATTGGATATGTCATACAGATTCATTGAATACTGGTGAAACTTTTTGAAACATGTATTCACTCTACAATATTTGCAGCCCTGTGACAGATATCGCGACTGCATGCAGTAACTTTAAGGCAACATATTGTGCTAAATTTATGAATCTGTTATATATCAAGGTAGGCCAGGATTATATGCAACTCCATGTGGGGATGGAGGGGAGGGGTTGCTACAACATTATTAGGAACTAAGAACCGTGGAAGGTGATAACCTGAGTGACTCATCTTAAACACTTTCAGAGAGCTTTTGCCTTCTGGGGAAGCTTACATGTACTGGTTTAAACCGGGTTTTCCAGAGACCAACAGAGAGAGCTTTTGGCATGTAAAGGCTGTGTTTAAACTGACTCAGGACCTTCTTTTTGATACAGCAAACAGACAGGGCCTTCTGTCCGGGGGTGGGGCACCTTTGCAAAAAGGTTGGAAGGACTTTGGCTTCTAGGGCCCCATAACACTGGTGGGTGACTCCTGGTATGTTTAGTGTGTGGTTTTAAATCTGTTTGTTTTTATTATGTTTTCTGTAATGTTTTTACCTTAAGAATAAATGTGCTTGCTAGAGCTGTGTGGTAACTTGTAACTGCTGGCAATACGCTGTTCAGAGTGTGGCAGGAGAAGGAGTATGTTACACTAAGTAGGAGTTTCAGGGTATCCCTTGCATTGATTATACCTTATTTCTTTATCTATGATGCATCATTCTGTATCTTTCCATGGGCTGTCTCTTGATGTTCCATAAAGTTCAGTATACTTTACTTTTTCTGTTCTCTGTCCTTTCATGCTTGCTTATGCATGCCCAGATCTTGGAAATTGTACAAGACATCTTTTAGCCAGAGGACAAACTTACCATCTACAGACGAAAGAGGTTACTATTTTGTCTGTCCAGGAGCCAAAGTGAGGAATTCTTGCCTTTCTTCTGCCCACCCTAGCTTCTGGGAAAGCAGAAGGTTCTGGGTTTCCTATTGGGTGCAGTCCTTGAATGTGTTGAAATGGTGGTTTGGATTCTACAGAATTTGATGGTACTCACCCCAGAAAGCTTCCTACTCTTCTCGCTGTTTTGTTTTTTTCCCTTTTTTTTATATATTTATATTTATTTTTGTCTTAGTGTTACCAATGATAACTTCCTAGTACAGACTAAGGTCTTTTGATGGGCAACTAAGGCACTTCTTAGAGCAGAAGTCTATTCATTATGGATAGGCTTTACCTGAATACCAACATAGAAAGAAACCCTGCTGTTCAAAGAGGCAGTTTGGAAGGGTATTTAAACAAGAACAAGGGACCAAGGATGAAGGTTTTGACACTACATAAGTGAGTCCTAGAACTGAAGAGTGTAAACTGAATAGTTAATTGGTTAAATGGTTGTGTGTGTATATATAATAAAATTAAATTATAGATCTTGATGGTGAGAACTTCCTAAAGAGGAACACTTAGGGTGTTGCTTTTCAGTCTATTTAAGTTAAAGTAGGCCTGTTACTGAAGTTGTAAAACTTGCTACTGATAATACTGGAAACATACCTTGAGTGACTTCCTCTTCAGAAATAAATCTAAATGTGCTAGGAGAGTGGATTGTGAAATGGTAGGTGGGTTTTAATACTAGCAAATATAGTCTTGAATTTATAAATCATAAACAAGGCTAAGATTTTTGTCATGGTTATTTTTAGTAAAAGTCACGTACAGATCACAGGCAATAAACAAAAATTCATGGAAGCTGTGACGTGTCTGACTTTTGCTGCTACAGCTCCATGGTTTTCCCCTGCCACTGCGTGGCTGGGAGCTGTGGGGTTCCCCCTCTGCCTGCGGCAGCTGGAACCTGCAGGAGGACATCCTCAGCCGCTTGCCCAAGGCGTTCCCCTCCCTCCCTGCGCGAGACTGTTGCTGGAACCCCAAGGAGGGCCCTCTCAAGAGTCTGTCACATGTCGCTGGAACCTTTCAGAGGGCCCCCCGTCACTGGAACCCTGCCAGAGCCCTGCTGGCTGCCAGCTCCAGAGTCTTGCAAGCCCCTTGGGCTGAAGCAGAGAATGTCACAGAGGTCTCTGGAAGTTATGGATTCCGTGACTTCCATAATCTGTGACATAAACATAGCCTTAATCATAAAGCAACAACTGCAGCAGCCACATACTTTCCAAAATGCAAAATTTCTACCATTCTTTGACGTAACCTTTCTGACTGTCAGTAGCTACAAGGACTCTTTCCAAATATTAGCTATGGGGTAGTCATTTGTTGGTGCCGTAAACCGTGAGTCCTCTTCCTTCCCTCTCTTCCCAATACACATGAGAGAACAAAGAGTAGATCAGATCTGTATGTAGCATTTTGGAGCAGAATCGTGAACTGGTTTCACCAGTCTCGGGTCTCTACCAGACAAAATGTGGTCCGCCATTAACATACTACCAAACAGAATCAAAAGGTACATGTAAAAAAACCTGCAATATTGCATTAAAAGCTATATTTGCAAAGAAGGGAATAAAATCTCAGCATTTCTGCGGTCACTAAATTAGAGGTTCCGTGATTGTGGTTCTCATGGGGCTCCAAACACTAGCTGTGATAACCTTAATTTTTGGTTTATCAGCAAGCTTGCCTTCAGTTAGGGCTTGGCTACACTCGAAACTTCAAAGCGCTGCCGCGGGAGCGCTTTGAAGTGTGAGTGTGGCCGCAGCGCCAGCGCTGGGAGAGAGCTCTCCCAGTGCTGCACGTACTCCACCTCCCTGTGGGGATTCGCTTGCAGCGCTGGGAGCGCGCTCCCAGTGCTGGGGCACTGTTTACACTGGCGCTTTACAGCGCTGTATCTTGCAGCGCTCGGGGGTGTTTTTTTCACACCCCTGAGCGAGAAACTTGCAGTGCTGTAAAGCGCCAATGTAGCCCAGGCCTTAGTCCCTTATGCCAGTGGCTCCCAACTGAAACTATTCCCTCTTGCTCCTGTTCATCATCGCACGCTTCCTTTGACATTTTCTTGTGATAAACTCAACATCTTTCATATTGTCAAAATCTTAGGCTTTTGAACTCATCCTTCCCGAGTATTTTTTTTGTTTTAGTATCTACTACAATGGCAGACTTAATCCCATTTGGGTCCTTAAGTGCTAATAAAATGTGCAAAAACACTAGAAAAAAACTAGAAGTGTATCTGTTTCTACAGAGTTGTTCAGTTGCCTCACAGCAACCTATAATATTCCAAAACAGAAGTCTCATAGCACTTACTGGTGGTCTGTGGGGAACTGGGTTTTTTCACCATGCTGGTGTCTCCTTTCCAGCTGTTAAATGACATCTGAAGGGATCTTATGAACATATGTACTTTGAGATCTTCTGTGTAAGCAATTTGTGGAATTGCCATGGGTGCTATGACCATGAATTTGAGGGGGAGATAGTCCATGAGACCATGCCTTAATTAAAATATGGCTTGTGCTATGGAAAAATTTAGGAACCTTGAGCCATAACTCTCCCAGCATGCATGGGAACTGAATGTTTTGGGCTCCAGGATTTCAACTTTTTTATACGTGCTTTAGCTTACGTCCATGGACTACTGACCCAAGTAAAACCTTTTTCTCTGCAAAAAGACACTAAAGGGCAAATTTTGCACCAAGCCTGTCTTAAGTTGGCTTTGACATAGAAGGAATCCAGAGTTTATGGTAAAAGGTAATGGAATCTTCTTGGATTGGTATTGCAGTTTTGATGTTGAGTAGTAGTCCCTATGCTCTTAGGCACTGGGCTTTAGTCAAAGATCCACAAGTCAGACACCGGCATACTTCGGTGTGGGTCTGGCCTACACAGAGACCCTCAGCTTCTGTAATTCTCCCTACCCAGCTTACAGAACAGGCAGATGGGGGGAGCAAGACTTGGCCTGAAGTTCAGTGTTCTAGAAAATATTGACGGCCATTTAGTAGTCCAGGATACACATTTTGCATTTATAGTACTAATAAAATAGGTTGTAGACAATACAAAACAGCTCTTGAATTTTGTGTTGAAAGCTGTATAACTATACAACATGTGTATCTAACTAATTATATTAAGCTGACTTTTTCCCCCGGGATATGTAAGTAACTATTTCATAGTAATGTTAGTCTTTCAGACATAGATTGTGAACTCATTTGCTTTAAACAGTCATTAAAATGACTTATCCACTCTAACTTCGGTGGATAAATACATGTAAGTATTAGAACACGGATGTACCTCTAATGCATTTTGTTTACAATCTGGAGGAAATGTCTACCTGTTGTCTTATAAAATATCTGAATATGTATACCTAGATATGTCTGCCTTCACTAAATATAGGAATGTGCTCTTGGCAATTCTATGTACACTTCTAAACATATTCTATATTTTGACATCATATAAACATATTAGTTGTATAAGGGAACTTTTTTGTGTTGCAGACTGTACAGTTTGTTCAAGGAATATTTGTTGAAAAATATGATCCTACGATAGAAGACTCCTACAGAAAGGTAATGCAATAAATTAAGTGATACTACACTAATAGTACAAAACACGGATCATTTTTGAAACTCTAAAATGAACACGGTTTTAAAAAAATTAGCATCTGAATGGCAAGAGCATTAAACACATTTAACGTCACTAACTCATTTGGCATCTATGAAGCGTAAATATTCATGAGCCAATGAACAAGAACAAGTGATTATCAATATGGCTTCTGTTGATGACATAACCACCTTTTGAAGGGCCTATCTAAAGAGAATTGCAATTTAAGCTTAAATGTTTTACTGTCTATAAATAATAAGTTAATGTCCAATATTGGAGTGTTACGGTTGATGTCATGATACTGTGCATCAACGATAACACCAATTCAGTCATAAATTCCTTCATAAAATCCAAAGGCTGAATGCTCTAAACATGTCTAAAAGTTTAGGCAATTATTACACCCTACAGTAACACAGTTAGAAGTACTTGATCAAGATACTTGCAAATGGACTAGACTTGAGGTGTTCAAACCCATGTTGGCTGGCTCCAGCTTGGTAAGGCGGGTACTAACAATGAACTCTTTAAGAGCTCACCTTTTTTTATATCCTCCTAATAAACAAGTAATGTCCTTGCCAGTTGCTAACTTTATCTAAGAGCCAGTTTGGGGTTGACCCCTTTCCTGTCCTTGAATAGATACAATTTTAGGACTGGGCCTCCTTCAAGATAACATTGGTATAGTAAAGATTACATTCAGTTTTTATCATATATCACAAAACAACATCTATTTGTCTGTTAGAACCAGTTTGTAACTTCATCTATAATTTAGAGACCCTTTTTCACAGAAATCTTTTCTCATTAACCACATTCTAAGCTTAGCCTTCTCCCCAAAACTTGTCTTGTTCTAGATGCCATGTTTGTTCTAACTTTTGAACCTAATATTTTCAAGGCCTTGTTAAATTTTCCCCTATACTTTCAAAGCCCTTCCATGACTGCTAAAACCCCATTATTTTACTTAACTACAAAGCATACATTTTTCTTAATTTCTACATGGGAGGCATTGAATAGAGTAGGATTTGACTCCTACTGAAAGCTGTCCACAAAGGTGGGTTGGTGCCTAGTGTTGAAGTTGGGGTAAGTCCGGCTTGAGTCAGTAGTTAGTGTAGGGTGCATTAGTGAACTCATAAAACAGTGGTTCTCAAACTCTATACCATAATGAACCACTTGAGACAATTCATTATATATACTTCAAATGAAACATTAAAATAGCCTTACCTTGATGTGCTTTTAATAGGATGGATGAACATGTGTATATAGCTTATCTAGTTGTGGTAAGACTGACCCAGACAAACTGCAGTGACACGAGTATCCCTTGTCCTGTCTTCAGCTGGAGAGGGGGGGTAGGCCCACTTCTGACCTGTTCCCCATTGTTGTCTACCTCAACTCCCTATTGTCAAGGCACTGAAGCAGCTAGCTGGTGGCTTTGTGCTGGCTCGGTGATAGAAGGGGAATCACTGAGAGCGAAGAATATCCCAGACTTACTACTTTCCTGATGACCAGGTAGAGTCACTGTAGTGGAAAATTTTACTCACGTGAGATTTGTTCTAGCTCTAACTATACAGGAAATCTTTTCTTTTTAAATAAATGTACTTTTTTTTTTTTTTTTTAAATCTCAGCCTTGAAAGTAAGGGGCAAGAATTTCAAATCCTGTCCAGTAATTGTTGGACCCTCACCACTTCAGAGTGCCTGCAGTAAATTACACCAAAAATACTAGCAAGCATTATGAAAGTGGTGATATGTTCACTACTGCATGTATTTAGACTATTCAGTAGATCTCACCTTAGACTTGACATTTGCAAATATTTGAAAGATCCGCTTTCAAAAGAAACTAAAGCCAGTAGTTACTTTTATGAAATATGAAAGGGTTAAATGGTCTCAAGAAACAAATAAATTAATCTCTGCTTCTGTTAATGAGGGCTTTCAGCTAGGATTGATAACAAAAATTAACATCTTTCTGACTACATGTTGTCCTGGAATGACTCAGAATCCCATGGATTTCTTGTTCTCTAAATTGATCTGATTCTGGAAGTCATACTTAGTGTGAACAATATCAGTACGCTTCCCTCAAGCAAGGGCAATAGCAATGACATTCTAACTTGTTTTGTGGTTTCTGTGGTTCTGAAAGCATTGTTTTGGCAACTGCTGTACATGAAGTTCAGACTGTAATCTGCTTTAAGTATTAAACTGCTTTTTAAAACTTCATAATTCAATGACTACAATATCTAAATTATTTCAACATACTGTTGACTTGAGATTTCAACCCGAGATGTCTTATAAAGGAAATTGTGTTGAGTACACCACTTAACAGCATCCCTTCGTAGTACAATAGTGGCTACTGAAGAGGCCTTATACTCTTCAGAGGGAGAAGAAAATGGAGGAAATGTGGAAAAAAACAACCTTTCCTTCTTAGAGTTTTAAATTTGGTTCAGAAAGGAAACCTAAATTTAAACCGTCAATCATACATTAAAAAACTAAGTAGCAAGCTCCCTTAAATGTATCAATTTGCAAAACAACTCTGCCAATCCTCCTTCATGGGTGGAGTGACATGAGAAGCACCCATATACCTTGACAGAGAGAGATTGTCATATTATTTCACACTTAAAGCAAACTGATAAGTGAGAGATTACATCAGGGAATTTCTACCACCTCTCCATTAATCCAGTTTTCCCTTTTAATGATCATCAACATGCCACTTTAACTTTCTAGCTTTTGATCTGTGCTTTTCCTCACAAATATCAAGTATATATGCTTGCTGAGTGCCATTGAAGCAAGTACAGACTAGCTGTGTTCTCTGCTTATGGTAAACTGTAAAGATTTATAATACTCTTTAATATATGGGTAACATTTTCAAAAGTCCCTAAGTACTGCTTTCAAGAGATTTAGGTTCCTAAATCACTTAAGAGCTTCTGAAAACTTTTACCTTTATCTCCTGCTTTCAGAGTGCACAATCTTATTAAAAGCCAGGATCTTATTTTCCCTTACTTTGTCTTGTGTATTATAAGATTAATTGTAAAGGGAAACTAGTTGCCTATTTGACCATCTTTCTTGTTTTGAGAAGAAAAATTTTAACCTCATCTTTGTTTTCTTGGCAGCAAGTTGAAGTAGATGCACAACAGTGTATGCTTGAAATCCTAGATACTGCAGGAACGGTATGTACAACTAATTAGCCTCTGTATATATGGATCGCACTTAGGCACTTTTTAAAAATACTTCCAAAGTAAAAGTGGAATAGCAATCAGTGGTGGTACACTAGTTTTTAATCATCCGTTGTACAACACCGACCACATTTACCCTTCCCTACACATAGCTCTTCACTGACCAGTATTTAAGCAGAATTGGACGTAACACTGCAGAAAGCAAATTGTATGTTACCTATGATTCTTGCTTTACCTCATAATAGGAAAACCTAAAATTAAGAATTATTATTCTGAGGGATAATTCACCTCCTATGTAGGCATCTTAAATTTAGCCCAGAAGGTGGTAATCCTGATTTCTGTTGGGGAATTCCCTATACTTTGCCCTCCCCTGAGGTATGGTATTCTTGTTTTATTCTAGTCTCTTCTTGGCAGCCAAAGTTGGGCTTAAGTGGAGACTTGTGAGATGTATAGGCTTTGTACTGACCCTCTACACAGGAGTGAATTTCACCTTTATGGCCTAATCCAAAAACCGTTTTAGTGGACTCCCATTGACTTCAATGGGTTTTGGATCAAGACCCTTAGAGCAGACCCCCCGCAACAACCGTAACAGCAGACTGGTCCAGTAATGCTTCCCTGGGAATTAGCAGCAAAGTTCTCCTTAAATGTGTAAAATGATAGACGGATTGAGTGGCTTTTTTTCCAAAACCGGTAACGCTTTTATCAAATGTTGTGATCAAATGTGGTTGTAGCCGGATGATAATGAAAAGGCAGAGGCCTCACACAGTTGCATTGGCCTTCTTTTTGCTTTCGTTTTTCAACATTACTCATTCAGAGTTTTATTCCCCTTAAATTATTTCTCTTTAGCTATATTAAGTTTTGTTTTTCCTATGTTGAATCTAGTTTAACATTTTCCCCAGGTTTTTCATTCTCTGATTCTTTACTATTTCTGTCCACTGATGTATTTTCCCTGTAATTATGGACGCTTTGGATGTTGCATAATACACAAACTGTCCAAAATTTGTGCCGTACTGCTTCCCTCATTGCATCATCCTTATTCACTTCAGCAGGGAACTTAACGTCCTATTCATGTTACCTAGCTTCTGTTGGGTCTGGTCTTATGGTTATGTCAATCACAAGGTTTTTGGCACATGCTGCAGTCTTAGCACTACAATCTGTGTATTGTATGGTAAAGCCTTACCGTTATATAAGTTTCTCTACTATGGTGTTTTGGCTTCTACTTCAGTTAAATGGTTACCCCCTAAATACTCAGTTGTCAATTATAATGTAAATGGAGTATAATACATTCATTTATGTACCAAAACTTTAGGTTTAGGCACCTTCTTTTTAAAACACATCCTTTAGCATAACTAACTTGGTTTCATTGCTAAAATTGAGTTGAATACATTTGGCCGTCTTTTCTACTTTATCTACCTAAACCATGGCTTAAATATGGAACTCTGATAACTCAACACTTTTCTGTTGGGTGATTAATATCATGGTGACAAACAGGGTTTTTACTTGAATCTGCGAATTTAAAAACTCTTTCCCTTTTAGAATAAAGGGAGGAATGAGACCATCAAAGTGCTTGTTATGGCTGTTAAGCAATAAATTAAAGAACTGTTAACAAGCATAGAAGGGAAGGTGAATGGATGGTGAGTGGAGAAGCTAGTGAGTGAAATATGCTGTCTTTTAGATATTGAATAGAGGGGTGTGGATGGAGTTGTGAATATCCTGGGTAGATTAGGTTGTAGGTTTCTGAAATATTTCAATTATCTGTCTATATTGAGCCTATTTGAAGCTGTCTGAGTCATCTTGTTCGGTGTTGAATTCACGAGGGTGGCTGATTCTCAGGGCTTGTCCTCACGGACAGCGGTGCAGCTGTACTGCTTTAGTGAATCAGCTACTATACCTACGGGAGAGCTTCTTCCGTCGGCATAGTTAATCCACCTCCCTAAGAGGCAGCAGTCTACACCAGGAATTTTCCACACCCCTGAGCAACGTAATTATACAGAAGTAAGTACCAAGTCTCATTCTAACAGAACTAAATGTGAAAAGCTGTAATTGCGGGTATAGGAATTGTCCATCAGTATGAATTTAACTAAAGTGGAAGGAAGTGGAAGGAAGCAAGTGATCTGAATGGACCAAAGTAATGAAAGACATTTAAAAGTAAAATGTATAAGTGAAGTATCCATGTGGAAAGGATTCACTGTCCTCTCAAAAGGTGTGGAATAGCACCAGGATTTTTCAAGATCAAATGTATAATTTAATGTAAAAGATTGAGTTAAATCCTGCAGCTAAGATACTTCTAATGCCAGTCTTGTTGAAATGAGCCATGATATAGTGGAAGGCCTCAAACAGGAACTTATCTTCAGTATCAGCTTAATTCAGAAACACACGCTATTCATCTTCAGCACCCCCAAAATTGTAGAGATCAATGGTGTTAATTCCATAAAAGTGAAAACTTAACTTTATAAGAAAAGTTCCAACCTATTAGGTAAACATTTGACTTCAAAGTGGTACAAAATTAGCAGTTTAAAGAAATGACTGAAGCATTTCACTTTGAGTATATGTCTCCACACATTTCGGCTTGCAGGTCCCACACTGGATGCTGCAGGGGAAGAAAGCTAAAATTAGAGGAAGAGCTCAGTTGTAACATTGTATAAGATGGTTGGTTTAGTGTATGAAATGACCCAATAATGTCTACAAGCATCCACACAGGGAAAAATGCACTCCTTGTTACTGCTATTGATACTAACCTGAAAAAAGGACAGAACATTGTTCAAGTAGCTGATGACATCCAGTAATGCAGATAAAAGTGTAACAGATCTTTGCCACTTGCTCAGACAATGAAAATAAAACGAAACTTCTCAGGTACAGGAACTTCTGGTATATGGACGTTTAGCACACTATCCAAACCTCCATGGAGAAAGAAACATTTAATGTCCTAAAGCATGCAGCAGTTGTAGAATGACTTGAACTTCCACAGTGTGCCTCATACATAATGGCCCCTATTTCCTGTTGGTATTTGGGACTCTCTGGAAGGCTATATTTCCAGTCAACTACCAAATGGTGTCAGTTTACATGGAGCATGAGGACTCTGATCAAAATTTCACACTTTTTTTTTTTACATGAGACTACAGAGAGTAGAGTCACAAAAAGAACAGAGTTCTGCAGGTGCCAGATGTGTGTGGTGTTGGATGTGGGGTTTTTTTTGTTTGTTTGGTTTGGGGGCGGGGGAAGGGGGTCCATCTCAAAAGAAATCTCTGGATCTGATTAACAAAACTGGAACAATGCAAGCAAGAAAAAAATCATAAACTATGGAACCTCTCCATTATTTAGCCAAATTGAATGATAAATACCAATGTACTCAGTTTATAAAAAGGGTGATACAACAATCTACTGCACAGAGTAATCAAAACTACTGAGACAATCATTCCCATGCTAAATCCTCTGCTTAAAAGAATAATTTTGGGACAAGCTGACTACATGTAGTACGATAATAAAGTGCAATGACTTGTAATAAGCCAATAAAGCTTTCTTGAATTTGATCACATCTCGCATTATTAGGCATTTAGTGTGTATAAAGTTTAATCCCAGTGTAGAAAAAGTCAAGTTTGTGTGAGTTGACATAGCAGGAAAAAGGACTTTTTCTGTAGATAAACACCACCGTCTGGAGTCCTATGATGATTTTCCCAAGACCAGCCAGAGATGCTTCTCAGAAATTGGGCATTCCACGGCCTATATTGTCTAAGATTCTCAAAGATAGCGAGAGAGGGGAAAAAATGCCATCAGGCAAAGCATGTAGGGTCAAGGCAGCACTTATAAAGTGGATCAGAATTGCCAGAGAGAGAAATGCCCCCCTAAGTGGACTGTTGGGGATAAAGAAGAACTGGCAGTGGCACTGGGCGTTACTGACTTCAGGGCCAGCTCTGGCCGGTTTGAGCACTTTAAAAAAAAATGAGGGGATTGTTTTTAAGAAAATGCAAGGAGAATTCAAAGACGCAGACATTGAATCACATGAAGAATGGTTAGAAAACAAGTAGATTGAAATGAGGCATGGCTTTGCTGAAGACTTTTGGAATGCAGATGACAGTGGAATGAATTTTCAAGCCCTACCTGATGGCACACTCACCTTCTTAAATCAGACAAAAGAGGAAAGAAGTCTAAAGAGAATTACTGTTCTGTTCATCTGTTCCTTGACTGGTAAGAAAATGGACCTTTTTCATCTGGAAAAGTCAAAACTCACAATGTTTTAAAAATGAGACATCCTCCAGCCCTCTCTGTTGCCAGTGCAGCTGCCTGGATGATGAGGTATCTATTTGGTGAGTGGCTGAAGGACTGGGATTGAAAGTTTGGGCCAGGAAAGGAAAAAGATTTTTGCCACTAGTAGACAACTGCACAGCCCATGTGACAACAGATGTAGCACTGAGGAATGTCCGAATTGAATTCTTCCCAAAGAACAGAACTTCACCCTTCAACCATGTGATCAGGGAATTATCAGAACTGCCAAGGCATACTTTCGCAAGCAAATGGTTTGCATGATATTGCACCACATTGATGATGACGACAAAGCCACTGCAGTGGAAATTGCCAGGAAGATGTCTTTTAGATGCCATTCTAATGCTTGCAAATGCCTGGTCTGATGTTGATCCTTCAACAATCTGGAATTGGGGGGGGGGGGGGAAGAGAGAGGTCTGCCCATAGCACCCATGGAGAAAGCAATTGTTGAGCCACCAAGAGAACTCAGTGCGCACACATTTGGAAGAATGGATAGACATAGATGACAATGCTTTTGTTACACGTGTCTGATGAGGACATTGCAACTGAGATCAGAGACCAATTTGAAGTAAAACCCGAAAACAATGCAAGGCAGACTACTATGATGATGTTGAGGTAATTGTCCCATCCTTGACACAAAGAATGCGATGACAACTTTGACAAATGGCCTATTGTACAGGAGCTTCAAAGATTTTTTTTTAACCTCCTACATCACCTTGAAAAGGTGGTTAATGTTGTGGGTCGTGCATTAATCCAGAGAACACTAGACAAGTTTGTAATCACAGTGACTGTCTCTGCATTGTGCATTCACAGTGCCAGACATGCCATTCTGGTGACAGATGGTGACACTCCAAAATAAATATTTATGTGAGTGAATACTGTTACAGTCCATTTTGTTTTTACGTTTATATTTATGCTATGAAAGTCAATGTAATGTACTTTCAAACTGCAAAAAACATAAGTTTACAAATTTTGTATCTTTGGATCGTTAAGAGGTATATAGCTCTGCTAACTTACACTTTGTGTAAAGTTGTAACATGCTGTACAGTATCAATTGCCTTGAATAAAAGCACCAGCTAAATAATTGGATGATGAAAGTAGTATATTGCTCAGAATGTTGATATGGTTTTGTTTCCATATTGTATATGTTTAAAGACTAAAGAATTTAGTTATGGTAAATGAGATGTTTTTCCTCACAGGACTGCAGGCTTTCCTTTTGAACAACTTCCCTTTTTGGACTTGTATTATGAAATGAATAACACAGTACAGTAGAACCTCAGAGTTGTGAGCATCAGAGATGCTTTACAACTGACCAGGCAACCACGCACCTCATTTGGAACTGGAAATACACAATCAGGCAGTAGCAGAGACAAAATAAAAAAAAATACAGTATAGTACTGTGTTAAACGTAAATTACTAAAAAAAAAAAGGCATTTTTCTTCTGCATAGTAAAATTTCAAAGCTGTATTAAGTCAATGTTCAGTTTTAAACTTTTTAAAGAACAACCATAGTGTTTTGTTCAAAGTTACGAACAACCTCCATTCCCAAAGTGTTCATAACTCTGAGATTCTACTGTATGTGTTTATTTTTTTTCATTGAATAAAATCTCAGTAGGTTTCTTTTCACTCTGTTTTTTGGTATGAGAAATTACAATAGCTTTGCTTTGTCACTTTTCTGGCATTATAGAGATTTCTTGACAGATCCTAGAACTGTTATCAAATACTAGTACTAGTGCAAGTTATCTCCGTGTGTGTATAAAAAAGACCAAAAGTCAGATCTATAAGAATATCTGAGGACTATAATATTACGTATACATTGCACAGGGTAAGCTTTTTAAAGTGCAATTTGTGTTCCAAAAACTTCACCACTTGTGATCCTTGTCTGGCTTTTTGTGGACATTGGTGATCTGGCAGCTTCTTTAAGTAAATTCAAATTAACCATTGTATGTCTTTTTCATTACAGGAACAGTTTACAGCAATGAGAGACCTCTACATGAAAAATGGACAAGGCTTTGCATTAGTATATTCCATCACAGCACAGTCCACATTTAACGACTTGCAAGACCTAAGAGAACAGATTCTTCGGGTCAAAGACACTGATGATGTGAGCAGTCCCCTGTTGTAGAAAAAACTGATATTTAAAGTCCTCGTTATAAATGCTTTTTAAAGCTGTACTTGCTTTAATCAGATACATCACTGAATTCATTCCAAGCTTTAATTTGAAAGGCAAATTGACCAGTATGTGCATTGTACTGAAAATGTGTCTTCTGCATCAAGCAGTCAGGAAAAAAAAATCATATGCACTTTTGTATGGTGTCTAAGGTGAATCTGTCAAATAGTCTGTTAATCTTTTGCTTTTAAATACTCCATAAGTGTGTATATAAGCTTATTTTGACTAGTATATCTAAAACAAAAGTACTGCAGAAGACCCCATCTTTAAAGCTGCTGAGTTTGGTCTTACAATTTCAGTCTTCATTGTTGTTCTGTGAATGCTTATAACAATTAGCTATAACCCAATTTTGCTTTCAACAGTATTGTTATAAAATGAATATTTTAGCTGTAGACACATCTTAGAATTTCTTGCTTATTGAAAGATGTACTGTAATTGTTAATCAAAATGGGTCATTTTGACAGGTTCTTTTTTTGAGATAGTATTTGCAAGACTAAGCTTAGAATTACTTTCACACAATCTTAATTTGTATCCCTCTGTTACTAATGACTGGTCTTGAACATCTTAATGAGACTGAGCCTTTCAGCATTTAATTGGGGCTATATTACTACAGTACGGGAAGTACATGGATAATTTATCACTTGAGTGAGGGATAACTTTCAAAAGTTTTTGAGTTTTATTGTTTAAACTTGTGTTGAGGAGCAAAAGAAATTATTGCATAAAGGAAAAAGAGGTAGATTGAATGTGAGCAGCTGAGTAACAAGTCTTATTTTGAAGTATTTTAAAGGGGGTGATATCAACTAGTAACACCCTGTTCCACTTCCTTCTTAGAATCATTTGTTTTGTTGGCTCTGAAGATCATAATCTTGTTTACAGTAACAGACATTAATGGGGGAGGAGGGGTGGAGGGAAGCTACTTCCAGCTTTTAGTTAATCTATTTAATGTTCATGAGGGATCTTGACTAATCTCCCTGAATATATGTAGCTATATCTGCTACCACTACTGCATGGACCCAGGAGACACTGAACTCTTAAATTTTCAGGAAAGTTTGTTGTGGGTATACTACTACATGCACAAGATCTGGTGCATGTCTTCACCTCAGTTAATTCTCTTCTCTCTAATGGAACCCTACAAGCAAGTATCATCCCAGTGTCATGAATGGAGGAAGAACTTCATTTCTAGATAATATGAATCTTTTATTAGCATCCGAACCCGAACAAGTTATTTTTCTATTTAGCAACAAATGAGCATTGCAAGGAATTGGACGAAAACCCAGGCAACTCTAAGATTTTTTTAAACTGAGTCTTAATTAAAAGTGTCATGCTTTTATGGGCAAATAGGAAACATCCAAAGGCTGTCTGAGTGGTGTATTTAGAATAATTTGGTACTGAAATATGTATTCTACTTTTATAAACTCAAATCTGAAAGTCATTCAAAAGAAGTGGAAGGAGAAGAGCACTAATATAGAAGATGAGAGTTCCAGGTTGCCATTTTGGCTAAAAACTAATCCTCTTGACATGGTTTCATAGCTTTTTTTTGTTTTGTTTTTGTTTTTCCCCTGTTAAATCAAGATTGGAAATAAGGTGTAAATTTTTAACAGAGTAACTAACCATTGGAATAACTTACCAACAGTTGTGGATTCTCTATCACTGACAATTTTTAAATCTAGACTGGATGTTTTTCTAAAAGATATGCTCTAGGAATTATTTTGGTGAATTTCTGTGGCCTGTGTTATTCAGGAGGTCTGACTAGATCAGTGGTTTTCAACCTTTTTTTCATTTGCAGACCCCTAAAATATTTCAAATGGCAGTGCGGATCCATTTGGAAATTGTAGGCATAGTCCATGGACCCCCAGCATCTGCAGACCACAACTTGAAAACCACTGGACTAGATCACAACAATCCTTTCTGGCCTTGGAATCTATGAAGAGGGTGAGCTAGGTCTGGGTAAACTCCTCAAGGCCAGATCATCCAATCTGTATTCAAGTAATAAAACTCAATGAAGTCTTGCCTGACAAACTATAGGACTTGTCCTTAAAGTGCAGTTCCCCTTTGAAAAGTGACTGGTAAAATGAAGTAAAAAGGCTTCGTGGGGCTGTTTCAGTGCCATCTAGGTCAAATGTTAGCACTAGTAACTAAAAAAAACAAAAACTGTCAGCTGGCTTCTTTCCTCTTGTGCATCATCTCAGCCCTGTGAACTAACTTGTGCCCTCCGTGATGTCCTGTGTAACCCTGTATTTGGTGGGTTTTCACAGAGTAACTTGCCTGTAAATGGAGCTTAAAATAAACAATTCTACTGAGGCACTGCACAAGAAGGAATGGAATCCAGTTTGCTCTCTATTCTTGTTAGCTCTGCAGAACTAACCAGTTATGGAAGTAAAACTAACTGCTTACGTTAGTAAGTGGGTCTGACTTTGAATAGAAGGAGCAAATCTCTGCATTTTAAAAAGGTCACTGTACATAAAATCTCATTTTAAATGAATAGCTGTATTTCAGGGCTTTTCCAAGTGTATTTGAAAGGTACCTCAGGAAATCTAGTGGTAAAGCAGCTTCCAGTCTATACCAACCATATAATTTTAAAATGTGACGTGGAACCTGCTACACTGATCAGCTTAGTTCCACCCCCCCTTAATTCTTAGCCTCGTAACCTTCTCATCAGTATGTTTATGGGTTACTGCTTTTTATTCCACAAGAAGTGGGATGTGTGGAGGAAAAATCTGGGTTACTTTTTGGGAACTGAAGTTCTTCAAATAGGATGAATGTGTTAGGATTAGCTATCTGCTCTATTTGCTGTTCCCAAATCACTTCAGATTATTTACATCTGACAGATAATGGAAACTGAAGCGGGAACATGTCCCGTGTGTTTGTATATAGGTGTGGGGTGGCTGGCACTCAGTGTGCATCAAACTTTCCTGAAACTTAGTTCCCAGCAACTCCTGGGTCCACTAGCAGTGTGCACAGGCAAAGAGTGGGGATTATGGACATTACCCACTTTGAAAACTCCAGTTACAGGTAAGTAATTCAGCTATTTGTCATTAATTCAAGGTCAGAAACTAAGTATGTTGCATAAGCTTGGTTTCACTTCAGATACTTGAATAACACAGCCTTCTCTGAGTGTTTGCCCCATAATGCATTATTGCAGTCCTTTTAGGAAAGAGATACTTGGGGGAAGACAGAGCAGTGCAGAAGCAAATTTTCTCTGACAAGGCTAAAAGAATTTGGCAAACAGCTTTGAGTAAATTGCATCAAAACTGTTCTCTCCACCAAATCAGTTGGAAAGCTTAGAATGCCATAGCTAAGTTCCACAGCCATGTATTTTCTACCAAATGATAATATAAACTACTTTTTAGGGCTGTCAAGCAATTAAAAAAAAACCACATGGTTAATCCTACATTTAATCGAACTGTTAATAATAGGATACCATTTATTTAAATAGTTTTGGATGTTTTCTACATTTTCAAATGTATTGATTTCACTTACAACACAATACAAAGTGTACAGTGCTCACTTTATATTTTTGATAACAAATTTGCACTGTAAAAGAGTATTTTTTCAATTCACCTACTACAAGTATAGTAGTGCAATCTCAATAATGAAAATTGAACTTGCAGTTTTTTGTAGATAATTCTACATCTGTATTGAAAAACAAACCATGTAAAAATTTGGAGCCTACAAATCCACTCAGTCCTACTTCTTGTTCAGCCAGTTGCTCAGACAAACAAGTTTACATTTGCAGGAGATAATGCTGCTTGTTTACAGTATCACCTGAAAGTGATGATAGGTGTTCGCATGGCACTGTTGTAGCTGGCATCGCAAGATATTTATGTGCCAGATGCACTAAAGATTCATATGTCCTTCATGCTTCAACCACCATTCGAGAGGATGTGCATCCATGTTCATAAGTGGTTCTTCTCGATAACCATCCAAAGCAATGCTGACCAACGCATGCTCATTTTCATCATCTGAGTCAGTCAGATGCCACCAGCCGAAGGCTGATTTTCTTTATTGGTGGTTCGGGTTCTATAGTTTCTGCATTGTAGTGTTGCTCTTTTAAGACTTCTGAAAACGTGCTCTACACCTCATCCTGCTTAGATTTTGGAAGGCCCTTCAGATTCTTAAACCTTGAGTCGAGTCATGTAGCTATCTTTAGAAATCTCACATTGGTACCTTCTTTGCCTTTTGTCAAATCTGCAGTGAAATTGTTCTTAAAACGAACAACATGTGCTGGGTCATCTGAGACTGCTATAACATGAAATATATGGCAGAATGCGGGTAAAATAGAGTAGGAGACGTACAATTCTCCCCCAAGAAGTTCACTCACAAATTTAATTAATGCATTATTTTTTTTAACAAGTGTCATCAGTTATGGAAGCATGTCCTCTGGAATGGTACCCGAAGCATGAAGGAGTATATGAATGTTTAGCACATCTGACACGTAAAGACCCTGCAATGCCAGCTACAAAAATGCCATGCAAACTCCTGTTCTCACTTTAAGGTGACGTTGTAAGTAAGAAGAGGGCAGCATTATGTTCCGTAAATGTAAACAAACTTGTTTGTCTTAGCTATTGGCTGAACAAGAAATAGGATGAGTGGACTTGTAGGCTCTAAAGTTTTACATTTTGTTTGAGTGAAGTTATGTAACAAAATGCAACTTACACACACAAATCTACATTTAACAATAGAGATTTCACTACAGTACTTATGAGGTGAATTGAAAAATACTATTTCTTTTGTTTGCCAAATATTTGTAATAAAAAATAAAGTGAGCATTGTATACTTTGTATACTTGTAATTAAAATCAATATTTGAAAATGTAGGGAAAAAATCCAAAAATATTTAAATTTCAGTTGGTATTGTTTAACAGTACAATTAAAAATTGCAATTAAGCGAGATTAATTTTTTTGAGTTAATCGTGTGAGTTAACTGCCATTAATCAACAGCCCTACTTTTGTATTTTCCAAGGACACTCCTAATTTTCTGTTTTGCAGTTTGTCTTTTGCAGAGGGGGCAAATAAGCCTACCAAAAAAAAAAAATTGGGTACAGTTGTCATGGGATAAGAGGGAAGATCCTTTCATGGATTTAGAACTGGTTAAAAGACAGGGAACAAAGGGTAGAATAAATGGTAAATTTTCAGAATGGAGAGGGGTAACGAGTGGTGTTCCAAGGGTCAGTCCTCGGACCAATCCTATTTAACTTATTCATAAATGATTTGGAAAAAAGGGTAAACAGCGAGGTGGCAAAGTTTGCAGATGACACTAAACTCCTCAAGATAGTTAAGACCAAAGCAGATTGTGAAGAACTTAAAAAATATCACAAAACTAAGTGATTGGGCAACAAAATGGCAAATGAAATTTAATGTGGATAAATGTAAAGTAATGCACATAGTAAAAAATTACCCTAACTATACATACAATAAGATGGGGGCTGATTTAGCTACAACTATTCAGGAAAGAGATCTTGGTGTCATCGTGGCTAGTTCTCTGAAGACATTTGTGCAGCGGCAGTCAAAGCAAACAGGATGTTAGGAATCAGTAAATAATGGATAGAGAATAAGACTGAGAATATCTTATTGCCCTTGTATAAATCCATAGTACACCCACATCTTGAATACTGCGTACAGATGTGGTCTCCTCATCTCCAAAAAGATATACTGGCATTAGAAAAGGTTCAGAGAAGCGCAACTAAAATAATTAGGGGTTTGTAATGGGTCCCATATGAGGAGAGATTAAAGAGGCTAGGACTTTTCAGCTTGGAAAAGAGGAGACTAAAGGAGGATATGATAGAGGTATATAAAATCATGAGTGGTGTGGAGAAAGTAAATAAGGAAAAGTTATCTACTTGTTCCCATAGTATAAGAATTAGGGGCCACCAAATGAAATTAGTGGGAAGCAGGTTTAAAACAAATAAAAGGAACTTCTTCACACAGTGTACAGTCAACCTGTGGAACTCCTGAGTTCAAGTTCAGTAAGGGTGGGAAACTTGAACAGGAGTTGTGTGGTCTCAACTTGTAATTTAACCAGTCAAGTAGTTTTTTCACTAGCTGAATACAGCTGGCAGTCTTCAGTCAGGAGAGGCCTTGGAGTGAATAGCTTGAGCTGACTTAATAAAATGAACTCACTTGAAGTATTTTACACATGTGACCAGATCCTGGGATAACAGTTCAGTTTACAGTTCTGTAACCTGATCATCTTCAAATCAAAATGACTTGATGCAACTGTTAACAAGTAGCACAAAAAATCTGCTTCATGTAAGATACCAGGTTTCTCTTGTGCTGCCCTTTTTTCCGCATCGGTTGTAGTGATTCAGCTTCTGGCTTCAACTTTATATATAAATTAAAATATCTTCCTATTTAGGTGCCAATGATTCTAGTTGGCAACAAGTGTGACTTGGAAGATGAAAGAGTTGTGGGAAAGGAGCAAGGACAGAATCTAGCAAGGCAATGGAATAACTGTGCATTCTTAGAGTCTTCTGCAAAATCGAAAATAAATGTTAATGAGGTAAGGCTTAATACCTTATGAAAAAAACAAATGAATTGCTTTTCTAACAACTTACTGCTTCTTGCTGTCTTAAAAACAAAATTTTGAACTTCATGTTAAAGTCCCTTAGATTTCAGTGGGCAGAATTGTACCCTACAAGAAATTTTACATTATCAGATGCTTGTAATCAGGACTTACCTAGCTGTTTATACCTAGCTTCCTAGTTATAAACTTATGGCTTTGGGCTTGCAACTGCTTTTATTTCTGCGTGTTACAGATTTTTCACTGAACATGCAAGCATTTCATTATTGTACTCATGTGTTCATTGAAAACACATTGGGTAGAACACTTGTTCTTGCTTTTTCAAGTTTTCTTTACTCTTGTGATAGAGATGGAACTACAGGATAGCTTCTTGGAGACCAGTAGGGAGTATCCCTGCCACAAGAAATGTCTTGCACAAATGTCGTTACCAATTGTGTTAATATAAATGATCTTTTGGGGTCTTGTAGGCCTTAAGCATATCTAATTTTAAACTATATCATAGCTAATATCTGTGTTTTTCCTATTTAGAATTTCTGGAGACTACCTGTTAAATCCATTTTCTTAATGGTAAAAGTAATACATTTTATTGGATTAGATAGAATTTCATGCAGTAGAAATGGGTAGGAATAGGCTATTTCAATGTGGAAAATGCCCAGGAAATAACTACTAGTGCAGCTACAACCTATGAACTTGTTGCAAGACATTCAGAGATTGAGAGGAGATGATATTGGGGGGGAGAAGAAACCTTATTTATAAGTGAAGCACATGCTATTTAATTGTAGTATGAATTAGTGTTCTCACGAAATTCCAGTCCTAGTACAATTCCAATTAGATATATATTCCTACACTTTCCATCCTAGTTTATGTATTTTTTTGTTATGAGCTTTTCAATTATTGCCACATTTTATCCCTGAGGAAGCTGCTGAATTAAACTTATTTTGATTAAAAATCAGGATAGTACTCGGATATTAAACGAGTTATTAAATTAGACTGATTTTTTTTTCATATATTTAAACACTAAATTGATCTTATCAAATGTGTAACTTATACCCAACTGGTTACAAAGCATGTAACATTCTAGAATATACAGTAGAATTCTACTATAATCTTCTTAAAGGAATATTTTCCCTTTAGGAGGAGTAATTCTATAATAAGTACATAAACTGCTTATTGCTCAATTTTGTCCACTGAATTTGACCTGAACACTTAATTACAAATCAGAACGATGCATATAGTTAATCATGTTGGAGTGTGAAATACAGTTCAAATATATGTGGATACAGGAAACTTTGCCTGCAAGACAAGCTGCTCTTGATACTAAGTGAAGTATTATACCTTACTTCCAGTTAACTGAGAAAACCTTGGCAGCTTTAACTAGAGGAGGAGGTAGAAAACAAATAGGTACCTACTCATATTTTAAATAGGTCTCAAAACATGAAGGTTAAATGTGCACATTTTTAAGTGAACGAATGCATGAAAAGCTTAGAGGCTGAAAGTCAGAGAAGTGGCTTAAATTGCCTAAACTAAGAAGTTCTTGTGTTCACAGATCTTTTATGACCTTGTGCGGCAAATTAACAGAAAAACTCCAGTGCCTGGAAAAGCACGCAAAAAGTCATCGTGTCAGCTACTTTAATTCATAGATGTACTGTAGCTCTGAGCCAGGTAAGCTTGCTCACTTACTTTCTTAATTTTCTCAGCTTTTTTGTTGTTGTTGACCTACCACTGTTTGTTTTCAAAGGTTCAATTATTCAAGTAATAGGAATGCAAAATAGGATCAGAGACTTTATTTGTTTTAACATAGAAATAAAAGTATTTATTTATTTGAAATTGGAATGGCAGAGCCCAAAAAACCTAAGTCAAATGCAACGGCATGCGTATAAGAGATGCCTCTGATGGACCAAAATCTTTTGCCGGACTAAAGAAACAACCTTGCATACACATCAGAAAATGTAAATATCATATGAGATATCTTAAAGCATTAAATGTAGCTAGCCAAAAGTAGGCAGGCTTGTATGAAGTCTGATTAAACAAAATGTATCTTACCAACAAAATAATTGCAGTTCTGGAAGTCTGTAGTATACTACTGTACAGCTAAAATGTCATCTTTTGCTTTGTGATCTGCTGTAAATATGTACGTAGGCTTATAGAATGTGTTAAGCTATTTTTTTTAACAACTTGCTCTGGACTGTAAGGTTTCCATAACTTAAAAACATGTCCTGATAGAGGAGTTAGTCTTTTAAAAAAAGAAATACGTTGCAACGTGTATATTTGGAAGCGAGCTATTGGACAATCATGTTTCATATGTATCAGGCCTTGAAACTTTTTTTTACCTAGAGCTATTGGTTTACTAGATTAACTTCTTTTAGTGTGACAATTAACTAATGCCTTATATATTTTAGAAGGCTAAGAGCAAGCTTAAGCCTGCACTTTTTTGGCAAGATTTTTGAGAAATTGATGAGTCACTGACATCACAGGGTGTCCTCAGATTTCCTTTTTCCTGGTCACTTGCATTTTCAGCCTGGGTATGGAGACAATGCTATACTCTCATGGTTGTCCTGTCATTGGACAACTGTCACCTGTTCATCTTGATTCTTTCATGTCTGTTGTCCCCCTTCAGTAGCCTGTTCAAATGGATAGGATTGCATTTCAGTAGTTCTATTCTTTCTCAGTGTTCTGGTACAGGATTGTCTCATCCCTCCCACTCAGTGTATTTGAAGCTTATGCGGGTGGAGGGAGTTTTGCTGTCTGAGCTATGGTATCATTAGTACAGTGATAACATGCCGACCTGTCTTAAAATTCAGACAGTGCATTGTCTTTTTTTCTTTTCCAGTATCTGGCCAAAAAACAGTCTAGGCTGAGTGAAGTGTCTGAATCCAAATAAAATTTGAGATTGTTTGGTTCCAGAAGCATCTGGAGCACCAGATTGGCCCAAAAAAAAAAAAAGTAACCTGATGGGTCTGGACCAAAACCCCAGATAGCTGCCCCTGAACACTGGTAGAAGTGGCAGTATTCTATGCACTAATAATAATCCATACCCTAACTGCACGGTTTGGGCTCATCACCAGTGTAAACTACAAGCTGGTACAGAAGAAGTGAAAGTTAATCTGTTTAAACTCAATCGTGTAGAGTTTATCCAGAAATCAAGGAACGGGAAAGATTTTTTTTTCATGGCTGAGTTACTGAAATTTTAAACCTGGTGCTACAAATTGGGGGTTTGGTACTTGATGCTGCATAGTCTCACCACTTCAATCACTCTACATCAGAATCCCATGGTTTACAAAGTTGTTATAGCAAATGATTGAGACTAGTGTTTAAGGTCATTTAAATGCATTCTGCCTATATTTCCCTAATCCCATTAAGTTCACACTGACAAATGGTGTGCCTATGGGGGCATCAGCAGCCACCTGGGGTTTTTTTGGGGGGGGGGCAGTTGGGTTTTTTGCCTGTCGGATTTGTAAAGACATTAATTAAAGTGTCAGATTGTAGTTCTGCACATGACTGCACTAGCGACTCAACACAGTAGGCAGAGCACATTGAAAGAAATGTTTAAAGGAAAACTTAAACTCCTGGTTTTCATTGCTTCTCAATATTTAACAAGCAAGGTATAAAGATAGAAACTATACTTAATTTACACTTTTATTTTTTAATAAACCTGGGGTACTTCTTTGGGTAGGGTTTTTTTGTTTCTCTTGCCCATATAATGCTACGTTCCCATTTCTAAATATATCATAAATTCTCCATCTGATTAGTTTTCTGAAACTCTTTAAAAGAGGCAGCTTCCAGGGCTGTTTTCATTGAAAGGGTGAAAGTGAAAGGTGTCCAGATACAGTGAATACCCACATACCTTTGGAGTATTGAGGCAAAAAGGTCAGGTAATACACTTGTACACAAGTAATAAAAATGCACTTATCAAAACGTAGTACTTTTTTTAAATAAAACTTCAGTTTTGGTGCCACATTGGCTGATTGGCCCATAAAGTCCCCCTTTCTTACAATATCCTCATCAACCAATCTGACTTCCTTTTCTAAGGTCCCTTTTATAACTAAACTGTGTTTTAATGTACTTGTAAAATTTTGCTTCTGACCAAAATGCATTTGGAAAAAATCTTTAAAATCCATTTTGTTGGGCTTTTATACTAAAATCGGTTCATGAACCGATTTTAGTATGTGTGCTATAAAAATAATTCTCAGAGCCCTTTTAACAATTTTTTATAATAGTCTTCCATTATACCTGATCCAAAATCTGTGAAATGCATCATTTCACATGACTTACAGAAAAAAAAAATAAGTTGCTGGTATAACTGTGTGTTACAACGTTTAACTTTCCAGCGTGAAAACTGAGTCCTGTGTTTCCTAAGCATGTGCATGAGCTGTTTCAGACAAAATGCAGAACTTTTTGAGAGCTGATTTGAGGGGGGGGGGAAATGTTAGTACTAGGTAATGGATATTTATACTTTTTAAAAGGGACATCATTTAAATCAAACTTTCTACCTATTGTTGCAAATGGCACCTAAAATTACTACTGTGTTTCACTTTTAAATTTCATTACATTTCAATTTGATGTCACTGTGTCTATATACACTACTTATTTAGGGTCTTAGTAAATTTTGAAAGTCGCATTTAATTCACCTTAGTTACACTGAGATGCAGAACTCTTCAGTCCTAGAAAACTGTGCTTTAATACTAATCTCCTGTTTCATCGTTGCAGGTCTGAAGAACTGTTGCCCAATTCAACAGTGCCAGCATTCCAACTTTATTAAACCTATCAACATTTTAAATGGACTTTCCTGTGGTGGTACCCTTTAAGAAGTGGATGAAAGCTACTACATCAGTTTGCACATTCTAATCACTTTCCAGTGTCACGAGAGATTTTTACTTATAAATATTCTAAGTGTATGCAACTGGTAAAACCAGAGCCTACATCCAGTATTACTGATAAGAGACATTCATCCACCAATGTTGTACATGTATGAAAACTGTGTACTGTATACTTCAATAATCCCCATACTTTCTATTGGAGAGTACAATAATGTAAATCCTAAAAGCACCACTATTTTAGCATAATAAAAGAAAGTCCAAAGAGCTCCTATATAGACTACTCCAGATAACTTTGCTTCATCGGTATTTGTAGCTTATTGTAACTTTTTTTAAAGAAATACAGGATCATCATCATCATATTATACAAAACCGCTTTGATTAACACAACAGCTTTAGTTTTTTAATTTTAGGAAAAACCTGTGGAGACAGTGATCTAGTCTTTAAAATAAGAGTCTTTTCAGTATGTCTGACTAAAGACATTGCCTTTAATATCTGTTGGGAAGGAAATGTCCAGACTTTTCAACCTTTTTATTGTATGTTTCCTTTTCCTTGTTTACATAGGGAACAATGTTTATAGTTGTGTGTACAGTGGGGGTCTACAACAAGAAGTGTATATTTTAAAATGATTTTTTTAATGATTTAACAATTTTGTAAATCATTTTCAGGCTTCTGCAGCTGTAGATTCTCACTGTTAATTCCCTTGCTTGCTCATGCATAAGTGTATTTGCAATACCAAATATACAGGTTTTAGTACTTTTGCCTGTTAGTGATTGTTTTACATGTGTAACGTTTTGGTTGAGATGTTAAATGGTGGAAGAGTACTGTGGATGTGAATGTGGGAAGTAATTTTAATCATGTGTAATTGGTCACAGGGCCTAAGTTGCAGTAATTAACTTTTGCTGATTTATTTAACAATGCCTTGTTGCTTTGTATGAATTAACGTTTGGGTGTAAAGATTGTGTGTATATCCAACAGGGAGCCACGGTATTTAAATTGACCAACCTAATGTTACAACTGCTTTGAGGTGGCCAAATGTAAACTAAAAGCCTTAATTAAAAGTGGTGCAATTTTGTATGACTTAGCATCAGTAGTTCAATAAATTTGGATTGCCATGCAAGGGCTTGCATTACAATTATCTACTACTTGAATGTTTTGTGTAGTGTTTTAACAGTGCCGGTAAATATGGGTTGAACAAGTTTAAACATAATGTGCATTTTGCACTGTGAGGCTTCATAGATCTTAAGATCAAAAGGGACCATTATCATACAGTCTGGCATCCTGCATAACACAGGCCATAGGAATTCATCCAGTTTAATATGAGTGGGTAAGTGCCCGTTGATGACCAGGACTACAAATGTTGTTTAGTGTTACCTAGGCGAGGGGTGGGGGGGGGTGTTCTGTTTTTTCAGAGCACTAGTGGTACCACATTGAATTTTTTCTTTCCCTGTGTAAAAAAACATTTACTAAAGGAAGCAATCTATAAAAAGGGTTTTTGATGTTCAGTGGCTATTTTGGGGTACTTGAAAGTGTTCTGTAACTATTGTTTGACTTTTTATGCAATGATATCTCTAAAATCAGCATGTTATGGCTATAAAGTCTCTATGAATGAAGTGGACTAACATACTGCTTCTTTCTAGATTAAAACATACTTCTATTTGATCTTGGGCAAACTTACTTATTGTAATGAAATTATCTATGCCATGCTAGGTGCAGAATTAGCTCTTACACACACTTTAAAAACTTTAAGGTTGCAAAGTCAAGCACTCAGGAAATAGAATTAAGGTTGCTTGTGCCACCTTAATTCAGCCCCTTGTTTGCATATGCATTATGATCATCCTTTTACATGACAATCACATACTGCTTTTTTCCACAAGACCCCTGCCTCAGTCAGTGCACAGAATAGATAGTGCTCACTAAATGAGTATAGTATCATAGAATATCAGGGTTGGAAGGGACCTCAGGAGGTCATCTAGTCCAACCCCCCTGCTCAAAGCAGGACCAATCCCCAACTAAATCATCCCAGCCAGGGCTTTGTCAAGCCTGACCTTAAAAACCTCTAAGGAAGGAGATTCCACCACCTCCTAGGGAACCCATTCCAGTGCTTCATCACCCTCCTAGTGAAAAAGTTTTTCCTAATATCCAACCTAAACCTCCACCACTGCAACCTGAGATCATTGCTCCTTGTTCTGACATCAGGTACCACTGAGAAGTCTAGATCCATCCTCTTTGGAACCCCCTTTCAGGTAGTTAAAAGAAGCTATCAAATCCCCCCTCATTCATCTCTTCTGCAGACTAAACAATCCCAGATCCCTCAGCCTCTCAAGTCATGTGCTCCAGCCCCCTAATCATTTTTGTTGCCCTCTGCTGGACTCTCCAATTTTTCCACATCCTTCTTGTAGTGGTGGGGCCCAAAACTGGACACAGTACTCTAGATGAGGCCTCACCAATGTCGAATAGAAGGGAATGATCACGTCCCTTGATCTGCTGGCAGTGCCCCTACTTACACAGCCCAAAATGCCATTAGCCTTCTTGGCAGCAAGGGCACACTGTTGACTCATATCCAGCTTCTCGTCCACTGTAACCCCTAGGTCGTTTTCTGCAGAACTGCTACCTAGCCATTCGGTCCCTAGTCTGTAGCAGTGCATGGGATTCTTCCGTCCTAAGTCCAGGACTCAATATTTTGTTTTAGCCTCATTGTTCAACGTGTGTGGCCTCATGCCATTAGTACTGCAGATTATTCAAACTCTTAACTGAAGACTGAATTATTTCTGCATGGGCTTTTCTATGGCCCTCATCACTGTAATATGAGTGTTTCACATACATTAATTTTATAACATCTCTATGGGGTGAGGGAGTGATATCACCACCATCTGTAAAATGGGGAGTTGAGGCACATATTAAGGTAAAGTTGCTAATTGTGGGTGCCCATCTTGATGACCAGGACATAATTTGTCAGAGTACTTAGCATTGTGAGGCACTTTGTGTGTTCAAAGCCCAGCTCTAATTGACTTCAGTTGCAGCTGTGAATTTCAGCATGTCTGCCAATCAGAACCCCTGGGTATCAAGTTGGGCACCCAGAGCTTATGCACAGGTGACAGCACTCTGATCTGCTGCCACTGCCTCATCCAATATCAACAGGGGCCAGGCCTCCTCCCCAACCCTGACCAGAAGGCACAGCATCCATTGCTTCCTGGGGGCTACCTTGCCCCACATAAAAACTTGTGTGGGCTTTGGCATGGGTGGTGGGGCCCTTGGCCATTGAAGGAGCCTCCAAGATGTATGGGAAGGTCATCTGCCTGACATCAGAGGCTGCTGTCCAGGAGGTGGTGGAGAAAGGCATCTCAGGGGTGACTTTTTTTTGCACCCCTCAAGCTCCTGGAGGCCCTAAGTGCACATGAACACTGCCCTTCAGTGTTCTCTTGCTGAGCCATAAGGACCCCTTTCTCTGCCATGTCATCTTGTTCTGCTGGCAGACTGCACAGCATGGGGAGCTTAGAGGGGTCATTCCTGGTGTCCTGTACCAGGTCCATTCACTGGGGGAGGCTTGGTGCTTCCTCTGATGGGTTTTGGGGAACATCCAGAGGGACTCTTGGCCTGGTGAGGAGGGCTGTCCAGCATCTCCACTTCTCAGGAGGGTGTAGGCCCTGCTTCTGCTGATGATGCCATCCACCCAGTTCCCCTATCGCCTCCACCAGCTGATAATCCTGCTTGAGTGCAGGGGTTGTCCTCCCTCTCATACTCTCCCAAGCAGACAGATGCTGCTGCTTAAAGGCTTTTTTTTTTTTTCCTTTTTTTGGGGGGGGGAGGGGGGAGGGGTTGGAAGGTCTATGGAGGAGAAGGTGGTGGTGACATTGGATAGGTCCTCTCCTGGGCTATTTCAGGGAGAGACCATCCCTGTTTCCCCAAGCGCTGAGCCCATCTCTCTTGCACTGTGGACCACCTCCTCCCCCTCTGGTCAGCCTTCCAAGGACACCCTGGAGGCCTGGGTACTGGCTATGGGGAGAGGAAGTGCAGCAAGCATAAGTTGTGGGTCCAGCCTCTCCCTGTCAAGAAGCAGGAGGCATCCTCCTGCTTGGCACCTGGAGAGCCCAATCGCTGGGCCTACTTTTGTGCCCCTTCAGAAAGCCCATCTACTGGAGCTGCCTCACAAAGCTCTGGCAGCAGAAGAGGACAGAGATGTTCCTCTCAGAGTCCCTTATAGGGGAAGCGTGCAGCCCCTACCCCAATGGAACTCACCTCAATCTCCTGGAGAGGACCTCCTCAGGCAGGGGTCTCTATGTGATCTTCCAGGAGATAGATCCAGGGCCTCTATCTCCTTTAGCCCAGGTGGAGGATGACACTCTGAAGCAGGTCTTGATCTGGGCCCCAAGTCCATCGCAGGGCCTGCTGCTCCGTTCTCAGTGTACTGCATGGGAAACTGCCCCTGCTCTAGATGATGGGGGCAGCTTCTGCTCTTTCCATGTGCCCAGCTACAGGTGGCCCCCTGCTCCACACCACTGAGCCCATTGAGGAGATGGCTGGGGACAAACAGCCAGGTTTGGGGCTTTCTGGGGCCCCCTCCTGAATCAAGGCAGGCATTCCCATGTGTACCAAATCAATCATTATCCAATCTGATGCCAAGGGTATGAGCACCAAACCCATCATGGCACCCAAGCCTGGTGTCATAAAGGGGGACCCACAGCTGCCCAGTCAGCCCCTGTGCCTAGTGAGATGGTACCACAGCTTAGCCAGTGGGGATCCCAATTTCATTCCTGATCCCTACACTTCCACCTCCCATCCTGTAGCTATTCCTCAGTGTCATATTCCCTTTTTCTGGAGGGTGGTATTTGTATTCTCGTTCCACCCATCAGGGGCTGCCGTATTCCCTCTGCTGCTCGCTTCTGTGTTGGGGGCCACAGTGGAGAATGCAGTGCAGGTGATACTTCACTGAGGTTTTGCTACTGGTGAGGGAGAGACCCAAAAGCCGCTGCCTGATGCCCCTGGCTGAGTCTACGGACCACTCAGCCCCCATCACGCTATGGAACAAGCTGCACTGGTTCTTGTAGGGGTGCCAGCATCTGGTTTTCAACAGGAGCGCCCACTCAAAAAGGGCCCCTGGTGGCTCCGGTCAGCACTGCACCCCAAACTATCTCCTGCACCTCAACCCTGAGCCCCCTCCTGCACCCCAAACCCTTCAGACCCATCCCAGAGCCCTCACCCCCTGCTATACTCCAACCCCCTGCCACAGTCCAGAGCCCCCTTGCACACCATGAACTTGTCATTTCTGGCCCCACCCTCGAGGAAGCACCTAGAGGAAGCTCTGAGCCTCCTCCTCCCCCCCGCCATGGGATTGTGTGTGACCCACGACTGATTTTTTGTGTGTGTTAATGGCCCCTGATAGAAAAAAGGTTCCCCACCCCTGGTTTAAGGACTAGTAAGTAAGAAATAGTATTTTTCCCCCACACTATTTAGCTAAAAGTTCCCGACACTGCTAGGGAAAGCTAGTCCAGCAGTTCTGAAAACCCAATATTTTTAGTCTAATTAGACCAGTTTTCAGTATCTTAAGACTACCCCCGATTAATCAGAAGACTTTAGTTACTAGAGTGGTTAGAGATGCCACAGCATATGTTGTAAACTAGCAATTGAAAGATTGTTTTAAAAACTATACAGTTAATTAATAATTCATATATATGTATTAGGACACAGCTGCATAGATCCTTCTTCCAGCAGGTAAAGGTTAGCATCGTTTATCAAGCTTAAGCATTATGAAGACATAAAAATTTAGAGTATTTACACAAAACTAGAGCACTTTGCAATGCATAATGTAAAACTGATTCTGTAGAATGCAGTATATAATTGGAGCCTAGTACAAGAGCAGAGTTATCACTTCTATTACAGTAGAGGGTGCAGAGAGTCTTCTAAAGAACCTATATGGTCCCCCATTACCACAGTATCTGAGCATCTCACAACTTTAATGAAATTATCCTTACAACACCCCTGAGAGGTAGGGAAGTTCTATTATCCCCATTTTATAGATGAAGAACTAAGGCATACCTCCTAAAGGGTTGCCATGGCCTGGGGTCAGTCTGAGTCAAGTTCTCAGTTCCTATAAAAATGCTCCAAATAGCCAGTGTCTCAGCCTCTGACAACCAAACTTCTACTACTTGCTTTCTCATGCTAGAGGTATTCTAAACAAAGGTGGGGTATGAAAGGCAAGTATCTGGTGCTTTAAAATCAGGCTGTTCAGGGCCCTCACCCTGACTCAGGGTAGGTGGGACCTGTTACCAGTGGCAGGCAATTCACCAAGGAGAAGAAAAACTGAATAAATTTTCTCAAGACGAGAAAAAATTGTTAAGAGTACTGAGCAGCAGCAGTACTCTTACAGTGCTCTGGAGAGAGAAGGGGAAACCACATATACATCCACCAGATGGTTAGGAAATGCAGCTTAAGAACTGGGTCTGGGTTGTAAGTTTTACTATGCAAATGGTAGTGGAAGGAGAAATGGTGCAGGAGTGTGGTTCACAACAATGTTCAGGAAATCATCAAGGTGTATGACCATTTAACAACTATCTGAATAGAAGCAAAGGAGTGCAGGTTGGTTGTTGTGCTGGTATATGTCCCACAACAACATTGTCCTGAGGAAGAGGTTAGGCAGGGCCTACAGAAACTAGAAGATATGGCCAGACCATAGGAATTATTGCTCATCCGGGCTCAAATTGATCAGGCTATGACCAGATACTGGGACGGTATGCACAGAGATTGCAGAATGCAGATGTTGCTGCACTGCTTGAGGGGTGTTTAGGTAATGAGTGGGCAAATGTCAACACTTGGTTCAAGAGAAGAGAAAGTCATCTTTGCACACACTGAAGCAGCAGAATAAGCATGCAAATAGATTTCTTGATAACCTAAATGAGCCAGAGGAGGAAGTTAAGGATTGTAAACTTTTCCTGAGCAAAATGGTCACACCCCAACACGAGCCACTGGTAACAGTTGCAACTGACAAATGGTCCTGGCATGAGCTGTGTACCAGCAAGACATGCATCAGGATATGGAGATTGTGTGGGGTGTCTGCAGATAAGGTTAGGGAAACAGCTGGAAGGTTTGAGACAAAAGGTACACAAATTGGAACAGTGGAAGAGTAGTCTATCTTTAAGAACATTTTGATCTGAGAAGCTGAGACAGTATGTAGACACACTAAGCTGGGTAGACCACAGTCTCATGAAGAATGGTAGTTAACAAGAAGGTGCAGAAAGAAATAAGAGAAACCAGAAAAGTGATGTAAAATAACTCTTTGAAAGAAGACATTGCCACCTATAGAGCCTCCAAGCGAGCAGCAAAGCAAGCAGTCAAAGGCAAGAAACCTAACTTTAGGCAAGCTCTATGAGATGAACAACTGCTCTCAACTTTCCAAAAAGAAAGTATATTCAATTGTGTGAAGAAGAAACAAAAGGAAGAAAAAGAGGGAACATACCATTTGTAAAGGATACGGGGGGCAGACTGCTTGTGATGGAAGACGTGCAAGTGACGGTGAGAATACTGCAAGGATATACTTAACCAGAACCCTTTAGATGCTACACTACCATCATGTGAACCAATTATTACGGATGTTGATCTCTCAGGGACAAATGTCAAGGCTCCAATGCTGAAGATGGTACCTGGAAAAGCAGCAGGACTGGACAAGGTCACAATAGAAATCATCAAAGTCTTGAGAGAGGTTGGTGTATGCTGGCTTATATGAGTCCTGCATGAAGTCTGAAAAGAGAAGAAAATTGCAAGAGAGTGAAGAAAGTCCACACTGGTCTGATATACAAACAAAAATGTGACATACAGGACCATTCAGAGTACCAAGGAATTAAGTTGCTATCCCACTGCATGAAACTGTCCAAGAGAATCATATACTGTCGCATTTGCTGAATAAAGGAGCCCATTTTAGGAAAGAGCAGTTAGGTTTTAGAAAAGAAAAAGGGACAATAGGTGGTGTGGTCATTGCTAGACAGTTGATGGAGGAGAAGCTGGAAGGAAACATTGAGTATGGCTGGGCTTGCATTGACTTCGAGAAAGTATCCAACAAAGCATCTGGGTGACTGCTGGTGCCTCTGCTACAATTCCATAGGGTACTGGAGGATCTTGTCCAGATGGTGATGGGTTTGGCTCAACTAGGTCTACTTCTAGGGGTTACAGAGCTTGGTGGAGTAGCCTTTTAGTTCTTTATAACTGACAGATGGTGATACTTGCATAGTTTTTAATACTATTAAGTCTAAAATGTACAATTATCATGTTTATGATGGTCGTGCCTGGGGGCCAAACAAGAGTAGACTCCATTGTGCTAGGCACTGTACATACATAGAATTTAGTTTATGGGAGCTGGGATTTCAAGTATGGGTATGCATATACCTTTTTTCCATCCAAGAAGTTACCTATTATTACAAGTTGTAAATTATATTAAAACATCCTTCCTATTTTATCAACATCTTATTATTAAACCAACTGCGCATCTGTTGTATCAATCAGTCAAGGCACGAACAAGCTTCAGCAGGACTTTATTTTTACAGTGGAAACCTCTTTACCAAGCTGCTGCTGCACGCTCTGCAACTCTCACTCCGCCTCCTCAACTCCTCCTCCCTCCTCCCTGTTTCCTGTCCTTTCAGACTCCCAACAGCCAGTGCTCCCAGTTCTAATCATTACAAGCACACCTAAACACCACAGCATCTGGTACCTTTCTGCAAGATATGAGATACCCGAGATAAGAGTAATAATTTTCATTTAGTTTTCAGTTGAGGATTTGAAAGCATTTTACAAATAAAGCCTCAGACACCCCTGTGACATAAGTAGGCAAACATATTCATTTTACAGAGTAGAAAGGTGAGAGAGAGGATAAGTGACTTGCCCAAGGTAATAGCACCTCAGTAGGGGAACTCTGACTAGAAGGCAGGCCGTCCTGAGACCCACACCCCACTCACTCTTCCTACGTATTTTAGACCTTGGGGAATAAGTATTACCTTCAGAGGAAACTTTCTTAAGAAACTAATTTAATACCTATAGATGTGCCAATTCTAGGTTAAGCTAAAAATTAAGTAGTTACAACTTTTACCTGCTACAGTTTGTTTCTTAAGAGTTAAATAACTTTACAAGAAGCAGCAGGTAGGTAAAAATGCCACATTTCTATAGAAATGTTCAGAGATGGTCAAATGTGGGAATTGCTGGGAAAACTCCTGCATCAGTTTCCTGGTAGTTTTATACTGTTATTATTTCTTACATTTCCTAGCCAAGACTTCTTTAAAAACATGGACACTTCTATGTGTCTTTGGGGACCCAATATAAACTCAGTGGTTGCCTCTCTGAGGGACACTTTTAGCATAAGAAGAAAATAGAAATAGGACCATCTACATTCCTAAATAGTGCTGGCTATCATACTGGGGAAGAGTATTTCTTTCACCTAATTAGTAGAATTAACATGGATTTTTGTTTTTAAAATGGTATCTACAGGGGCGGCTCTATGTATTTTGCTGCCCCAAGCATGGCAGTCAGGCAGCTTTTGGCGGCGCACCTGCGGGAGGTCTGCTGGTAATGCGGATTCGGCGGCATGCCTGCGGGAGGTCCCATGGTCCCATGTCTTCGGCGTACCCACTGCCGCATTGCCACCAAAACTGCAGGACCTCCAGGAGGCATGATTGTACAAGGGATCAGAAATAGATCCCACACTCACAGAGCATCACCCTGTTCAGCTTCCTCCCCCTGGTGTGATGGTTGGCCCATCTTGGCCAGTGCCAAGAGAAGGTTGAAGAAGAGGTCCTGTGACTTTGTGGGGCCATGGATGGGAGGTGTAGAGAAAAGTGCAGTCAGAACCACAGTAAGAAGTTTTGGAGAAGCCAGAAGAGGGGCTGCAATCTGATGTACCCTACCTAGATGTGTGCCAGGGTCTCCCGCTCACTGCAGAAGGGACATGTGTCCGGGGAGTTTGTGAACCATGCCAGGTACATCCCTGTGCTCAGAGCTGTGTGAAGGAGCCACCATCTAATCTCCCCAGAGAGTCGTGGGACCAGAGTGGAGTACAGGCTGGTCTACTGGGGTGCGTCGCCCTCCTTGGGAGGCAACAAGTCCCACCACTCAATCTCAGGGAAGGACATGAGGGTGAGGAAGTGGATGGGGTGATTCATGAGCACATCAGATGTTCCCTGGGCACAGTTCAGAAACAGACTGTCTGGATATTGTGCAGCTGGCTCAGGTGACCTGTTGGGGACAGGCGGGGAGGCCTGCAGGACAAGGGCCTCATTGCGAGTTCCAGAGGGTCAGGGGTGAGAAACACTCTCCCACAGGACCTGCTTGAAGAAACTGAGAGAAGCAGGAGGCAAAGCTGCCCTCACCTCCTGGAGCACACAATAGGGGACGTGCAGTGTGAGCAGCCCCATGCACTGGTAGAGTGCTGTGGGGTTCACCCACTCCCTCTGACTGCAGTCCAGAAAATCTCCAAGGCTTGTTATACCAGCCCCGCCCCCTGCCCCACCCCTTCTCTGAGGCCCTGCCCCCAATTCCCTCCAGCCCCCCTCCTTCCGGTGCTGGATGAAATGAAGCAGTGGGCTGAAACCAGGCTGTAGGTTCCCCACCCCTGCCTTAAACAGTATGTAAAGCCAACAGTTTCAGCTTATTTCTTGGTATCATTCCAATTAAATGAAAGTGCAAAGGGTGGGTGGGTGGTTTCAGTTAAATTCTTAATGGCCACTTGGCTCTCATGTTCCTCCTCAGCAGTCTGATAAAAAAGGCAAAGGCTGAATACTCCTGAATGTTGACCTACCTTGAGGTGTTGAGATACACTGGTGGACCAGTTGAGGGGGGGCAGGGGGGAGAGAAGATGATATGGGTATTACCACTGCCCATGCTCTACCTGTAAATTGGACTGTAAAGCCAGAAGGGACCACTGCGATCATCTCATGTGACCTCTTGTGTAACACAGCCATAGAACTTTCCAAAATAATTCCTGTTTGGGCTAGAGCATCTCTCTTAGAAAAACATCAAATTTTTATAAATCGCCAGTGATGGACAGTCCTGGGTAAATTGTCCCAATGGTTAATTACTCTGTTAAAAATGTATGCCTTATTTTGTCTAGCTTCAACTCCCAGACATCTGCTAGATTCAAGAGCCCATCATCAAATACTTGTTTCCAATGTACGTACTTATAGACTGATTGTCACCCCATAACCTACTCTTTAAGATAAAAAGATTGAGCTTCTTGATTCTATTATAAATCATGTTTTGCAATGAGGATGAGGAATTGTCTTAAGGGAATCAGTAATTAGGACAATTAAAATAAACAAAACAAGGTGTTTTCTACTGTTAATGTCTTTTTATAAGCAGACTTAGGGCTTGGCTACACGAGAGTTGCAGCACTGGTGGTGGCTTTACAGCGCTGCAACTCACTCACCGTCCACACTTGCAAGGCACATACAGTGCTGTATCTCCCTGGCTACAGCGCTGGTTGTACTCCACCTCGACCTGGGGAATAACGACTATAGCGCTGCTGATGCAGCGCTGCTCCGCCAGTGTGGCCACCAAAAGCGCTGTTATTGGCCTCCAGAGGTATTCGGAGGTATCCCAGAATGCCTGTTCAGCCACTCTGCTCATCAGTTCGAACTCTACTGCCCTGGCCTCAGGTGACCAAGCGTCAGACCCACCCTTTAAATTCCCCAGGAATTTTAAAAATCCCCTTCCTGTTTGCTCAGCCAGGTGTAGAGTGCAATCAGTGAATCTTTCCAGGTGACCATGGCTCCACGTGGCAAACAAGCCCCAGCATGGAGCAATGGCGAGTTGCTGGACCTCATCAGTGTTTGGGGGGAGGAAGCTGTGCAGTCCCAGCTGCGCTCCAGCCGTAGGAATTACGATACCAATGGGCAGATATCAAGGGCCATGCTGGAAAGGGGCCATGACCAGGGCACGCTGCAGTGCAGGGTTAAAGTGAAGGAGCTGTGGAGTGCCTACTGCAAAGCCCGCGAGGGAAACCGCCGCTCCGGCGTTGCCCCCATGACCTGCCATTTTTACAAAGAGCTGGACGCAATACTTGGGGATGACCCCACCTCCACTCCGAGGACCACAATGGACACTTCAGAACGGGGGGAGGAGGAGGAGGAAAGCGAGAATGAGGGTACTGGAGTGGGGGGAGACACCCCGGAGTCCCAGGAGGCATGCAGACAGGAGCTCTTCTCAAGCCAGGTGGACGGTAGCCAGTCGCAGCAGCCGGTACTTGGTGGAGAACAAACAGAGGAGCGGGTTCCCGGCAAGTGGCTTTTATTTTCAGGATTGAAATTTTTCAGGAGAGGAGGGAGAGTTAGGGCTGCATGCATGCATGCCTAGATGCGGAATAGCGCATTGATGTGGTCTATCACGTCGTGGTAATCGGCCTCGGTAATCTCTTCAAAAGTTTCAGCCAGAGCGTGGGCAATGCGCTTGCACAGGTTTCTTGGGAGAGCCACTGTGGTCCTTGTCCCAGTCAGGCTAACATGTCCGCGCCACTGTGCCGCGAGGGGTGGGGGGACCATTGCAAGACACAGGTAAGCTGCATAGGGGCCAGGGCGGAATCCGCATTGCAGTAGAAGACCCTCCAGTGCTTCCCAGGTGACCTGCAGCAGCGAGATATCTTCCAGGATAAACTCCTGTGGAAAATGTTGGGATAGTGTTCAGTGTAGGTGCCCCCTGCAGCTGTTTGCTTTCCCCAACGCACAGAAACCCAGAGGACAGTACAGCCCTGAAACAATCAGTCCCCCTTACTCACCATTTCGGGGCTCCCGTGGGTTATGTGTGCTCTCTTTGGGATGGGAAAATTATGCTATTGTGAAGACTGTTACCCTCCTTAACTGCGGGGGAATAACTGTCCGGTATAAACAATGCTGCCTCTGTTAAGTGTTGCATTTTTGCCTTTACAGATGCAACCTTGAGATCTCAGCTGCCCATGTTATCAACGGCTGAGAGACTAAAAAACTTCCGGAAGAAGCCGCAAAAAAGCAAAGAAGACATGCTGCAAGCAGTTATGCAGCACTCTGTCACAGAGAATCAAAAAGTGCAGGACTGGAGGGAAAGGGAAAGCAGGATCCTTCAGAGAAATGCAGCAGACAGGAAGAAAAGCACAAAGCATCTGATAAGCATCCTGGAGCACCAAGCAGACTCTATCCAGGTGCTCGTAGCCATGCAGGCGGAGCACTACCATGCCCGCCCCCCCTGCCGCCCTTGTCCCAAAGCTCTTTCCCTTGTGTCCCCATGTCAGCTCAAAACCCCCTTCCCCAGCATCCAGGTTCTTACCACCACCACCAGCTGCCTTCAACACCTGTACGTTCACCAAGCACCCCGGGGACCAAGACCCTTACCCTCTGCACTCAATCCCCCTCACCATGCAGTATAGCCATCCTGAAGTGCAGCAGTCATTGCACAGCCCTCCAGACAGGACATATTCAAACCTGTGACTGTACAGTTCCCCACCCCACCCCCCTGCCCTTTTAGGTTCCCAAAAACTTGTGTCTGTCAATAAAGTTATTTTCTTTTCAATAAATGAATTATTGGCTTTGAAAAGAGTCTTTATTATTGCAGAAAGTCAAAGATACCTTGGCCCAGGAAAGAAACAGGCACTGCAAATCAGCTTAGCAAACACAGATTCCTACTAACATTGTAACCACTGCACTTCACTCCCGTGCAAGGCACCAAACATTACTGTTGGTTTTCAGCCTCAAATTCCTCCCTCAAGGCATCCCTAATCCTTGCAGCCCTGTGCTGGGCCTCTCTAGTAGCCCTGCTCTCTTGCTGTGCAAATTCAGCATCCAGGCGTTGAACCTCGGAGGTCCATGCCTGACTGAATCTTTCACCCTTCCCTTCACAAATATTATGGAGAGTTCAGTATGCGGATATAACCGCGGGGATGCTACTTTCCCCCAAGTCCAGCTTCCCATACAGAGATCGCCAGCGCCCCTTTAAACGGCCAAAAGCACACTACACAGTCATTCGGCACCGGCTCAGCCTGTAGTTGAACCGTTCCTTGCTGCTGTCAAGGCTCACTGTGTACGGTTTCTTGAGCCACGGCATTAACGGGTAAGTGGGGTCTCCAAGGTTCACAATGGGCATTTCGACATCCCCTACTGTGATCTTCCGATCTGGGAAAAAAGTCCCGGCCTGCAGCTTCCTGAACAGGCCACTGTTCCGAAAGATGCGTGCATCATGCACCTTTCCGGGCCAACCTGTGTTAATGTCAATGAAACGCCCACGGTGATCCACAAGTGCCTGGAGAACCATGGAGAAATACCCCTTCCGATTAATGTACTCGGATGCTAGGTGGGGTGGTGCCAGAATAGGAATATGTGTCCCATCTATCGCTCCTCCACAGTTAGGGAAACCCATTTGGGCAAAGCTATCCACAATGTCCTGCACGTTCCCCAGAGTCACAGTTCTTCTTAGCAGGATGCGATTAATGGCCCTGCAAACTTGCATCAACACGATTCCAAAGGTTGACTTTCCCACTCCAAACTGGTTCCCGACCGATCGGTAGCTGTCTGGAGTTGCCAGCTTCCATATTGCAATAGCTACCCGCTTCTCCACCGGCAGGGCAGCTCTCAATCTCGTGTCCTTACGCCGCAGAGTGGGGGCGAGCTCAGCACACAGTCCCATGAAAGTGGCTTTTCTCATCCGAAAGTTCTGCAGCCACTGCTCGTCATCCCAGACCTCCATGACGATGTGATCCCACCACTCAGTGCTTGTTTCCCGAGCCCAAAAGCGGCGTTCCACGGTGCTGAGCATGTCCGTGAAGGCCACAAGCAACTTCGTGTCGTACACATTACGCAACTCGTTATCATCGTCGGACTCCTCACTGTCACTTTGGATCTTAAGGAATAGCTCAGCTGCCAAACGTGATGTGCTGGCGAGACTCATCAGCATACTCCTCAGCAGTTCGGGCTCCATTTCCCACAGAAATTGCGCTGCACAGAAACCGTTGAAAGAGGCAAGATGGCACCAAACGTGAACGGAAAAACAGGGATTGCTGGGATGTGAAGCGACGCATCACGGGGCGTTGGGACAGGAAGCAGAATGACCCGCACCCTCCGTCCCCTTTCCACAACCCACGGCGCCAGAATGGGAAAAGGTGCTCTGTGGGATAGCTGCCCATAATGCACCACTCCCAACACCACTGCAAATGCTGCAAATGTGACCACACTGCAGCACTGGTAGCTGTCAGTGTGGCCACACTGCAGCGCTTTCCCTACACAGCTGTACGAAGGCAGCTTTAACTCCCAGCACTGCACACCTGCAAGTGTAGCTAAACCCTCAGGAAGGAGATTGATGTCACTGAATTCTGAACAGGTATGAGAAAATATAGTCTCTGGTAACTTTCAGGAAATGGTTTGTAATGAATAGCGCTCCTCTATAAATATATAGACTGGTAAGTCTTTCTCCTAGCCCTCACTTATGGAATGAGAGGACAGAAATCATCTGCTGTGTGTTCCAGTGAAATGTCTGAAACCTAGTTATAGAATAAATAGGAAATTAAAGAATTAAGAGTTATCTTAAATTTGGGTAAGGAAATATGTGTGTTGTAAAGAAAGTCCCTGACTAGCAAGAAGAAGGAAGGCCTTGAAAGTAATGAGTCATAAGGCCAGAAGGAATGATGTAGAGAAAATGTCTGGTTAAAAAAATAACTAAATAATGGGAAATTTCTAAGAAGGGCTCTGACTAATAGGAGTGACTGCAGATGGTTTTAAATAAGACTTAGGCTTTGTCTACACTGCACTTTCGTTGGTAAAACTTTTGTCATTCAGGGGTGTGGAAAAAACACGTCCCTGAATGACAAACGTTTTACAGACAAAAAGCACTGATGTGGACTGTGCTTTTGGCTCTTGCTCTCTCCCTCCGACAAAGAGCAGCGACATTGGAGCACCTGTTAGCAGGAGGGCTGTGTCACTAAAAGGTGTGTAGTGTTGACATAGCCAGAGTATCTTAGAAGGAACCAACATGGCCCGTTCTACCCCACTTATCAATGTTGCCTAAAAAATTAGCACCTATGTGAACCCAGGTGCAATGGAAAAACTGTTGGTCAGCAGAAAGGAGGGGAAAAGATAGGGAGGAATGGCCTTGAAGAGAAAGGTGGTTTTAATCTGGACAAGATTTATAACTGGAATTAAGGGTGAACTGTCTCAAAAAATATTTCACTTGTCGATAATTCACAGTGACATCACTTGTTTGTTAAAAGGCATAAAAAAGTAAACTTTTAAAGGGTTCATTGTGAATACCTGCCTGACCAAGTTGGAGCTGACCAATATGTGTCTAAAGCATCCCTGGGTTTAGCCCATTTCTAAGTATCTTGATCAAATGCTTATAACTGTTTTGTTACTGTTTGGATGTAGTAAATTGCTTATTAGTTAGTCATGTTTAGCACAATTGTATAAATACCATTTGGCCTCTGGATTTAATAAAGAAATTATCATAGTAAAAACTAAGTATACATCATAATTCCAACACTAGTTCATTATTTTTCCACTTATTTGGCTTGGCTATAAGGGCAGAACCTGTTAGCCAGAATTACCAATTTATTTCTGTTCAGCAGTGGAGTATTTTCCTTGAAGCAGCACTAACCTCCCATAAGGTAATCGAGGGCAGACTGCTAACTCCCATTTGTGGGTGATGAGTAAGAGGCTTTCCCTAGCATAGGCTGGTAGGGGATAATTTTCTGAAACTTTTCTTTTTAATAGACTGTATTCCATGCCTTTAGTGTTGGAAACAACCTTCCACCTGTGCGTTACAAGGGTAACGCCCTGCCGCCCTCTGCACAGCTCCGGCGCCTCTGCTTATGCTCCCCCAGGGCCAGGAAGCAGCAGCGGATTGAAATTAACGAGCCTTTGGCGCCTGAAGCCGCCCCTGCTGTCAGTCGCGCTCCGCGGGCGCCGGCAGCCTGGCGAGCGGGCAGCTTTGAGGCTATGGGCGAAACGCCGGCAGCAGGACGGGGAAGCCGGGCACAGGCTGGTGCTCGCGCGGGCCGGCGAGGATAACACCTCCCCGCGCAGGGGCGAGCAGCGGGCACCGGGGGCGCGCAGGCTCCTCCGAGGGGCGCAATCCCGCTGCAGAGCCCCGGCATCGGCCGCGCGCACCCGGGAGGGTCTGTGTGCAGCCCCCGAGCGCCGCGCGCGCGATGGAGGGGGAGGGGCAGCCCCCTGCGCCTCTTCGGGGTGAGCGCGCAAGGCCTGGGCGCTCGCGCCGCCCTCCTCGTTCTAACTGAAACGCGAACGCACAGCCCAGGGCAGCCGCTATGCGCATGCGCAATGTAGCCGCGATCCTTCCCCGGCAAATCCGGTCTCGTTCAACTTCCGGTTCAAGGACCCAGGCGCTTCCGGAAAGCGGCCGGGCGGGCTGGAGAGACTCCGGCGTGAAGCGGCGGCCGGGCCCGGGCCATGGAGAGGTGAGCGCGGCAGCCGAGCGGGGCCCGGGGTGAGGGAGGGCCGGGCCCGTAGGGAGACAAGGCCCCAGTCGGGGCCCCCGTCTTCTCCCCCCGCTGTCACGGTGGCTCCGCGCCCTGGCGCTCGCTTCTCCCGCCTCCCCTGAGGCCTTACAGCCCCCGAGAGCCGGCGAGCGCGGCCCTCCCCTCTCGCCTGCCGGCTCGGGGCCGCCTTCGGAGCCCTCTGCGGGGGGGGGGTGTCCATGGAAACGCCGCGGGGACCGGCTCTCGGAGCCTCTTCAGAGACACCCCCCCGCGCAGACTTCCCCGAGAGGCTCTGGAGCGGTGGCAGGCGGTGGGGGACAGATCAGTTAGACAGACCCCGGGGGGGCCTGTGAACAGATTATAAAGCCAGAAAGGGCTGTTGTGCTCTCTGGTCTGACCTCCTGCGTAACCTGGGCCGGGCCACGGGGCTTCTCCAACATAAATCTTGCTGCCTCAAGTCCAGTTGCTCAGGTTGAACTAGAGCAATTTGGCGGGGGGGGGGGAATATCCATATCCATATCCACCCTAACCCTCGGTAAATGGTTCTAGTGGTCAGTTAGTGCACACACTTCTAACAAGGGGGATGTTTTTAGTCTGAACTGGTCTAGTTTCAACTTCAAGCCATTAGATCAGGGGTCTCAAACTCAAATGACCGCGAGGGCCACATGAGGACTAGTACATTGGCCCGAGGGCTGCATTACTGACACACACACCCTGCCCGCTGCCCCTTCCATGAGGCCCCGCCTCTTCCCACCCCTTCCCTGCCCCCATTCCAACCCCTTCCCTGAAATCGGCACCACAACTCTGCTCCCTCCCTGCCCCCAGGGGGTGCAGGAGGAGTGTGGGGGTGGCAGGGGCTCAGGGCAGGGAGTTGGGGTGTGGGGTGCAGGAGAGATGAGGGGTGCAGTGGGGGTCAGGGCCAAGGGATTGGGGTGCAGACGGGGTGTGGAAGGGGGCTTGGGGGTGAGTTGGGGTGCAGCAGGGGTGCAGGGTGTGGCAGTGGGTTCAGGGCAGGGGTTGGGGTGCAGCAATGGGTTCAGGGGAGAGGGTCGGGTGCAGGGTGTGGCAGGTGGCTCAGGGCGGTGGGTTGGGGTGTAGGGTGCAGCAGGGGACTCAGGGCAGGGGGTCAGGGTGCAGGGTACCGCAGGGGGTTGGGGTGTGGCAGGGGGTTCAGGGCAGTGGGTTGGGGTGTGGAAGGGGGTTGGGGTGCAGGGTGCGGCAAGAGGCTCAGGGCAGGGGGTTTGACTGCAGGAGAGGCTCGGGGGGCAGGCTCTGGCCTGGTGCACACTGTAGGGTGACCAGATCACCCAGGTCAAATATCGGGGGGCGGGGGCAGAGGGGGAAAAAATGGCGGCAGAGAAAAAAAAATCCCCCACCCCCGATTCCTCCTCCCTCCGCAAGCGCTGGAGGGAGGCCCGGGAGACTCAGGGGAGCACGGGGCCGGGGTGAGTGTGAGTCCAGCCTGGCCCCGAGCAGGCAGGACTCAGGCGTGGTATCTGGAGGGAGAGTACGGGGTGGCCTGCGGGGCCAGGCAGCGGCTGTTCTCCCCACCTGGGCAGCAGGACTCGGGAGCAGCCGCTGCTGCAGCTCCCACTGCCGCGGGGGGAGGAAGCGGCCGCTGGCCAAGCTCTGCAGCTGCGGCTCTGGCGCCCACGAACCCCCCGAGCCCGGGCCTGCTGCGGGGACCCAGCGCGCACGCTGCGCATACCCAGCTCCTGGCCACTCGCGTCTGGGCTGCCTGCCCAGCTGGTGCAATCCTGCGGGCGGCCTCGGAGTGGGGGCAGCAGGCCCCAGCCCCCCGCATCCCGCTCGGGTCCTGCAGGGGAACGAACGGGACTGGGCTGCCGATGCCTCCGCCACGGGATTGCACCAACTGGGCAGCCAGCCCAGACGTGACTGGCCAGGGGCTGAGCGCAGTGTGCGCGCTGCCCCGCAGCAGGCCCGGGCTTGGGGGGTTCGGGCCCGGGCACCAAAGCCGCAGCCGCCGAGCGCCACGTGCTTGGCCACTTCCTCCCCCCGCAGCAGTGGGAGCTGCAGCAGCGGCTGCTCCCGAGTCCCCTGCCCAGGTGGGGAGAACAGCCGCCACCTAGCCCCACGGGCCGCCCCCCTACTCTCCCTCCAGGTACCGCGCCCGAGTCCTGCCTGCTCGGGGCCAGGCCAGATTCACACTCACCCCGGCCCCGCACTCCCCTGAGTCTCCTGGGCATGGCATGCTTGGAAAGAGGCGGGGATTTGGGGAGGGAGACAATGGGGCAGTGAGGGGGCGGGGATGGGGGCGAGGATTTGGGGAAGGATCCAATGGGGGAAGGAGGGGGCGGAGTTGGGGCAGGGGAGGGCGCGAGCCCTTCGGGCTCCGGAGCCTTTGCTTGTTTGTCCAGTGTCCCAACCTAACATTGGTCGGGACGCGGGACAAACAAGCAAATATCGGGACAGTCCCGATAAAATCGGGGCGTCTGGTCATCCTAGCACACTGGGGGAAGGGTAGGCTCCCTGCCCCTGTGCTGCTCTGGGAAGCGGTTGGACCGTGGGGGAGCAAGGGCACAGGAGCGAGTGTTGCTGTTGCTTCAGGCACTGCCCCCAGCATCTCCCATTGGCCAGGAACGGGGAACCGCAGCCAATGGGAGCTGCTGGGGGCGGTGCCTGAAGCAACATCAACACACGCCCCTGTGCCTCTCTTCCCCCACATTCTTTCCGCTTCCCAAAGCATTGCGGGAGCAGGCAGGCAGGGAGTCTGCTCTAGGTAAACTCTGGAGGGTGGCGGGGGGGCTGTGAGGAGCTCATGCGGCCCGCAGGCCTTGTGTTTGAGACCCCTGCATTAGATCTTGTTATATGTTTTAAAACAGGTAAATGCAACATCATATATTTAGGACCAAGAATGCAGGTCTGTATTGTGCAAATCAGGGACTCTGAAAGGAGCTACTAGAATAATTTGAGGGCTGGAAAAACTGCCTTACAGTGAGATGTTAAAGAAGTTAAATCTAGTTTATATAGGAGAAGGTAAAGAGGTGACTTGATCATGGTCTACAGCAGGGGTTGGCAACCTTTCAGAAGTGGTGTGCCAAGTGTTCATTTATTCACTCTGATTTAAGGTTTCGTGTGCCAGTAATACATTTTAACGTTTTTAGAAGGTCTCTTTCTATTAGTCTATAATATATAACTAAACTATTGTTGTATGTAAAGTAAATAAGGTTTTAAACATTTTTAAGAAGCTTCATTTAAAATTACATTAAAATGCAGAGCCCCCTGGACCGGTAGCCAGAATCCGGGCAATGTGAGTGCCATTAAAAATCAGCTCGCATGCCGCAGATTGCCTACCTCTGGTCTACAGATATCTATATAGGGAAGAATAATCTGATGATAGATGGGTCTTTAATCTGTCAGAAAAAGATACAATGAGATCCAGTGTCTGGAAATCTGAGTTTATCTAGCTTCAACCAGAAATAAGATAACTAATCAATAGAACACCGTATCCATGGACATGCTGGATTCTCTATCTCTTGAAGTCTTTACATCAAAACTGGGTATTTGGATGAGGTTCTTGGGCCTATGTTATACAAGACCTCAGACTAGATGGTAGTCTGTTCTGGCCTTAAAATCTATTAATCTAAGTGAAGCTCCATGCTACCCAGTGCATGTAAATTGACTTCTGGGGCTCTGTAGCCTTGGCAGTTTTCCACATAATTAGAAACCCCACTTTATCGGATGCATGTTACTTAGTATTCCATCTGTAGTGTCTCTAAATATTATATAGAACATTTGCATAAGAAATAGATTTAAAAAAATCTTTGCATAAATGTGCCACGTTAAGGCTTTTTGCACAACTTTCTCAAAGTACTCTGACTAATGGCTTAAACCAGGGGTGGCCAAACCGTGGCTCACAAGCCCTGTGCCGCTTTTTTACAGTTAAAGTGCGGCTTGTGGGAACCCCCTCACCCCCATTCTCTGCCTACCAGACTGTGGAACGGAGCTTGGGGCTTTTGCCCTACAGTGGGGTGGTGGGGCTAGGTGCTTGCCAGAGATGACTGTGCCTGCTGAGAGTGGGGCAGTGGCAGATTAGCGATTGGGCCAATGGGGCCTGTGTCCAGGGGTGCCCTTGAGCCCCAACCCACTCCGCCCACCTGCACGGTACTCCTGCTGGGGAATGGGATTGGGGCCCAGGGGAGCTTGCCCTGCTCTATCCACCTGCCTGGTGCTCCTGTTGGGGCACGGGGGCTTCCCCTGTTCCTCAGCAGGAGTGCTGGATGGGGCAAGCCCCCGCTCCCTGAACCCATTTCCCTGGCAGGAGTGCTGGGGGGAAAGGTGGGGGGACTGCAGGTAGAAGGGGTGGGGAAGAGCCCCCACTTGCTCTGACCCAGGGCCCCACAAAAGCTTAATCAGCCTCTGAAGTGGAGGGGCACAATTTAAAGGTTCAGCCCCCCCTGCAGCTCCAGTCATGTCTCTCCCCCCCCCCCGCCTTGCCCCTCTCTTATCCCCATTGGCCCCTCCCTGCAGCTCCCAGGTGCTAGCCCTGCATAGAGAGGGAGTAGCAAATTGCTGGGAGCTGCAGGGTGGGGCTGCTGCTTTAGCTCCACAGAGAGGCAGCAGCAAAAGCCGTCTCTCTCTCTCTCTCTCTCTCTCTGCAGCTCCCAGCTGTTTGCTGCTGCCTCTCCCCATGGCCACAGCTTCCAGCTTGCCAGTTCCAGCAGCTGCTGTTCAGGGATGGAGTACAGTGGTGGCACCATGTGACTGAGCAGGGACAGCAAACTCTTTCAAAAATCTGGGGGAGCATGTGACCCCCATGTGCCCCCCCCGTCTCCTCTGGCTTCTGCCCAGTGGGGAAGGGGGGATCTTAGGGTTCAGCCCCATGGAGTGTACCTTTCGGGGCTTCAGCCCAGAGCCCGGCAGGCACCTCCCAGAACTCAATCCCTGAGACCTCCATCCCCACATGGCAGAAGCCCCAAGCCCCACCACCTCACCACGGGGCTGAAACCTTGCGCCACAACAGGCGCCTCCCATGGGGCTGAAGCCGCAAACCCTGACAAGCACCTCCCATGGGGCTAAAGCCCTGAGATCCCCTTCCCTGCAGGGCTGAAGCCCCAACCCCCAGCAGGTGTGCCTTGGCTTTCAGACTTCTGAAGATTGTCATACGCAGCTCGGACGGTCAATAAGTTTGACCACCCTGGCTTAACCACTGCAGCCTCAACAGCATTATGAGAATCAAGTGCTCCACAAGGACTTTTTAAATAAAGGCTATTGCTGGATAGATATCAGTATTTGGAGTTCCACTTTTAAGTTTTTCTTTTTTTGATATTTTTCTTTTTAATTGGATTTTTGAGTTAATGCCATAAAGTTACTGGATACACTTCTCATCCTTTTGGAAAATGTAATCTGAATGTGTTTACTTATAGCAACTATCTTCCTATTTTGTAGGAATGAATTTGGAGAGATGTCATCCCCACAAGATGTAGACGTGACCAGGCCCGCTCGGAAACAGAGCGCTAAAAAAAGAGTTTCTAGTATCCTTTTTCTGTCAAGGTTTTTTTCTGCCTGTTTTAAAGGGTATAAAAATTGTGATTGCTGAATGCAGCAGTTAACTTTTCATGGGTTTGAGTATAGTAAATGAAGGCTTTCCAAAAATTGAATTCTTGTCAGGTGAAGAGTACTGTAAAATGTATTCCTTTAATTTCATGCACATTTGAAGTCACAAATTTCATTGAAGTATATGTTAAAAATCTAATTTCTGGGAACTTTATACCTACTGTTTTAAAAGTAACTTCTGTCTATAAGTGAAAGAGTTTACTTTTTTACTCTTTCAGTTAATTTGCTAGTGCACTCAACAGCAATTTGTTTCACTGTTTCCCCTATGTAGTCCTTCAGTTTTACCTCCTGCTCGCAATAGGATTTCATAGAGGAAAAGGAGGGATATTTTAAAAAATATAAAAATGCGATTTTACAAGCACAAAGATTGATTGGTTGGGTGGCTTGGGGTGTGTGAAGCTCCTGGAATATCTTGACTCCATATTTTATTTTTAATTTGACTTGGTTCTCAGTTAAGTCTCCCTTCAAGAACTCTTAGTGAAACTAGAAAATCCAGGTTAGTTTGATTTGGAAAATGAATATTATTGTGTATTTAGCAGCATACTACACCACCTTGCCTGTTTTGCAGAACTTTTCCAAGTGATTCTTTAGGACTAAACTGAAAGACAGTTGTATATTTATTGGAGGACAGTTTTGCAATAATTTGTGTTTTGTCTTGTAGAGTTCCCCTAGCTTCTCCGTTATGTTTGTTTTAAACTTCAAAATATGTTCTAGCATCTAGGTTATTTTCATACTATACTTAGATCAGGGATTGAATAATGAATTTATCCATCACAGGTGGGAAGCTTCTGCAAGAGTGTATATGGGCATAAATTATCAATTTCTGCAGAATTGAATGGTTTGCTTTCAAAAATAGTTTTTATGGTTGAGAGAACAGTTTTCTATGTGTGAATTAATGCAGTAATATTTTCCTGAATCTGAGAGCAAGTGAGTCTGTTGCTGGTAGCTGTCCTAAGCAACTACAGAATAAAACTAACAAGATGCTGGTCCTGTTCAGAATTCTGAAGAACAGCAGGGAATCTAGTAGGGAAATTGACAGGAATCATGCGAGTTTCATGCTGCTTGGCAAATCTAGAAGCAATCACACACTGGAGTTATGTATTGAGTAGGAGGAACCACAAAACAAATTGAGGAAAAGGTAGAGGAGAAGAGAATTCTTCTCTCCCACCCTCTCCAAAGCAATTAGCAGGCTTATATGGCTAGAGAGCAGATGTAGAAAGCTTTTTTTTTTTTCTTTCTGTGAGGGGTGGAATTTCAGATTAAGCAGATACATTCTAGCAAAAGGCAGATGTAATACTACTAATACCCTCCTCAATCCCAGCACCTGTGGGTCTGGAATACTTCCCAGAGGGTTTCTTCTAGACTCCTCACTGTGAGTCTCCCTCCATCCGCACACTCATCTTCAGTATCTTCCTAAAGTTAGTAGGTTTAACCTTAGTCCTCTAGCTATTAAGTCTGCGGCAAATATTTCAAGTTTATCTAACGGGGACTATCTCTTAGCCTTGTTAAATTTAGTGGACTAGATGTACATTCCTTATGGTATCTTAAGGATTTCTAAAGATGCTATTAGCAGAGATGGTTCATTCATATTATTAATCACTCACAATAATTTTGTAATGGACCTGAGATGGAGTTTAGGGCATTCTTTCTTAACGTGTCCACCAGTTCTTGCATCCCTGGATGACAGTCTTGGTAATGGAATATCAAGAGGCCAGATAGTTCCCCGAACTCCAGGGTCATTGCTTCGCCAGTCCTGTAAGTTGTTTGGGGTTTTTTTTGTTTGCGTGCGTGCCCCCCACTTCCTTCTCCACTTCCATCTCCACTTCCATGAATAGTAAATTGTAGTTTGTGATTACACTAAATGTTTTGTTTTCTATATTTTTATTTCTCACTATTCTATTTTACCTCAAAGACTTTATTCTGTAATTGTCTTAAAGTTTATTAAGGCTGAGACAATGTTTCTTTCTGTGTAGCAGCAGGCATACTGACAAAGCCCAAATAATAATAGTAAAGATAATGTTACCTAAACTTTGAGAGAGAAACAGTTCAGCTCTTTCCTTAGTTAACTGAATGTAGGACTTCGTAAGTACATTTACAATCTCAATTACTGATTTTTTTTTTTTGGCAACAGAGCTCCATAGCCTTAAACTTTCTTTTTAGAAAAATATTGTTTTGCTTTTCAGTTACTCCACATACACGATGTTTCACAAAGCAGCTAGATATGTCTACCATCCTGGGAACAGGAGGGAAATCGCCTCAATTTACTCCTGGATTCTTTGGCCATCTGTCTATGGTATGAAGATTATAGGGCATGTTGTTCTCCCTTCTTCGCTCATATGAACCTTATGACAAGGTTTTATTTTATTGCTTAATATTTTCAGATTCCTATTAATTGTACATTTTGAATATTAGAAAATGGTAATGTCGCTTGCTTATTAATATATTTTTGCTCATGTTTTGTATCAAGCTGTGTTAGGATAACTAGTATTTAATTAAACACAAAAATATAAAGTTTATTTTTTTAAACAAAAAAACCCTAAATGTTTTGGATATATAAACTTCTCTTATCAAAACATGTTTCATATTTACAACTAAACTATTAAATGAACGGAGGGATTGATTGTAGTCAGGGAATTAAACTGATTATGTAAGGTCAGCCTGGGAAAACTTTCAATATGCACAACTGAAAGTGACTGAAGCATAGGTTCCCATTCACCAAAGTCTCTTAAAAATGAGACAACAGTCTTCTAAATTATTTAGGCTGTCCTTCAAACTTAAAACCAGTAGGTCTCATCACTCCCTCTGCATTTGGCTAAAAGGCAAAAAGGCCAAGATAGAAGAGAAGCGATAGAAATAATGTGAGAATGGAATTTGAAAAACAGGTTGGAGAATAGCAAGGACCTATGTTCACATTTCAGGAGGTGCTTAACGTACTGCCATGAAGATGATGTCTAATTCCCTGTCTTCATTGGTTCAGTGAGAGTATCCCTCAGGGTCAGGGAAAAGACCTAATGGCAAATCACTGGGACCTAGTGTGTAGTGTTGGTGATGGTAGTCATGGTGATGATTATTAGGATGCTTGTCATTGTGAGGTGGTGATAGCTCCAGTCTCTGTCACTCTCAGCCGGCTTGCTGCTGAGCTTATCTGGGTAAGTTACCACATGGTCCCCCAGAAATAACCAATAGGAGTGATCATCATGTCCCATCAAACGTAAGTATTTTCCTTAGTCCATGTTTGTACTGGGGCTGTCAAGCTATTAAAAAAAAAAAAATCATGATTAATTGCGCTGTTAAACAATAATAGAATACACCATTCATTTAAATATCTTTGGATGTTTTCTACATTTTCAAATATATTGATTTCAATTACAACACAGAATACAAAGTGTATAGTGCTCACTTTATTTTTATTACAAATATTTGCACTGTAAAAAAACAAAAGAAATTGTATTTTTCAATTCACGTAATACAAGTACTGTACTCCAATCTCTTTGTCATTAAAGTTGAACTTACAGATGTAGCATTATGTACAAAAAAAACTGCGTTCAAAAACAAAACAATGTAAAACTTTAGAAACTATTTCTTGTTCAGGCAATCACTCAAACAAGTTTGTTTACATTTGCAGGAGATAATGCTGCCGCTTCTTGTTTACAATGTCACCTGAAAGTCAGAACAGGTGTTCGCATGGCACTGTTGTAGCCAGCATCATAAAATATTATTAAAATACTATTTTTGTTTAACATTTTTACAGTGCAAATATTTGTAATAAAAATAATATAAAGTGAGCAATCTGCACTTTGTATTCTGTGTTGTAACTTAAATCAGTATATTTGAAAATGTAGGAAAACATCCACAAATATTTAATACATTTCAATTGGTATTTTATTTAAATGTGATCACAATTAAAAAATTAATCACGATTAATTGCAATTTTAATTATTTTGAGTTAATTGCATGAATTAATTATATTAATCCGCACCCCCTAGTTTGTACATTTTCTCTCATTTTGTTGCTGTTCCTAAAACATACCTTTAATCATAACCTCACCTGAAGCCTTGAAAACTCCTAATGAACAGTTTTAATTTAAACTGGTTTATGTCACCTTTTGGCTCTGTTCTGTGACACACACACACACATACACACGCCTCCAAACAGCTCTCGTAACGTGCTTGTAGGTTAAAATTATTCTGCCGCTTTTCACCCACTTCAGACAATTTAAAACTTCAGTCCAAGTTAGGGTTTGACATAATACGGCTTAGGGAGAGAGGAGGATATGTATTTTAAGAGTGAGTGAAATTTTGCATCCTTCCCATTAGATTAGAAAATCATGTACATCCAGACTTGTACCTTTTTAAAAGGCATATCTAAAAGCTGAGTCATTTTTAATTTCTAGAGCGACGTTGCTTGTATCCGTAAGAAATAATCATAGAATGAAGAAGCTTGAAAGCTCCTGACAGTTTAAAATTGCCTTTATTTTTCCCTGTGTTGTTCTGTGTTGTGTTTTAGTTGGATGACAGCAATTGGACAGCTGCACTCACACCTCAGCATACAGGAATGTACACAAACCTAGACTTGTCCAATATGACAGAAGATGTCACCATGAGTGCTGTTCTCTTGCGTGAGGATGATCCTGGAGAAGCTGGTGAGATGACTTTGAGCTTTCACAACAAAATAAAATGAAACAATTATTATTTTGTGCAATTCTTAGATGTATGTTCCACTTCCTTATTGTAATGTTTTTCCAGACTGTCCTTGCCTGACTCTTCTCCTCACCCCCACCCACCACCCCCTTCTACTTGCTGGCTGGAGACGATACTTTGTGAAGGACTGAAGTTGCCTTCAGGAAACCTGTTAATCATTACTGAGAGAAAAGAGAGTTCTTTAGAACATGGAGTCACAAATAGTCTGTCAGTCCTAGAGATGTAAGGTGCAAAACAGCTGCATCTTATGGAGCTAGGCACTTTTGGTGTATCTTTAAAGCTTTCTCATACGACCAGGTCCATAGCAAAAGATGTGGTATAATTGCTGTGTCCTTACATAATTCACTTTCTTAGTTGCGGTGGTAAATTTTCATGACATTCTGCAGCATGTACATAGTTCATGTAAGTGTCTGCATTTTATTTTCATCATGATTGCGCCAAAGAAGAGCTGCAAATGAGATTTTATTGAAAAAATAGTACTTTGTATAGTCCTTGAAAATGTCGAATATAAATTTCTCTGTTATCAGGAGAATTTCTTTGTGTGTTCAGTTTTTCAAGTATGACATGCTATCATGACTCTTCCTTCTTTAATGTGTTCTAGCTACTATGAGTATGTACTCAGATTTTCTGCATTCGCTTTTGAAGCACACTTCAACTACCGTTTTTGAACTTGTAGAAGAGTATGAGAATACTTGTAATAACCAGGTAAATTGTTGTAAAAATTTCATGTTGTATTTCCTTTCATAAGAGGTTGTGTTGCTGAAACTAGGGGTGTTTTTCCTTTCCGACCAGAACTGCTAGTTAAATTTTGGGGCCCGTTGGATGTTACAGTTGGAAGGAGTTGGGCATTTTATTTATTTACAAGTAATGTACAAAGTCCTGCTCCTCTGAACACGAGAACCAAGAACAAAAGGAGCAGTTTCTTAGCTTACAACCCCAGGCCTTTTTAGCCAACACCAGACCCAAAACCGCTCTGTAGCTTTTCCCAGGGTTATAGAGTAGTCATAGACTCGTAGGACTAGAAGGGTCCTTAAGAGGTCTTTTAATCCACTCAAGCATTATCTAGACCATACTTGACAGGTGCTTGTCTAACCTGCTCTTAAAAACCTCCGATGATGGAAATTCCACCCTGGCAGGAAGTTTTTCCTAATATCCAGCCTAAACCTCCCTTGCTGCAATTTAAGCCCATTGGTTCTTGTCCTATCCCTGGGGTTAACAAGAACAATTTTTCTCCCTGTTCCTTGCTAACAACCTTTTATGGACTTGAAAACTGTTAACATATCCCCTTTGAGTCTTCTGTAGACCAAACAAACCCAGTTATTTCAGTCTTTCATCATAGGTCATTTTCTGGACCTTTACTCATTTTTGTTGCTCTTCTCTGGATTTTCTCCAGTGTGTCCACATCTTTCCTGAAATGTGGTGCCCAGAACTGGACACACTACTGCAGTTGAGGCCTAATCACTGTGGAGTAGAACAAAATAATTAGTTCTTGTGTCTTGCTTACAACACTCCTGCTGATACATCCCCGAATGTTTGCTCTTTTTTGGCAAGTGTTACACTGTTGACTCTCATTTAGCTTGTGATCCACTATGACCCCCAGATCCCTTTCTGCAGTACTCCTTCCTAGGCAGTCATTTCCCATTTTGCATGTGTGCAACGGATTGTTCCTTCATAAGTGGAGTACTTTGCATTTGTCCTTATTGAATTTCATCCTATTTACTTCAGACCATTTCTCCAATTTATCCAGATCATTTTGAATTTTAATCTTATTCTCCAGAGTACTTGTAACCCCTCCCAGTTTGGTATTGTCCTCAAACTTGATAAGTATACTTTATAAGTGTACTCTCTAGGCCATTATCTAAATAATTGATTAAAATATTTAACACTACCGGACACGGCACTGATCCCTGTGGGATTCCATTCAATATGCCCTTCCAGCTTATCTGTGAATTGCTCATAACTAGTCCCTGGGAATGGTTTTTCAACCAGTTATTTATCCACCTTATAGTAGCTCCATCTAGGTTGTGTTTCCCTGTGTCACAGTGCTCATGGCTAATGCTTGGCTTCTTTGCTTTTTTTGCCTTTGCGCCTCTGTTCTTGTCTGTTCTCACTTCTGTGTTCTCTCATACACCCCCACACACCTGTTCACAACACCCAGTGGAATGCCCCCGCTGTCCACCTGGTGCTAGTTTCTGGGCTAATTCTATTAGGCCTTATTTTAGATATGCCTCCATAAGTGTTTCTTAGAGCTATCTTAAGTGAAGGGTGCATTAACACATCAGTTTGAATGAGGTTTTAACTCACCTGTAACCAGGTTTCACCCAACTCCACCCCCTCTCCTCCTCACTTACTGATGGGGTCATCACATACAGTTTGGGAACCACTGATACAGCGGTTAAAATGATTTCTACCTCTAGAGGCTGGACAGTTCAGTTACTGCAAAACAATTACCTACAAGCCATTTGTCTGACCTGGGCCATATCGTGAAAGGGAATTTGTAAGACACCTTTCCTGGCATTGATTACACCATGACCAACCCTAATGAAATCCAAGCTCATCCATTGTTTCTACCACCCAGACTTCTTGCTCGAGGTCCAAAGTCCTGTTTTTGGATGGATGCTCTTACCCCCATCACTGTCTCCATTAAGACTGGTTAGGTGGTTCAGTGTTGGAGCCCCGATTCCCTAGCCTTTTAAAAACATCTGGTTTAATAACTTTGTTTGAGCCAGCATCAGTCACCGATGTGCTTGATTTATGGATCCTATTACGCACACTAGCCAGACTCCAGTTATTGTTTGTGTAACTTCCCATATCTGACCAAAAACTATGAGGCTGATCCTTGCTCCTCCATGAAACTTTATCCCCATCACCTTGCTGTATTCCTATTTCCTGAACAACGAGGGGCTTTCACGAGACACTTCCAACAGTCTGTCTTGCCCGGTGTTAAATTTATAGCAAACTCTTTTTTTGGTGTCCAGTTTTAAAACATTATCAGCATTAAACTGAACTGTTTCCTTTAATTTGTGTCATTGCCAGTTTCTCTTCTTTTAGAAACCAAATTTATCACTGTTTCTAGTCGCTCACTAAAATCATGAACCAGATTAGAATCCCCTCTTTCACAGAGCTATGATTACAGGACACATGGCAGTCAGCTTCTGTCTTTCTTGCTAGTGGTTGTTTCCTCTTACCATGCATTGCTGCAAGGAAAGATTCAAGTTCTGTTGCAAATTTCACTTGCTCTGCAAGTCCAAGTCCAGCTGAACATCTATCATCTGGTCCATCACCAATTTGTCCTGGAAAGCCTCATTGGTATCTTGGTATGCCAAGAACACAAGTCTCTGCTGGTCCTCTTCTGGTCAGGTGAGGTTTCTTCTTTCCCTGTCCTAGCTCTTATCTATACCCTGGCCAGCGCAGCTTGATGGCTAACTCCAAACTGCATGTCAAGGGCTTGTACCAGTTCTGGATAACTATTTTCTGGGATTAAGCTCTGCATAATCAGAGTTTGAGCACTCAAGTTGGCTGCTAGTAATTCTCCTTTCTTTCCCTCTTCCCAGCTATTACTTTGATATATAATGTTGAAGTGAACCACATAAGCCTCACATGAGCCATTCCCTCAAAGGTAATGAGTTTTTGCATCACTGGAGCTGGGACAGCTGGACCTCTCCTCTCTGGGCCTCTGATTTACAAATTGGGTAGGAAAGTGTTGTGAATGTCCAGTTTTACCCTAGTCCTTTGTCTGGCTCAATTCCTCATCCAGACAGATGCCTTCCACTGTCATCTGACACACTTTGTTTTCCTTCTGGAGCGGAATTTTCCAAGTGGGCTAAAGCTTACCTGGTCTCCATCATTTCATGGAAAGACTTCTGATCTGTGGCAGTCAGGTTGCTGGTCACCTCTATGATCTGTTTTGCCATTCCAGCCTGAGAACTTTGCAGCTGGGCTTCACAACCTGTCTGGACACTGAAGTTCTTGCTCCAACAGAGATTTGACCTTCACCTGCAAGTCAACCCTCAGCCCTTTCTGAGAATTCCCCAGATGCTGCTTTATTTCCTTTTGTGAAGCCTCCAGGTCTTGTTTTAAATTCCTTTATCCATCTTTATTCAAGCATCACCATAATTTGCTCCATCTTGGTTCAACAGGAAGACCAGCTTACAATTTCTTTTTGGAAACTGGTAGATCCTTGTGTAGATAGAAAATTTGTATCTACGGATATAAATCGGTATCCGTGAAGCTGCAGGGCTCTACCAGGAACTGCAGTGCTAGCACCCTGCACTGGCAGCTCCTCTGGCGTTGCTGTACTGCCCCAGCCCCACCCACTGGGGCGGGCACCAGGCTCACCAGCATCTGTCCCTGGTCGTGCTAGTGTGCGCGAGCGGCTCATAGGCCCCCAGACACAAGTCCCTTCCATGCAGCAGCCTGCTTCTCCTGTCTGGGGGTATACGAGCTGCTCGCACACACTAGCATGACCAGGGACAGCTGCCAGTGGGCAGAGCTGGGGGCGATACAGCCATGCCGGAGTTGGTAACAGCATGGGGCACTAGCTCCTGGGAGCGGTGGCCTGACATGCTGCTGCTTTCACCACTGCATTCCCAGTAGAGCCCTGCAACATGAGACCCAAAAGTGCTCTTTAGCTTTTCCCATGGTCACACTGTGCTCACGGGTTAGCACTTGGCTTCCTTGCCTTTTTTTGCCTCTGTTCTTGTCTGCACGTACAAACACATTTCTAGGCAGATTCTATTAGGTCTTGTTTTACATGTGGCCCCATAAGTGTTTCATGCAGCTCATAACAATGACTTAATACGTTTCACTTCAGTTAATGAGTCATGATGCTTAGAACTGACTATTTGCAATTGTTCAGGCAGTTGGGGGTAGGCTTAGGCCATGCGTACACTACATCTTATACCGATCTAAGATATGTTTCTCAAGGGTGTGACTAAGCTACCCCCTGAGTGATGTAAGTTACACTGACCTAATCGCCAGTGTGGACAGCGCTGTGTCGGTGGGAGAGCTTCTCCTGCTGATTATAGCTACCGCTGCTCATGGCAGGAGAGTTCTCTCCTGTCGGCTTAGAGTGTCTGCACTAGTAGTGCTACAGCAGCACAGCTGCAAGCTCTGTAGTGTAGCCATACCATTAGTGCTTCTGCTTCTAACTAATGAAATGAAAGGTGCTTGCTTGTTTTAAGATCTATCTTAGCTAACAGACAGTACTCAGGGTAATGCAAAAATTGCTTGACACACAATAGAAAACAGATAACGTACTGCATATCATTATTTACCGTACATCAGGTGAATATACTGGGGAAAATAGTTTACCGAGCGACTCCTGGACAGCAGAAGTTTTCAAAGACTGCCAGTGTTCTGTGGCTTCTCAAGCAAGAGATGGTAACCTGGAGACTACTGTCCTCACTTTACAGGTAGTTCTTTTTGAAAAGTATGTTAGTTTTACTTTTGCAATGAGTTAGTCACTTAGATGTACAGACTACCAGATTTATATTCTGCATGGAAAAATAGTTAAGCAGCTTTGCTTAGTGTAAACATGCTGCATAAATGTTCATAAGAGTCACAATTGATTTGTCATTGCATAGGTATTAAACTGATTGATCTAGCATTCATGTGCCCTGGTCTACACTTGGGGGGGGTGAGGGGGGGATTGATCTAAGATATGCAACTTCAGCTATGAGAATAGCGTAGCTGAAGTCGACGTATCTTAGATCGACTTACCTCGCGTCCTCACGGCGCGGGATCGACTACAGCTGCTCCCCCGTCGACTCCACTTCCGCCTCTTGGTAGTGGTGGCGTTCCGGAGTCGACGGCAGAACGATTGGGGATCGACTTATCGTGTCTACACTGGAAACGATAAATCAATCCCTGATAGATCTATCACTACTCACCGATCTGGCGTGTAGTGAAGACCTGCCCAGTGAGTGGCTTCTTCATTTCATTTGTATTTGTAGGGAAGACTTACAGTGGGAGACACATAACTTTAACTTTTTTCGTATTAACCATTAATAAAATTTTGTACTTTTGTCTCTAGAGATAGAATACAGTCTGCCCTGGAGGATGAAACAATGTTTGAAATTGCGGTAAGCTTCTTGCTATAGAAAGCCCTTTTATTTTGTTTAAGGGACAACTTTTAAATCTAAATACGCTTGTCTTCATTGTTTGCAACCCAAGTATTGCACCACTCAGAACTTGAAAGTAAAATTGAATGTAAACAAAAATTAAATTGATTCGATTTTCATTGTCTAACATCAGATAAAAGACCTAACTGCATAAATTATGAAAAGTTAATCAGATTAAATGTTCATTTCTTAATATTAATAACATGGGAATTGGTTTAAAATATGATTAAATTGTATCTTTATAACCACTCCATATAAAGTTGGAAAGTTTGTTCTAAGTGGTTATCTGTCCATTTCTTATAAGCTCCAGGGGCACAGATAATGGTGTTGGTATTGGATAGTCAAGAGTTGAGAATTACTTGAAGATGAAACAAATTTGAATGATCTAGGAGGCCTTGGGATGTTTAGCATCTTGTCATCTTGATTTCTGAATGCAGACTGAAGAGTTTTGAAACGCTTTCTTGGTCTATGTCTCTCTTTGCTCTTTTTATTACAAAGCAATGTTTGCAGCCTGTGCTGGTAGAGTATATTTAGGAAGGTTAAAGACTAAGGGGGGTAACTTTTCTTGTAAAATTCAAACTACAGATAGTCTTTGTCATAAAATAACTCCAACTAGTACTGCTTTAGTTGAGGAGGAGAGGCCTATCAATATTTCTAAATTTAACTCTACCAAAAATCAGCCCCCTTTGCCCTGCTCCCCCCCCCCGCTCCCCCCCCCCCCAAAAAAAATCCTCCAGGTTTTAGCAAGAGACTCTTTCTCCTATTTTTGGTGAGAGTTTAATGAGAGTTAGATGTGTCTGGCAAAGGGAGAATATTGTGTTGTGCTGACCAATTTTTCATTTTGTAATTTACAGCAAGGGCACTTAGAATCTTGAGTTATTGCCCATTTTTATTTTTGTATAAATCTAAAATAAATACTTGAATAACCTGACTGGGATCCAAAGTATACCAGTATCTGCTATCATTATCTAATTTGTAACATGTCACCTATGGACTGATTCTGCAATCTCATGTTTAGACGTAATTTTATTTTATGATATAGAACAGATATACTTTCATATCTTGATATAATGCGTTATTTTTTTCTAAGCTACCAACATAAAACTTGTAGAAGGTCAGTGGATATGATGTTAATTGGTCTTCCCTGAATTCTCTTGTTTTTGCCATTTACATTCTGACACTTCGTTTATTTTTTATTAAAAAATAAAAGCTCTTTCTTAAATAGGTTCTAAATGCTAGTGAAAAGATGGCTGTAGGCATCTTGTTTCAGAAAGACTCATTGGTTCGACAAAGCCAGGTATGATTTTAAAGATATGGGAGTAGATAAGCTAACAAGCTTTAGATACTTGTTATACTCCATTATAATCTATAACAAATGCTATGTAGAGTATTAAACTGCTTCTAGCACTATATATTTCTCTAAAATGGGTTTCCTTGGTTATATAACCTCATTAGGGATTGCATGCACAGTTCTTTTTATGAAGGCAAAAGTTTCTTAGTTTCTGCATTGATGGAGCCCAGATATGTTCTTGAAGTTAATATGAAAAGGGCAGAGGATTAGGAGTCTTTAGAGCTATCCTCGTCTGGCCTATCCTTTACTAGCCAACATATGGAGCAAAATAAGCTGCTAATCAGTATTGTAACAGGAATGGCTAACAAAAGTGGGGATTGAACACACAATCAGTCATGCTTGGTTACTTAAGAGATATGGGTGCAGTGATCTAGAGCAGGATTGGGCTGGGAGACTGGTATAATATTTGTAACAGGAGTGTTTTTAAAAACAGCTTAATTTTATATTCCAGCTGGTGGTAGATTGGTTAGAGAGCATTGCCAAGGATGAAATTGGAGATTTCTCTGACAACATTGAGTTCTATGCAAAATCTGTATATTGGTGAGTTACTGAATCATCATTAAGGGTCATGCAGAAGTTTATGTACACTGCATGCTTCCTACAAGTATTAAAGCAAACTGGATGATAAAGCTGTTTTAACAACTTGCTGTTAGTTTTTAAAAAACCTCTAAGAATTAAAAAAGAAAATGAAAGGAGTTGCCAGCTTTTTAAAAGCTAAGGATGTTTTTTGGTCAGCTGTTGACACGGTGACTTCCCAAAAAAGAGAATTCAGTGCATTTCTTTATCCAATGCCTAGTGCAATAGTACCTTAATCACTGTTTGAGGTCATTAAGTACTACCACAATAGACCTAATTAATAGGTAGCTACCTGATAGTAATTTTATTATTTAAGATGGATTAAATAGTTCATGTTTGTGTGTGTTAATACAATGACCTGTCCCTTCACTTGCACCTTATTATTTCTTTGCTCAAGTCCTTTTTGCTGTTACTGTGTCTATAACGCCTTGGCAACAGTAGTTCTTGTCGTATTCATTCTCAGCAATGGGTTCAGGTCAGAAAATACCAAATCCCACCATGGATTTTAAATCAGACTTTGACCAATGATAGGTTCTGGAATCCTGAAGTGAACTGAGTGTGCTAGACTGACTTTAGGATTTTAATATATAATCTAGTTTACCACACTGAAATGATTCCATTATTTGGATGAATGAAACAAATCTAGGTGATCATATATCAGTTGGTGGTTTACTTTCATGTTTTTAGCTGAATTATATTTACACAACAGAATTATAGCTGACAGGCCTCAAAGTAAACTGTAGAAATTGATACACTGAGAACTCATCTTGTGAAGAATCAAAGTATCCATTACTTTGTTTTGATGTGCCATCTTGGGAAAAAAAATTGATATCTTAAATGTCTCTTTAAAGAGAACACTTCTCATTGCTTTTAGGGAGAACACTCTACATATTTTGAAGCAGCGACAGTTCAGCACATACATTGGAAGTACTCGTCCCTTGGTAACTGAACTAGTAAGTATAATTTAAAATGTTTGGCTTCATGGTAGGTGTAAATTGGATTTTTGGGGTAATTAGTATATTTTTTTTCCTATCCAGCACAACTTCCCCAAAAGTTCAGGAGTTGAGTCTTAAAAATGGAAAAACTCCTGCAGTAGATTTTATTTATTTGTTTTCATTTTCATGATAACAGCCCTGACCATCTGGGGAAATTATATACACTGTCTTTATTGTTCTGGGCATCCGACTTTAGTCCATCATGGATTTGTTTTTCTTTCCACCTTCCTGTTTTTTCAGTAGAAGTGCTTCTTAGCTATTCATTGAGGTGAGTGGCTTTATTGGTACTTTTTTTAAGTGCCCCAAAATGTTCATGATGAACAGATTTGGAGAGGGCATGCCAAATGTAAGGGACAAATGCTTATGGAGCAAGGTAATAAACGGAGTATCAAGGTTGACATCATTGGAAGAGTGGAGAAAAGCAGTGGGGAATATGAAAGAAGGCCATGTCAAATTTAGATTTGGGCTGTGTGGTGTAGGGACCTAAAAGTAAGAACAAAATGTTTGTTTGAATTGGATGTGAAGCACTATTTGTAAGCTCTCTAAGCCACACTTTTTGTACCGCACTTAGCACAATTAAACCCCGATTCTGTTTGGAGCCTCTGGGTGCTACCATCCTCTTCTGGTTTCCTCCCATTATTATTTCTCGTGTATTGAAAACCAAGAGAGGGCTGTCCAGGAAGAAGGAGTAATCAACTGTATCAAATGCAGAGGCAAATTCAAGAAAGACGAGCATAGGCTTTGAGAATTGGTGAGGAGGTGGTGGTTGGTAGCGTTAAGAGCAGTTTCAGTGTTTTGAAGAAAGCAGAAAATATGCTGGAGTGGATCCACGAGAAAGTGAGAAGAGAGGAAGTCAATGTAACAGTTGTAAAAGGCTTTCTCAAAGAACTCAAAGGTAAAGGTAGGAAAGGAAAGGGTCTGCTATCTGGAGAGGCAGATTACAAGGGGGAAATGTTTGTGGTGAAAGGAGCGAGAGGACAGGGCTTTTGAGAAGGCGAAAGAATTGAAATTGATGAACAGTAATCTCTTGGGCTCAGTGACTGGGGAGGTGAAGAGGAGAGACCAGGAATGTAATGCCAATTTTTATGCAGACTAGTCAGACTGTTGTCAACATGAGAAAGTGAGTACAGATGGATTTACTATCATTCATAACCTTTGAGACATTCATACAGAGGGAAATATCTGCAGTGTAGGGAATGGAGGATTCATTGTCCCCCCCTTTTCTTTTTTATTCTTGTAGGACCCAGATGCCCCTATAAGACAGAAAATGCCACTCGATGATTTGGATCGAGAAGATGATGCCAGGTTACTCAAGTACCTATTCACTCTTATCAGAGCTGGGATGACGGATGAGGTAAGCCACAGAACCTGTAGTGTCCTTCCCTTTCCTTCGGACTTGTTCAAACATTTTAAAAAACTGATTTAGTTCAACCAGTACAAACTTCTGTGTGGACATCCGTATGTCAGTTTAGCTTTCATCCAATTACAGATGCTGATTGCTGATGTCACATGTTAAACTGCTATAAATCAAGTTTTAACTGATATGAGTGTCCACGCTGAATTTAAAATCATACCTTTAGTTAAACCAGTGCAACTTTGGGTTGAGAGCAGGCATTATGGTAGATAAATTGGACTTAGGGCTGTCAGGCCAGCACATTAGTAGCACTGCTTGGTACTGAAGTAGCTTAATACTGACTGCTCGGTGCTGTATGGTACAGTTAGAACATCTGAAAGAGCTTGTAAGCTAGGCCTTTCAAAACCATTAAATTATCCTGTGCACCTCCTTTTTCGCATATGAGTGCTGTACAAATTTGAAAAATAGCAGAATTGATTCTTGGGTTTCTGTCTAGTACTGAATTGCAAGGGTGCTTTTGCTCTTTGCTGATGTAATCATTTAATGATGGTTTTACGTGGCTGTAGTAAACATTAAGAATGGCTTCCTTTCTTAATGATGACTCTGATTTGAAGCTATGAAAATAGCACCCGGATTTCATGTTTACTAGGAGAAAGATGACTCTACTTCATTTCTTTTTTTTTCTCCTTTTTCTGTTGTCACTGGCAAGCCATAAATGCTTCAATAGTCAAATCTCTCTGAAGAACTCCTGGATAGGCATGAATAGGATAGTAGGAGTTTGTGGTTTTGACCAGCACAAATGAGGTTACTCTTCTCGTTCATTAATCGTTTGGCTGAATGTAGCTCTGCCTTTTTTTAATATGTTACATAATTTGTGTTGTAAATCTACTATTGCCCACAAATTTGAGGGGAATTACAACACTGTCACTTGGAGGTCAGCCTGCCATGGTATGTGCTGTGTTCTCAATTCAGCAGCACCCTTGCAGTTCCTATCCTGGGCCTCTCTTGGGTAAAGGCTCCCCATTGTGCCAGTGGTTTTTGTGATTAATAATTAAATATTTGTATTATGGTAGCATCTGAAGGTCTCTGTGGTGGGCTAGGGGCTGCCGGGATGCTAGGCACTGTACCCATTCATAATGAGGGGGAAGAAGTTCTGCTCCAAAGATCTTACAGTCTTAGGAACATAGGAATATAGTCACTTGTTAGTATGAAAGTATTATCCCACTGTTCCTAGCTACCAGTGTTTTCAGTTTTCTTCCCTCCATCATCATTCCCAAAAGTGACAAGTTATTGCAGACTCTGCAGCTTGAAAAGACTAAAGAAAGCATGACCATTTAACACTGTCTGCCTCACTATTCTGGCAGTTCTGTCAGTCATGGAATTGATACATCAGTTAGATAAGTAAGTAACTGGGTGTGAGATGAGTAACCTTCAAAAGTGTGTGCTTACTTACAGTCCACACAAGCCTATTTTTTTCTCCCTATCACTTTTACTCCTGCTATATATTCATCTAGCTAGAATAGGTACCAAAATTGGCTTTGTTGGAAGCAGACTTCTTGAGTAAGACTATTCATGGCAGTATATAGCCTGATTTATATTGTCAGCACAAAGGATGGAATTTTCCAAAGCACCTGAGAGTTGGGTACCTAATTTCCTCAATAATGTCGAAAAATTTCACCCAAAAAGATGGATTTTAAGCCTTTGCACCAAGGGGCATATTTTCAGAAACTATAAAAGACTTCATCTAAAACAACTAGAGCTGTCAAGCGATTAATTGTGTGATTAAAAAGATAATAGAATACCATTTATTTAAATATTTTTGAATATTTTCTACATTTTCAAATATATTGATTTCAGTTACAACACAGAATACAAAGTGTACAGCGCTCACTTTATTTTTGATCATCATTTTTATAGTGCAATATTTGTAAACAAAAATAGTATTTTTAATTCACCTAATACAAGTAATGTAGTGAAATCTCTTGTGAAATTTGAATTTACAAATGTAGAATTATGTACAAAAAAACTGCATTAAAAATAAAAATGTAACATTTTAGCACCTTCAAGTCCACTCAGTCCTACTTTTTGTTCAGCCAGTCGCTCAGACAAACAAGTTTGTTTACATTTGCAGGAGATAATGCTGCCCGCTTCTTGTTTACAGTGCCACCTGAAAGTGAGAACAGGTATTGTCATGGCACTGTTGTAGCTGGCGTTGCAAGATATTTATGTGCCAAATGTGCTAAAGATTCATATGTCCCTTAATGCTTCACCCACCATTCCAGGGGACATGCATCCATGCTGATGACTGGTTCTGCTCGATAAGAGTCCAAAGCAATCCAGTCCAAAGCATGTTCATTTTCATTATCTGAGTCAGATGCTACCAGCAGACAGTTGATTTTCTTTTTGGCATTTGGGTTCTGTAGTTTCCACATCGGATTGTTGCTCTTCTAGGACTTTTGAAAGCGTGCTCCATACCTCATCCCTCTCAGATTTTGGAAGGCACTTCAAATTCTTAAACCTTGGGTCGAATGCTATAGCTCTCTTTAGAAATCTCACATTGGTATCTTTGTTTTGTCAAATCTGCAATGAAAGTGTTCTTAAAATGAACAACATGTATGCTGGATCATCATCCAGTACTGCTATAACATGAAAACAACAAGGAGACCGGTGGCACCTTAAAGACTAACAGATTTATTTCTTCAGATGCATTTGAAGAAATGTTTTGTTTACCCATGAAAGCTTATGCCCAAATAAATCTGTTAGTCTTTAAGGTGCGACCGGACTTCTTGTTGTTTTTGTGGATACAGACTAACACGGCTACCCTCTGATGCTATAACATGAAATATATGGCAGAATGCAGGTTAAACAGAGCAGGGGACATACAATTATCCCGTAAGGAGCTGTGTCACAAATTTAATTAACACATTTTTTAACGAGCATCATCAGCATGGAAATATGTCCTGTGGAATGGTGGCCGAAGCATGAAGGAGCATACGAATGTTTTGCATATCTAGCACATAAATACCTTGCAATGCTGGTGACGTAAATAAAAGCGGGCAGCATTATCTCCTGCAAATGTAAACAAACTTGTTTGTCTTAGCAGTTGGCTGAACAAGAAGTAGGACTGAGTGGACTTGTAGGCTCTGAAGTTTCATTGTAACAAAAAAAAAAACCCTACATTTGTAAATCGCACTTTCGTGACAGTACTTGTATAAGGTGAATTGAAAAATACTGTTTTTATAATTTTTACAGTGCAAATATTTGTAATAAAAATAATATACACTTTGATTTCAATTACAACACAGAATACAATATATATGAAAATGTAGAAGAACATCCAAAATATTTAATAAATTTCAATTGGTATTCTATTGTTTAACCGTGTGATTAAAACTGAGATTAATCATGATTAATTTTTTTGAGTGAATTGCGTGAGTTAACTGCGATTAATCGACAGCCCTAAAAACTAGTTAGAAGTGAAGAATATACGACAAAGGGTTAAGCCAGCAAAGCTCTTGATGAAAAAGATAAGTAGTTGTACTATAGTACTTTTCTTGCACTTTTGAAAATCCCTTCTGAAAAGTCCTATATACATCACTGGAAAATAAAACCAATGAAAAAATAAAATCTGGAATTTTTATTTTAAGATCATTTTAGTTTGAGTTTAGACTTGCCAAAATATAAGCACATTAGTTTGTGCAAAGAAACACTTTTGATGATTAACCATGTTCTAACATCTATGCATCACTAGAGGAGAATACATGTGCTTTTGCTGCCTTGAAAACTGTTGCTCAGAATGTTCTTTGCTGTTTTATAGGCACAACGCCTGTGCAAACGATGTGGTCAGGCCTGGAGAGCTGCAACTCTTGAAGGGTGGAAACTGTATCATGATCCAAACGTAAATGGAGGTACCTAGATCAAAATTTATCTGAAGCAGACCCAGAAAGAAGGCATAGGATTTTCTTGTTTGGATCTGTCTAAAGGAAGCACAGCTCTCAGCTGTCATTTTTATGTTTTGAAAACACTTTCACAGGTGTATGATGGGGAGGAACCTTCTTTGTCTTTATAGCTGACACCGTATGAATATTTTAACATTGACATTTCTTTAAAAATGATTAAATTTGAAAGCGTTTCAACCGAATCCTGCTAATACACCAAAAATTACTTTATCAAGATACTCTCACTCATCTACATTTCTTTAAAGCTTCAAACCTTAATGACTGGGAAACAAATATTTAAGGTTTCCAGACAGCCCCTCACCACTGCCTTTTAATCTTTCATCACACACTTTTGTGCTATCTAACTTTATTCCAGCTAACCAAGCACTGAGCCCCCCTGAGCTCACCAAAGCAGGACTCCATTCCTGCAGCTGTTAACAAATCAATGAAAAGCTTTGGTGGTAAAAATTTCCCCTTTCTGGTGTAATGGGGATGGTGTACAATGGAGGAAAGGGGATGCTTTGAGCCACATGGAAAGCTTTAAGTTCTCTGCCTCCTCTTCTGTATTCTCAGTACCTTGCAGGATCGAGCCCTGTCTGGACCCAGTCCAGTTTAAAATAAATAAAATAAAATAAAAGGCATATGCTTTAGGTGCTTTACTGAATTAGAGCCAGAGTGCCCAATATCTCACAGGATCGAGTCCTCTGTATCTGGATCTCCTATACCTCCTTATTTCTCCTCCATGTCCCACCAGTGTACCCTGTATATAGCCTCTTTTTCCCCACCCCAGAGTCTTCCTCTTGTGTATATACCCTTTCCAAGATGAGTGAGCACAGATCCATGTGCCAGTTGGCGCCCTGCCTTGCCATATTTCCTTTAGTGAGGTATTCCTCAGTCCATGTCCCTACCTCTGGCTTAGCCCAGTGGTGGGAGTAAAAAGGTCTGTTTATGTTCATTAAGTTTTTGTTTAAGGATAAAACTGCAGCTAAACTTTTGAAGTACTGTAATTTTAAAACATGCTCACCACACTGCAGAAAAACAACCTCCTTATTCCGTCTGTGGCACATAGTAGTCTAATCCCCTGTGGGCTGGTCCAATTTCAGTTGTGTTTAGTGTACGGCTGCTGAGTGGCGTTGATGGCCTGTGCTGTATACTGGAAGTCAGACTAATGATCTGGTAGTCCCTTCTGGCCTTGAACTCTGATTCTATGAAACTTCAAATACCCATTGCTTTAAAAATTTATCCTTTACATATAGGAACAGAGCTGGAACCAGTGGAAGGGAATCCATATAGATGCATTTGGAAAATCAGTTGTTGGCGAATGGCAGAAGATGTAAGATAAATATTAAGTTGCTTGGTATTGTTAATGGGTAAACTTTTTTTCCTGAAATCGAGTGATGTTGACACTCACTTCCACACAGTTGAATCTACCCTTTGTGCTTACATCTCAGGGGGGTTTGTTTTCAGTGTTTCTGAGAGGATTCCTCAAGTGGGTAGTATATTTGTGTGTCCTAATTAATCTGTGAAACTGGCATCAGAACTGAGACAAATGGCTTAGGAAACATCTAAAAAGAATTAGTCTTTTTTTAGGAATAAGAGTGAAACTGTAGATATTAGCTAAGATATCATTACAGGGACTGATGATCTTCATTCTTGGCATAAGAAATTTTTCCTGGGGTCAGGAAAAATCTCCCCTTTCTCCCAACTCAGTATAGTATTGCCTAATAAGGTATCTTGGGGGTTGGAGGTATATTTAGCCCTTCTTTGAAACAGCAGTCATTAACTATTCTTGGAAGCTGCTGAATTGACCCTGTTATAATGGATTGATGTCTCGTAAAATTTCAAGTGATTATGAGGTTGAACAAGAACTCTAATAGATATGATTTTTCTTAAATATATGTATTAGGAGCAGTTTAATAGATATGAGAGAGCAATCTACGCAGCACTCAGTGGGAACCTCAAACAGGTATGTGATCTTTCATGTCAGATAAGTACTACTTCTCTTGGTAAAAATGCATTTCTTTCTCATAGCTGAGAGCAGAATTTTAGATAGCTAGTACAGTCACTTGTGTAATGTTTGTAAAACCTAGTAAACAAGAAGATCGTAAACATGATAGACACCTTTACATCATTATCATATCTAAATTAAGCTAGCACAATCGAACTTTATAGGTTTTTTTGTTTTGCCTGCTATCAATAAAGCCAATTCAGATTTTCCTGTTTTGGTCAGTCCGGATTTCTAGTATTCTTTTGATAGCTATGTTAAACTAGCTTTCATATGACAGAAGTGTGAGATGGAAAGGGACCTAATGTGCTATTTAGTCCACCTCCCAGCTGATGCAAGAGTATTTCCCATTTGTCTTCACTGTCTGTGTGCTCTAGTTTTAAGTCTTAACCAATAAGCCCCTCACCACTTGATGAGATTATTCTACACTCTGATCTCACTGTCAGGCTTTTCCTATATTCAGCATAATTGTGCCTTTTTCAGTTGTTTCCCATTACTCCTTTTAACACCTTAAATTATCTTCCTTTTTTCCCCCTTGGTTTTAGATCTTTCACATATTTTTGGTATGTTTTCTCCGCCCCCATCTTTTATCACTAAGCTATACATATTATTTTTTCTTTCATTTCCTCAAAATGTAATCCTTCCAATTCCTTAAGGAGGGCACTGAGTACATTGACTGAGACACCTGGACCTGGGAAAAGACAACTTTAAGTTCCACGTTTAACTGTAGCAACTCAAAGACCTGAGCATTATTGTTGACACATCAACAAAAATCTCTGCTCAACGTGTAGCTGTAATAAAAATAAACAAGATGTTAGGATTGGACAGTAGTACCGATAATATTACTATTTATTCACATAATGGAATTATGTGACCGTATCTGGGATATCATGTTCAGTTCTGGTCAATCTGTCTCAAAAAGATATAGTAGAAAACTTTTGCTGATTTTTGCATGTGGGATTACACTGGGCACATTCACCATCTGGGGGGGGGAAATGAGTGCTTGTTTTGAGGATTTTTGCATGTAGTATAGCAGTTGAGATTGGAAAGGCGTTTTGGAAGGATGATCGAACTCCAGTTCAACAACTGGAAAGGAAGAGCTGGGTCTGTGCACTTCTCAGTGGGGTTGTGGGCAGGCTCAGCCGCTGGGGAAGGGTGGGTATCTTGTCAAGGGCTTGCTAGTAATATTGGTGCACCCATGATTCCTCTGTTACTTACGTTTTTCTCATCAGCAATTTAAATAGAAATCCATGACTTAAATAGAAGCATGTCCATGATTGCTGCATGTCCCACGCACTCTTCCCTTTGGTTTCCACTGTCCACCCTTTCCTTGAGCCCAGAGGAAGCAAATGGGAAGCTGCCTTGGAGGTGACTGAGCCCCTTTCCATGTAGGCCTGAGACCCACCCAGGGAGTGCGCCCTGTGACAGTCATGAGCACGGTCAAGCCCCAAGTCCAGGCCCCATAACTAGTTTTGATTGTCACTTCCGTATAATCTTTAGGTTGTTCTTTGCATCTGTTCCTACCTTTTTGCTCTGAAACATTGTAAGCTTTTGGTGGTTGAATATCAGGGATTCATACTCTACTCAAGGGAGAGAAATTATTTAAGTTAAGGGCCAATATTGGCACAAGAACAAATGGATATAAACTGGCCGTCAATAAGTTTAGCCTTGAAACTAGATGAAGGTTTCTAACCATCAAAGGAGTTAAGTTCTGGAACAGCCTTCCACGGGGAATAGTGCAGGCAAAAACCCAAAGTTTTAAGACTGAGCTTGCTAAGTTTTTTACGGAGGGGATGGTATTGCTTTTGCAGGCAATCCCATATGGCCTACCTGTGACTTCTATTAGCAAATATCTCCAGTGGCTGGAGATATTCCACTGGATGGAGGCAGAGGGGAGCCCTCTGAGTTACTACAGAGATTTTTTTCCCAGGTGTCCAGCTGGGGGGCCTTCCCCACATACTCAGGGTCTAGCTGATCACCATATTTAGTGTCAGGAAGGAATTTCCCCCAGCTCAGATTGGCAGAGACCCTGGGGAGGGGTTTCACCTTCCTCTGCAGCATCAGGTATGAATCACTTGCTGGTCTAAACTAGCGTAAGTGGTGGATTCTCTAGAACTTGAAGTCTTTAATATATGAGGACTTCAGTAACTCTGTTAGAGATTATGGGCCTGTTGCAGGGGTGGGTGGGTGAGGTTCTGTGGCCTGCAATGTGCAGGAGGTCAGACTAGATCATGATGGTCCCTTCTGGCCTTAAAGTCTGAGTCTAAATAGAGGACATTCAGAAAGTGGAAAAGAAGAATGAATGGAGGCATGGACTGGCAATTGTTTACATTGGGGAGGAGATGAAGAAAAGGGGATGTGATAGTATACAAAATAATGATGTTATAGAGAAGGTAGCTTGGGCCCTGGTCTTCACTCTTTGTATAATAGAATGGGGATATTCAATAAAATTGAAAAGCATCAAATTTAAAATTTATAAAAGGCAAAAAAGACGGTTACTCACCTGTAGTAACTGGTGTTCTTCGAGATGTGTTGCTCCAATCCATTCCAGTTAGGTGTGCGCGCCGCGCGTGCACGGCTTCTCCGGAACTTTTTTCCCTAGCAACTCCGGCGGGCCGGCTGGCGCCCCCTGGGGTGGCGCCGCTATGGCGCTAAATATATACCCCAGCCGGCCCGTCCGCTCCTCAGTTCCTTCTTGCCGGCTACTCCGACAGTGGGGAAGGAGGGCGGGTCTGGAATGGATTGGAGCAACACATCTCGAAGAACACCAGTTACTACAGGTGAGTAACCGTCTTTTCTTCTTCGAGTGATTGCTCCAATGCATTCCAGTTAGGTGATTCCCAAGCCTTACCTTAGGCGGTGGGGTCGGAGTGAGACGTGGCGGAGTGCAATACCGCAGAGCCGAAGGCTGCGTCGTCTCTAGACTGCTGTACCAACGCGTAATGGGAGGCGAAGGTGTGGACCGAAGACCAGGTAGCCGCTCTGCAGATGTCCTGGATGGGGACATGGCTCAGGAAGGCGGCAGACGATGCGTGCGCTCTCGTAGAATGAGCGGTGAGTCGGCATGGTGTCACGTGAGCCAGCTCATAGCATGACCTGATGCATTGAGTAACCCAGGAGGAAATGCGCTGGGTAGACACCGGCTCGCCCTTCATGCGATCAGCGACTGCGATGAAGAGCTGGGTGGAACGCCGAAAGGACCTTGTCCGGTCGATGTAGAACGCCAGCGCCCTACGGACGTCGAGGGTGTGGAGCTGTTGTTCCCGGGGCGAAGCATGGGGCTTCGGGCAGAAGACCGGGAGAAAGATGCCCTGATTAAGGTGGAAGGCCGAGACCACCTTTGGTAGGAAGGCCGGGTGAGGACGAAGCTGCACCTTATCCGCGTGAAAGACGGTGTAGGGGGGGCCCACCGTCAACGCTCGGAGCTCCGAGACTCTCCGTGCCGATGTTATGGCAACCAGGAAGGCCGTCTTATAGGAGAGGTAAAGGAGAGAACACGTGGCCATAGGCTCGAATGGTGGACACATGAGTCTGGCCAGGACGAGGTTCAAGTCCCAGGTCGGTGCTGGGCGGCGCACTGGCGGGTATAAGCGGTCGAGGCCCTTCAGGAAGCGGGAGACCATCGGATCGGAAAAGATGGTTCGACCCTCCACCGACGGACGAAAGGCGGACACCGAGGCGAGGTGGACTCTCAAGGAGGAAACCGCCAGACCCTGCTCCTTGAGGTACCATAGGTAGTCCAGGATGGTAGTGACAGGTACCACGAAAGGGTTGAGCCCCTGCTGGTCACACCAGAGCGCGAACCTCTTCCATTTCGCCATGTAGGTGGTGCGGGTGGAAGGCTTTCTGCTCTCTAGCAGGACTTGCTGTACTGCCGCCGAACAGTCCCTCTCTGCGTGGGTCAACCACGCAGGTACCAAGCTGTAAGATGGAGGGACTGCAGGTTCGGATGGCGGAGTCTGCCGAAGTCCTGCGTGATGAGGTCCGGCCACAATGGGAGGGCGATGGGCTTCCGAACGGAGAGCTCGAGCAGCAGGGTGTACCAATGTTGCCGCGGCCAGGCTGGAGCCACGAGTATCATGGTGGCTCGATCCCTCCGAAGCTTCTGGAGCACTCTGTGCACGAGTGGAAACGGAGGGAAGGCATAGAGGAGGTGAGTCTGCCACGGATAGAGGAAAGCGTCTGACAGGGAGCTCGGCGAGTGCCCCCGGAACGAGCAGAACTGGAGACACTTCCTGTTCGCCTTGGAGGCGAAGAGGTCGACCCGGGGAAACCCCCACCTCTGGAAAATCGTGTATGCAACGTCGGGACGGAGGGACCACTCGTGGGAGAGAAACGACCTGCTGAGGTGGTCGGCCAGCGTGTTTTGCACTCCCGGAAGAAAGGACGCTTCCAGGTGAATGGAGTGGGCCACGCAGAAGTCCCACAGGAGGATCGCCTCCTTGCAGAGGGGGGACGAGCGGGCTCCGCCCTGCTTGTTCACGTAGAACATTGCCGTTGTGTTGTCCGTGAACACTGTCACACAGCGGCCTTGCAGGTTGGTCCGAAAGGTGTGACATGCAAAGCGGATCGCTCGGAGCTCGCGGACATTGATGTGGAGAGCGAGCTCCTGGGGCGACCAGCGGCCTTGAGTGTGAAGGCCACCCAGGTGAGCCCCCCAACCGAGTGCCGAGGCGTCCGTGGTCAGTGTCGCGGACGGACGAGGCAGGTGGAACGGCACTCCGGCGCAGACGATCTCCGGGTCGAGCCACCAACGAAGGGACTCGAGGGTCGGTTTGGTGACCGTGACCACCATGTCGATGTGGTCGCGATGCGGGCGGTACACCGACGCCAGCCACGACTGGAACGGACGGAGGTGGAGCCGCGCGTACGCGGTGACATAAGTACACGATGCCATGTGACCCAGGAGGCGGAGGCACGACCGCACCGTCGTGGTCGGAAAGTTGACGAGCTCCCGGATAAGGGAGACCATTGTCAGGTGTCGAGACCGCGGCAGGCAGGCGCGGCCCGCAGAGGAGTCGAGAACCGCGCCAATGAACTCCACCCGCTGTGCCGGAAGCAAGGTAGACTTCTCGGCGTTGACAAGCAGCCCGAGGTGTTGAAAGAGGGACAGGATTTCCGCTACCTGGCGCTGCACCAGCCCTTGTGACTGCCCACGAATCAGCCAGTCGTCCAGATAGGGGTAGACATGCATCTGACGACGACGGAGGGCCGCCGCTACCACTGCCATGCACTTTGTAAATACCCGCGGTGCCGTGGCAAGTCCGAAAGGTAACACGGCGAACTGGTAGTGGTCGTTGTTGACGAGAAAGCGAAGGTAACGCCGGTGAGGGGGATAAATTGCGACATGGAAGTAAGCGTCCTTCATGTCGAGGGCGGCAAACCAGTCTCCCGGATCCAGAGAGGGAATGATGGTCCCCAGGGTGACCATGCGAAACTTGGGCTTGAGCAGGTATTTGTTCAGCTCTCGAAGGTCCAGGATAGGACGCAGCCCTCCTTTCGCCTTGGGGATGAGAAAATAACGGGAATAGAATCCCCTGCCCCGCCTGTCTGGAGGCACTGCCTCTATGGCACCCACGCTCAGTAGAGTCTGTACCTCTTGTAGGAGGACTTGCTCGTGAGAGGGGTCCCTGAAGAGGGACAGGGAGGGTGGGTGGGAAGGAGGGGGCGAAACAAATTGTAGACGGTATCCCGACTGGACTGTCTGAAGAACCCAGCTGTCCGATGTTATTCGGGACCACGCCGAACGAAAATAGGAGAGGCGGTTGGAGAACAAACGGGGAGGATCCGAGGGGGAGAGTGATGGGCCGTCCTCGGGCGTCCCATCAAAAGGCCTGCTTGGACCCCTGAGGGCCCTTGGAAGAGGCCTGGGACTGGTTCCGACGGTTACCCGAAGGCCGTCTGTGATTCTGGCCAGGACGTCTGGGCGTATACGGTCGATAACGCTGCTGCTGGAAGGACCGAGGGGGCTGCTGCCGGAAAGACCTGCGTTGTGGAGCCGGCGTGTGCATGCCAAGGGTTCGAATGGCAATACGCCCATCTTTTAAGGTCTGTATCCGCGAATCGGTCTGTTCGGAAAACAGCCCTTTCGTGTCGAACGGCAGGTCCTGCAGCGTATACTGCACCTCCTGTGGTAACGTGGAGGATTGCAGCCATGAGATGCGTCGCATCGCCACCCCTGTTGCTATTGTCCGCGCTCCCGAGTCCGCCGCGTCGAGGGCAGCCGTAATGGACGAACGGGAGGACTTCTTCCCTTCCTCGAGCATTGCCGAGAACTCTTGGCGGGCAGTCGTCGGCAGGAGCTCGGTGAATTTTGCCAGGGATGCCATGATGTCAAACACATACCTGGCTAGAAGGACCATTTGGTTGGCTATTCGCATCTGCAGGCCGCCCGCGGAATAGACCTTACGGCCTAGCAGGTCCATCCTCCGAGCGTCCTTAGATTTGGGCGCCGGGGCCGGTTGGCCATTCCGTTCTCGGCCGTTCACAGACTGCACAACAAGCGAGTCCGGGGTTGGGTGCGAGTATAAGTACTCATAGCCCGTGGGGGGGGCTGAGTACTTCCGTTCTACCCCTCGAGCCGTGGGAGGGATGGACGCGGGCGTTTGCCAGAGCGTGGCAGCGTTCTTCTGTATAGTCTTAACAAAAGGTAACGCCACGCGCACAGGAGTGTCCGAGCCGACCACATTAGTAATGGGGTCCTCATCCTCTTGGACCTCTGCCACCGGGAGGCCCATGGCCGTCGCGACCCGACGGAGTAGCTCCTGGTGGGCCTTAAGGTCTATGGGGGGCGGGTCTTTGGCAGAAGTCCCAGCCACCGCTTCGTCCGGGGACGATGACGAGGACATAGCCTGTCCGATAGTTTCCATGGGAGGGGCCGTTAGAGGCGCCTCGGCTGGGGCAGGCTGGACCGGGGGCTGGCGGTCCTGCGGCATCGAGGGCTCGCGGAGAGGTGACTCCGGGGGGCGACTGATCGTCGCTTCGGGAACTCTGCGCTCCGCGGCAACGTCTCTTGGGGGAAGCGGAATGACTTGCGCTTCATGGTGACCCCAGGGCACCCAGAAGCCCCACTGCTGAGCCCCTTGAGGGTGGTCGCGTGGGGTTGGTGGCAATGAGCCGGTGCCGTCCGCGCCAGAGGCGACAGATGCCGGGCGAGACGGCCAGGGCGGGGCGGAGCCCGAAATCGAGGCCCGTGGGATATCACCAGGCGGTATGGAGGCCCGATGTCCGTCCGTCCGGTACCGAGAGGGTGACCGCGACCATCGGTCCCCGCGGTGCCGGGAGCTCGACCGGTGCCGGGAGCTCGACCGGGAGCCGGACCTGCGGTGCCGGGAGCGGCTGCGGGAGTTCCGGTGCCGAGAACGGTGCCGAGACGGGGACCTCCGGCGGTGTCGACGCGACGGCGATCGAGACCTGGACCGGTGCCGGGAGTGCGACCGGTACCGAGATGACGATCGGTACCGGGACTGCGACCGGCGGCGAGATGGCGATCGGTACCGCGACGGAGAGCGGTGCCGAGATCTTGAGCGGCTAGACGGTGAACGACGCCGGTTCCTGGAGCCTGAGCGGGACCGAGAGCGTCGACCGTGCCGGCGGTCCGTGGATGGCGGTCGGACCATCATCGCCGGCTTTCCTGCCGACGGGACAGCCCGCACCGGCAGCGCCGGGGGCCGGAGGCTCGGTGCCTCTACGAGCTGTATCAGCTCACGCGCGGAGGAGTACGTCTCCGGTGTCGTCGGCAGTCTTGGCTCAGCACCGGACGGTGCCGGGGAGCGTGGCGGTGCCGGACTCGACTGCTCTTGCGGAGTCAACGGCACGGTGTCTGCCCTGCGCACAGTCACCACTGTGGGCGCAGGCGGCGCGAGCACTTTAGCTGAGTCTGCAGCCCGGGACTTAGCTACTGCTTTAGCGAGCTTGCGCTTCCTTGCCGGCGAAAGTGAGCGGTGCCGGGTCTTCGGCGCCGGAGGCGGAGCCTGCGGGGCCTCGGTACCGGAGCGGGCTGGTGCCGCTGGTGCGCTCTGCACCTAAGATGTTCTTGGCGCCGGCGCCGCTGGTGCCGAAGGTTGGAGCGATGCCTCCATAAGGATCTGCTTAAGCCTGTAGTCCTGTTCTTTGCGTGTCCGCGGCTTAAAAGCAGAACAGATAACGCACTTGTCGGTGCGATGTCCTTCTCCGAGGCAACGGAGGCAAGCGTCGTGTGGATCGCCAATTGGCATCGGCCTTTGGCACACAGCGCAGGGCTTGAAGCCCGGTGCCCTGGGCATGAGCCCGCACCGGGAAGGGAAAAGGGGGGGGAAACCCCCCTTAACCGTTTACTAAAACCTAGAACAACTACACTATAACAACTATAACAACTCTAATCACTAACTAAACAACTAACTATATATATACAAAATAGGAGAGCTAGGGCAGTGGAGGCCAACGAGCACTCCACAGTTCCGACCGGCCGTCACGGGCGGTAAGAAGGAACTGAGGAGCGGACGGGCCGGCTGGGGTATATATTTAGCGCCATAGCGGCGCCACCCCAGGGGGCGCCAGCCGGCCCGCCGGAGTTGCTAGGGAAAAAAGTTCCGGAGAAGCCGTGCACGCGCGGCGCGCACACCTAACTGGAATGCATTGGAGCAATCACTCGAAGAAGAACTTTTTAACACAATGTTGTATTGGCTTGTGGAACTCATTGCTATAACATGTTGCTGATGCCAAGAGCTTAGCATGATTCAGAAAAGGATTGGGCATAAAGGCTATAGTTTTCAAATGAGCCTAAGGGATTTAGTGTACAAATCGCATTGACTCTGATTTGGGTACCTTGCTTCTTTAGGTCCTTTTGAAAATCTGTGTAATATAGGTAGGAAGAACTTCCAGAGGTACAATACTAAGGATTAAAAATCTAAAAGAAGCTAAGTGTTTTGGCAGATACAGAAACCCTCATGATTCTGGGCGTATAAAACCAGCATCTAACTAATGGGGTTTGTCTACAGCAAGATTTCTTGTGCCTTTCTTTGAAGCATCAGAGGCCACTGTTCAAGACAGGATACTGGACTATATAGACCATAGATGGGATCCCATATGGCCATTACATCTTCTGATATTTCTCTAGATCTTTAATTCAGACTTTTTTCTTTTTAACATGAAGCTTCTTCCAGTTTGTGATACCTGGGAAGATACAGTCTGGGCATATTTCCGGATCATGGTGGATTCGTTGGTAGAGCAGGAAATCCGTACATCAGTAATGACCACAGAGGAACTGGAAGAGCTCCCTAGAGAGTATTTAGAAACAAAGTAAGTCTTTAGTACTATTGTGCACTTTAACTTCAATGTGATCTGCAGTCATTCAAATTAACTGTTTCTGTACCTTCATTTTTCTCTTATTTTGAAGCTGGACTTTAGAAAAGGTTTTTGAAGAACTCCAGGCTACAGACAAAAAGGTAAATACTTAATACAGAACTTCCAGTCAACATTTCTGTGTATTTATATTGTTCCAGGGAACTGCTTTTAATCCAGTATTTAACAGAATGATCTCAAATATGCACTGGGACTGGAGAAATCAATGGCAAGCTCTTTTTTAAAAAAAGTCATTTGGTTTTAATCTCCTTCTGAAAGGTTCTATTATAGATTTCCAAGAATTTTTTTTGCCTCCACAGTGGATATTTTTTTGAATGCAAATGAATTAAGTTGCAAAATTCTTCCCCTCACCCCCACAGCCAGCCCATTTGACAATGAAAGGAATACAGGCAACTTAAAAACCTGACACATTCAAAAAATGAGATATACTTGACCCCAACTTCCTCTGCCAAACTGGCTGACTATACTGAAGAAACAGTGAAGCTGACTATCAAGTGCTCTCAAATGTACAAAGTAGGAAAAATGAAAAAAGAGAAATTTTCCCTAATCTTGTTTACTGTACTAATACTAGATAAAATTTTCATGTGTGATTTGGTTCAGTGTCCCTTTAAGAGGTTTCAGCTTTTGCATACTATGCATAGTAGGAATCTGAACAATGTAAGATTTTATTCATTTAAGTAGGTCAGACATCCATAGTACCTTTAACATCCAGGGTATTAATTACATTTTTTGCATAAGATTAAACTGAAGGCCTATTTATAGACTGAAGACCTATTTATTTACCCTGTTAAATATTCACTTGATAACATGCAGAGAAATATGCTTTAACAAGCATACGCATATATATATATACATACACACACCCCTACCTAGTTATCCCCATAATGTCAAATTTGTATTTAAGACCTTTACAGTTGCATCTCTAGTATGTTCCATGCATTAGTTCCTCAAGGCACACAGGCTTTTCTTTGTGTATGTGTGTCTGGGCTTCATTTTCTTGTCTGTTGCTCTATTAGTTTTGTGGAATCCATTCTCTCTTACCTTTCAAATGTATACATCTCCATCATGCTCTTTTATTCTCACTAAGAGCACAAACATAGATTTCCCCCTCCCCCCCCCCCCACAGCATTAATTTCTGCTGTTAGTCTATAAGGTGCCACAGGACTCATTGCTACTATTATTAATTTCTTAGACACCCTCCCCCAATTCTACCATTCTTTTCTTATGTGGCACCCCTAGTATCTGCCAGTACTTCAGGTGTATACTCTCCTGCACTTTGCACAGTACCCTATTCTCAGCATAGTTATTTGATTCAGGTTAGCCCTCATCAGAGAGGGATCCTATTGTATTATTGGTTACACTGTATGGTGTATATGGTTTTCACAGGAAACATGAATTTTTTTCAGAGAGTTTTAGAGGAGAACCAAGAACACTATCATGTGATTCAGAAGTTCATTATTTTGGGAGATGTGGATGGTAAGCTTTGTTTTGTGACTTTTTTTCCCAAAGGTCAATTCTTTTTATTATTTATAGTTACTTTTATGGGAACTTACAAGTGAAAATGTTTCCTAACTTCTAACCATGCAAACTCAGTCTGAAAGTCAAGCTGATTTCAAATCTGGCTTACATGATGCCAACAATAAAGATTCTACAATCAGAACTTTAGCTTTGTCTCCTCGACTAGTATTGATCTCAACAGTCCAAGCAGAAGTAAAAAGTAGTAAAATATAATTTAGTCAGAAAAGCATGCAGATTCTTCTGACTACATATGGGAAGAAGATTGGTGGAATAAAAATGTTGTCATTGTTCAGACTAGAACAGCATGTTGAGAGCTATGCTTTAGTAAGATGTGGGAGGGACGGCTCAGTGCTTTGAGCATTGGCCTGCTGAACCAAGGTTGTGAGTTCAATACTTGAGGGGCCCACTTAGGGATCTGGGGCAAAATCAGTACTTGGTTCTGCTAATGATGGCAGGGGGCTAGACTCAATGACCTTTCAGGGTCCCTTCCAGTTCTATGAGATAGGTAGATCTCCATATATGTGGATATAGTCCTGTTGGAACGTTCTAGCTCTCACAAATACGTTGTTTTGAAATTTCTCAGCTGTCGTCTTCTCCCCCACTGTAAAGCTAATGTAGACATGTACTTTGTGGCTACAGGCTTGATGGATGAATTTAACAAATGGCTTTCCAAAGACAGAAGTGTGCTCCCTGGGCACCTCCTTCGGTTCATGACACATCTTATTCTGTTTTACCGCACTGTGGGACTGCAGACAAAGGTAAATTCCATTTGTTTTATTTAATTATATTCTGCCTCTTGCCATGAAACCTAGGCTCACTGAATTAACACACACACACACACACACACACACACACACACACACACACACACACACACACACACACACACACACACACACACACACACACACACACACACACACACACACACACACACACAACGTACACAGATTATGGCAGATTGCTAATAAATTGCCCTGAATAGAGGAGGAGTTAATCCTAGAATCCAAAGTAACACTCGAAACAAAAGTAAAGTGGTACAAAAAGACAACCAAATCCTAAATAAAATTAATATATCTTACAGTACTTGCCAAATTTTTGGAGAACAAATGCCAATCATAGGAGCCATTTACCGATCAAGACCCTACTGCCAAACTCACTGTTTTAAGCATTGGCATTAAGAGCATCTCAGCTAATATGAGTATGAAGCAAGAAGAGGTCTCTCCGAGAACCTGGTATCAGACCATTCAGGGTTTTAAAGACAATGACTAACAGCTGGAATTGCACCTGGTGCTGTGGGCTTGAGGGAACCTCTACTTAAATAATGAGCTACTTCATTCTGCACCAGCTGAAGCTTTCAGGTATTTTTCAAGTGTAGCCCTAAGCATAGCACATTGTCAACTAGAGGCTGACTAAGGAAGGAGTAGTTGTAGCCTCACAGAATCATGGAAATGTAGGTCTGAGAGGGATTCAAAAGTCAAGTCCAGCCCCGTTTTGAGGCAGGGTCAAATAAACCTAGACCATTCCTGACAGGTGTTGGTCCATCTTGTTCTTGAATCCCCATCATTGGAGGTTTTTCACAATGTCCCTTGGAAGCCTATTCCACAATTGAACTACCCTTATAGTTAGAAAGTTTTTCCTAATATGTAACCTAAATCTCCCTTGCTGCAGATTAAGCCCATGACTTCTTGTCCTAACTTCAGTGAACATTAGACATCAGTCGTTCTGACAGTCATATGCAGTCTCAGATAATAAAAGGCACTGTGAACTGCTGCCTGCAAATGTTGTAGAAACTCTAGCCTGCAAACCGTTTTGGCAAAAGACAGCCGTGTATCCTTATTAACTTATGTAGATGCCATTCCATGCCATTTTTCTAGATGTTTTCTCATAACTACAATCATCCCTTTAATCTTGTCAGGATTTCAGTCAAAGACAGTTTGCATTCAGCTAAATCTTTCTCAGCCAGACACTGGGAAAGTAGTGAAAGCAGATCTAAAGCTGCATTGAACTAGGTATCAACCTACTACAGTTACTGCAGGGGCAACTTCACACGAGTACACTAGAAGGAAAAATGAGTAGTTCAATACTACACTCTGAGGGGAAAGAGTGAACTTGATTAAGAGCCACTCTGTCAACCCTCACTGAATCCCACAAGGAAGATGCAGTTTTGCAAACTCTTGTGATTTTTTTTTTTTTAAAGCTGCAGCTCCTGGAGGCATGTTTTTAGCACGAGATTCTCACTTCATGGTTTTAGAGAAAAGTTTGCAAATGTGACTTGAGTGTGTATCCTAAAAGGTGAAAATCCTGAAGGCAAATATAAAAACTCAATTTTTTTTTAATCTTATGACTTTTGTGGGGCATGACTCATAACTAGGGCCCTACCAAATTCATGGTCCATTTTAGTCAATTTCGCAGTCAGAGGATTTTAAAAATTGTAAACTTCTTGATTCTAGCTATTGAAATCTGAAATTTCACGATGTTGTAATTGTAGGGGTCCTGACCCAAAAAGGAGTAAAGATTATTGTAGGGCAGGGTTGTGGTACTGCTACCCTTACTTCTGCACTGCTGCTGGCGGCGGCGCTGCCTTCAGAGCAGGGCAACTGGAGAGCAGTGGCTGCTGGCCCTGGAGCCCAGCTCTGAAGGCAGAGCCACTGCCAGCAGCAGAGCAGAAGGATGACATGGTAGCAGAGTGCTGCCTTCAGAGCTGGGCACTCGGCCAACAGCCACCGCTCTGAAGGCAGCACAGAAGTAAGGGTGGCAATAAAAAAACAAAAACCAACAAAAAAACCCCTCTCTAGTATAGGTGAAAGCACACACAAGACCAGATTTCATGGTCTGTGATGCGTTTTTCGTGGCCATGAATTTGGTAGGCCCCTTCTGAACTTTTTTGGGTTGGGAATACTGGAGATGTCAAAACCTCAGTCAGCAGTATCCAAAGCTACTGATATTGAATAAAATCCACATGTACAGCTTCACCTTTAGTCCTTTAAGATGCCATCGGACTCCTTGTTGTTTTTGTGGATACAGACTAACATGGCTACCCCTCTGAGCTTTAGCCTAGTCAGTCAGCAGGATAAGATCAGCCACCCTCAATAGCAATACAGTCAGTCCAAGGTCAGAAACCAGACTGATGGTGGTGTAGGAAATGTGTATGTTACCTGCCCAGTAATGCCCCCTGCTGGCTAGCTGTGGCTCTGCAGTGCCCTGCCTCAATTTCTTTCTCTGTGCCCCCTAAGAACTCCAAAGATATAAGATGCAGTTCTGTGATATGGAAATGATTGAGGCAGAGACTCTGTACATCAAGATCTAGACAGGATATAGCATAGGACTGTAAAAATTCTCTGGGTAGCAGGCACTGATACTTGAAGCACTCTTCAGCCACCAACTATATCTAAGATATGAAGAAGCAGGAGATAATGAGCAGAACATGGTGATGCAAAAATATGATGCAGGGGTAAAAGCTGCCTGTTCCTTCGATTAGTGGTTGGGTGGACAACAGATGATGATTATAATTTTCCACAGGACAGAAACTGTGTGTGGTCTAAAGGCTGAGCACTAAAATCCCCAGAGCATTTTCAAAACCTCATTGGGACCAGGGGACCGCCAGCCTCCAAGAGCAGACCATAGAAATGGGTCCACCACCAGAGCTTGCTGCAGTGAGTAAATTACTGAAGCAGTGATATTCAGCTAGCTCTGTGTCTGCGTCTAACCTTGGCAATCTTATGAGTGCAATGGGAAAAATGGCAAAAAGAGATGCATAGTTGCTTTCACTATGTTATTTTACTTAAAATTGAAATCTTTTTTTTCCAATTAAGGAGGAAGTCTCTGTTGAAATCGTAAAGACCTACATTCAGGTAAGCTTTCAAAAGTATAGGGGCTTTTTCTGCTCTGCTCAGCTGTGGTTGGGGGTAGGGGAATAAAAGGCAGCTTTAAAGTTACTGTAGCATATTTTAATGCAACAAATGGAAACGCTTGAGGGAGAGCTAAGAAAAATATTAATTAATGCATCCTACTAGATGCACAGGAACTCACTTGCACATACTAGAGCTTGTGTTAGCAATGCCTAGGGACATGTCTACGCTTACCGGGTATTGATGCTGTGGTGATTGATGCTAAATCGATGCAGATTGTTCTCCTGTCGACTCCGGTATTCCACCAGAAGGAGAAGCGTAAGGTAAATCAACAGGAGAGTGTCTCCCGTCGACCCAGTGCGGTATAGTCACCGCAGTAAGTCGACCTAAGCTAAGCCAACTCCAGCTACCTTATCCATGTAGCTGGAGTTGTGTAACTTAGGTCGACTTACCCCCTGTAGTGTAGACAAGGCCTAAGTGAGAACCAGTTTGATAGACCCCTGCCTGTAAATGAAGATTCAGTTGAATCTTTTTGTCTAATCTTGCTTTTTAGAAATTTGTGTTCTGAATTCTGATGCTCATCATGATGCTGGGCGGTGTATATATGTAAAAAATAGAAACGGAATATAGAATGGGTTCTGTACAGAAGCATATTCGTTACCGTTGTATTTAATATTTTTATTCTGCAGCGGTTGGTGAGTGAGAAGCACACAGATCTAATAGCATTTTATGTCAGCCACTTACCTCAGGAGCTAGCTGTTGCTCAATACGCTGTATTTTTGGAAGATGTCACTGAAACTGAGCAACGTCACCACTGCCTTGAACTAGCAAAGGAAGCAGGTAAGAAATGCTGAGGTTAGCCTTATAAGCTTTTTCTGTCTTTGATGTTACCTTTCAGAAACATTAGTTCCATTATTACTAATCCCAGCTACACAAATGTTGTTGGGCAGTTTTCACTATTTTCAATTACACTAAATTTATATCATTTTTGTGAACATTACATTTTTAGGACTGGCCTATGTTTCAGGAGGATCAGTCTCTTTATAACTGTTTCCTGGAATTGGATTTTTCTTTCTAAATTAACCTGTTACATTTTTTAACATGCAGTCACTTCCGAACCAGAAAGGAAACAAATGCCAAGTTAACTGCCTGACTGATCCACGTATCCTTATTTTTGCAATGAGTTGGCCGAGGCTTTCATGATTCTTACCCAGGCCCGAATTAAAGAGCATGCAACGAAGGCTGTTGTCAGACCCATGTACTGACTCAAGGATTTGGCAGAGCTGTGAAGCTCACTGTCCCTCTCCCTTCCTGCTTACAGTGCTGCTTTTTAATCCTCCATTGTGGTTGTAAAATTAACGTACAACCTTTCCCTTCCTCTCCTCCCCACTGAACAAAACTCCAGCTAAATGGCCAACTTTGCTGCTTGCCTGGGAGGGGCTCTACTGTCACGTTCAAACTGGAATCTCTTGCATAGAAGTATCTTTACTGTGGGGCTGTCTAATCTGTTGGTCAATGCAGCTTCTATGCATGTCCTCTGATTCATAAATACCCTTTCATCTAGGCAATATTCTGCCTCCTTTTTGTTTTTTTTTCTGAAACAGTACACTTTTTATTTAGAAAACAAGACAATATGACAATATAAGTATACTTTCTTTATATTCATAATTGGAAGGGTGTCTATTTTTTCTTTAGCATTTTTATTCATCTTCTAGAGACAACTTAGCTAAGATAACATCTCTTGCCAAACGAGTTACTGATACAAAATCTACAAAAGCACTGCTGTGAGGTTCCCTTAGTCTCTAGACTATTAAATCAGTAGTGTTGCCTTCTTCAGTCCAGGGTTCTGGGAATAGCTGGGTCTTAAAATATGTGCCTATATATCAGTCCTACTACACAGACGTAAAAGCATACTTAAACTTCAACTGTTTTACTGTCCCTTCCCACTGTTCGTGATTTTTTTTTCTTTAAAAACTCAAATGTCATTCTCCTTAATGCTGATGATCAGTTTTGCATTTCAAAATCATATGGGTCAGTCTTGCAGTGAGCACAGTCATATAAGTGACTAGCACTAAAATAAAATGATTGATACACTTCCTATAAAAATTGATTAAATATTGATATATAATTGTATCTTAAACTTAGGTCTGGATGTTGCAACCATAACAAAAACTGTTGTTGAAAACATTCGCAAGAAAGATACTGGCGAGTTCACTCACCATGACCTTGCACTAGATGCAGGCACAACAGAGGTAAATGTCTATGTACAGATTTCAGCCAGCAGTACAAAGATTCCAGTGTGCAATATTCAGGAACAAGACTCTCTTTACTGACAGTGTCCATATTTCTGTTTTCAAGCAAATTAAGGTGGAAAATGAAAACTTGCCTCCTCCCTTAGGGTCGTTGTCAACACCACTCAACAGCAGCTAAGCAGTACTTTGGTGATCATGATACTGTAATTAGCCATGAACTCACTTTCCCAAAGTATGGTATGTGAGCAACTGGCCGAGTGGAGGTACAGGAATAGTAATTAACTGAAACTTTGACTAGAATAGATTTTGGGTGGAACTAGGCTACCAGAGAATATTTGTTTTTCCCAAATCTTTTGGTAGTAAAACTGCGATTAAACCAGTCTGCCATAAGCGTCCCATAATGCAGTCTGGAGACTTCTTGGTAGGACACTATTTAATGCCTGGAACCAAGTGTATTTAACATTTGCTTTATCCTTGAAAAAGATCTTAAGTCTAATAAATATGCTTTTACAGGAAGATCGCTTGAAGATTGATGTGATTGACTGGCTGGTATTTGATCCTGCACAAAGGGCTGAAGCACTTAAGCAAAGCAATGCTATAATGAGGAAGTTCTTGGGTACTATCATTTTACAGATTTTATTTGTGTAGTAGATTTTAACATAGTCTCATTGCCAATTAGTCTCGGCAATCTAAGAACATTAGATTTGGATTAAAATCGTATAGCTCATTACAGAACATGACTAGGACAGTGAAGAGGGTCAAGTATCCTCCATCTTGAAATTATATCAAAATTGTATCATAAGTTTGTCACCAGCATTAACCAATTTTGTAATAACATTATAAAAATATTGAAATTCTAAATCGCATTGTCACAGCATCCAAGAAACATGAAGCAGCAAAAGATGTGTTTGTGAAGATTCCACAAGATTCCATAGCAGAAATATACAATCAGTGGGAGGAACAAGGAATGGATAGTCCGCTTCCAGCTGAAGATGACAATGCTATAAGAGAGCATTTATGTATCAGAGCATACCTGGTGAGAATCAAATGCACTAAACATTGGGTACTTGAAATCACTTATGAGTAACTATAATTTTTGCCTCTTATATTAGGATTGGAAATGGCTCTGGAGAAGTATGTACATATTTGAGCAAATGTGCACTGTAGTTGAAATGTTACAAAGTGGTAGTGGTTTTTCTGCACTGTTGACAAATGTTGACTCTCTTGAGTAACTTTGGAGAAGCAAGATGTACTAAATTCTTCTATTGTAAAAATTTAACAAGGAGATCAATGTAACAGAGCAATTCACAGATCAATCAAAGTCTGAGTAGCAATCTTTAGCAAATGTTTTTTTCCAATGCAATTTAGGAAGCCCATGAAACGTTCAATGAGTGGTTTAAACACATGAACTCAGCTCCACAGAAGCCTACTTTGCTGCCACAAGCAAGCTTCACTGAGAGAGTGGCCCATGAACATAAAGAGAAGAAGTATGAGGTATACAGAATATGTAGATGTTAGTCTCAAAGTTTGTTGACAAAATATGTTGAAATGTAAAAATTATCACACAAATACTCTACATTCCAATAGTCCCTGTTTCAGGACAGTCCACTTTTAATATAGTAGAAATGTACTAATTCACATTGATTGTGAGAGATCCATTTTTTGAATACTGAAAATAAATTTAAAAAAAATCAAACATTATAAGGCAGTGGCCTTACTAAGTGCTCCTATATTTTAAAACTGTATTTAATCTTTATTTATAGTACTTCATAATATACTAGTAAATATTCTATTGTATAAATTTGTAAAAATATTCGGTCTTAGTAATACGAGACCTCTCTACTACATTCTGCTAATAAATCTTCACTGAACAGTGAGGGAGACTGATGTTTTGTGTGATGATCTATTGTATTTTACTACCCTCTTATCTCCTCTTATAAAAGATGTTGCAGGTTTTTCTCACCTAAAGACCCTCTTTATAGACTTCACATGTTGGCAAGTACAAAATATACTGTAGGTAGTTTAATTGAAACATGCAGTCTTATTCTGGAGATATGGTAAAATAAGTTGTCAAAATATTCCTCTTGTCTGTGTCTGTCTGCTTCGAAACTATCTGTTTAACTCTCTTTATGTAGGTAATTAAGCATGCATGACAATGTCTATTAGCAGCTGGCATTTCAGCCAGCAGCTAAAATTTAATATTTTTATTTAGAATTAGGTCTGTCAATGTCTATACATTACATTCAAATATCGGTTCTGTTAAAATAGGCCTTGGATATTCAATTTACTCTGTTTTTCTCCTTCAGATGGATTATGGTATTTGGAAAGGTCTTTTGGATGCTGTAACAGCTGATGTGAAAGAGAAAATGTACAACGTCTTGCTATTTGTTGATGGAGGATGGATGGTTGATGTCAGAGAGGTAAAATGCACTCTTGTACCTCAGAACAGGCCTCCAAAAAGCTGTTTCTACCCAATAATAAGAGACATTAGTACTTCCAAGTTTCACTTGCTGTTGCTGCTCAGTTACTTACAATTCACTCTGGTGACTTGACTATCACCATGAATGGATTTTTTTCCCCCCCTGGTTGGGAATATGAGAATTGCCCTACCAAGTCCAGAGTCCTGTCTCTGACAGTGTTTAGTACCAGATTCATCAGAGGAGGTATAAGAAACCATGTAGTGGACATCTAAAGAATAGTGTGCTGACAGGAGTAGTTTCTTCCAAACTTCTTCAGCTAGTGGCTGGCTTTTGCCCTGCTTGAGATCAGAATGTGAATTTTCAGGACAAATCTATCTGAAAGTTTACACAATACATTAAATATGGTTGGAAAACATGGACTGCTTTAACTGGACACAGGCAAAATGTGGAGTTAGCAACCAGTCTGACTGCACTTAGGGAAAAATACCCTATTATGAAACTTAATTTCCTTTTGTGTTAATTTTTTAAAGGAAAATCATTTTCTTTGCAATACAAAAACCATTTGTAGATTGATTTTAAGTTTTCCAAACTTGTAAATATGTGTTATAGCTGTTTCCACTATATTTTGCTGCATGACTTTTTCCCCCTGACAGTTAGAATTGGGCAGAAGTACTGTTGCTTTGTGAGGACAATATAATAAAACCTAGTAAAGGAATGTACTTGTAACTAATGCATGCTTTTCTATGGTAAGGATGCTGAAGATGACCCTGAACGAACACATCAGATGATCTTATTGCGAAAACTGTGCCTGCCTATGATTTGCTTCCTACTTCATACTGTTTTACACAGCACCAGACAGTACCAGGAATGCCTGAGACTAGCTGATGTGGTTGCTTCAGAGCGACACAAGCTCTATGTGGTGAGACAGAGCTCAAAACCACTTATTTATTTGCATTTTAAATCTAATGTAAAGAAATCCACAATTGCTTAGTTTAGTTAAAACTACTGAGTGTGTCTTTGTAAATGAAGTCATGAAGCTACAGTTAGAAAAACAAACACTAACTCATACTGTTTAATCTTGTTACTGCAGCAGTAAAGGATTTCTTGACACAGTTAACCTTTTATGCGAATTTTTTGCTATGCTTTATTTCAAAGTTGATAAGGGCCATGAGAATTACACAGAAAATATTCAGATAACCAATATCTCATTCTTCTGCATGGTGCCATTGGTGTGGTTTGGGGGTTTTATTTTATTTTGTAAATTGTAATAAGAGATTTATTGCCCTGCCATTACATTTCATTGCTAGTAGAGATCTTATTGAGCAGTACTCACTGATACAGTGTACCAGGGCTTTTGTACATTTAATACCTTTATGTTTCTAGTCCTTATGGCTGTGAAAAAATCTTTTTCCAGTGTGAATCAGTAAGGGACTGTCTTGCAGAGTCTGCAGGTAAACCATCAGCTGTAAGAGCTATGACCTGCCCAACTCAAGTGGCATTGATTCTGAAGCTTAATGATGACAAACATATATGTTAATATTACCTATTTCCCTGCTGATCTTTTTAGTGGAAACATCAGGCTGTTCTGGGTTAGTGAGTGGGTTTTGAGGTTGGCTGGATGACTTTGCGTACTCTGTCACTCTCTTCCAATCCTGACACCTGATCATGGAGTTCTGTTGAGACTGCCTAGACATAAGTTGAGCAGCATACTTAAACCACTGTTTACTTGCAAATCTGTCTCATCTGTAAAGAAGCTATGACCTCATGTATATATCTTTTATTTTCAGGTGTTTTCTAAGGAAGAACTCAGAAAGCTGCTACAGAAGCTGAGGGAGTCTTCTCTAATGCTTTTGGACCAGGGGCTTGATCCTCTGGGATATGAAATTCAATCGTAGTTCTACCATTCTAGTTATTGACAGGAACTTTTGAATGGCACTATGAATGGGAAGTCTGGACATCCTGTTCTGTTTGAAAAATACATGAACTTTTGGGGTAATGTCTTTTGTAAAATTAAACTCAGATTTGAATATCTGTAATTGAAAAATGCTGACTAAATACTTGATGCAAGTTCATATATAGTCTTTTTTTAAAATGTTTTTTCCAATAAAATTGCTTTGTAAGCAGAAACCCTAATGTTTGTTGATTCAAACGTAAAAGTATACATTAAGGCCCCAATGCTGCAAGTGACTCCAGATATGTGAACAGACCCCTGCACTTGCTTAATCAGGCAGTTCCACAGGAGCTACTTGTGGACTGGAACAGTCAGCCACCAGCAGAAGAAGAATGTCCAGAAGCCATGATCCCTCAATTGAGGAAGAAGGTTGTGTTGGTTAACAAACTGACCTGGGTTAGAAACTAAGTAAAGGCAGCTATACACATAATATAGATTAAAACAAATGGAATAATGGGGAAATTGATGGTAGGGAATATAAATCAGAAATTAGGAATTCTAGAAAACCGATAGAGAAGCAAAGGGACACGGAGAAACCTACGATCAGCATAGTTAAGGACAATAAAAAGGAGTTTCTTAAATATATTGGGAACAAAAAGAATCCTGACAATGGTGTATTTGGTCCATTACTAGACAGAAATGGTAGAATTATGAGTAATGATGCAGAAAAGTCAGAAGTGTTCAATAAATATTTCTGTTCTGTATTTGAGGAAAAAAGATCTCATCATATGGTCATAACTCTTTCCATTCCACTAGTCTCTTGGGAGAATGTTAAACACAATCTGTGAGGTTTGACATTTTTAAATCCGGTCCAGATAACTTGCCTCCAAGAGTTTTAAAAGAGCTCATTCAGGAGCTTGCAGGACTGTTCATGTTGACTTTCAATAAGTCTTGGAGCACTGGGAAAGCTCCCAAAGACGGGAAGAAAGTTAATGATGTGCCATTTTTAAAAAAGGGGAAATGGGATGACTCAGGTAACTATAGGCATGTCAGCCTGACATCAATTCTGGGCAAGCTAATGGAGTGGCTGATACAGGGCTCAATTAATTAAGGATTAAAGAAGGGTAATGTAATTAATGCATATTAAAATGGGTTTATGGAAAATAGATCCTGTCAACTAACTTGATATCTTTGAAGAGATTACAAGTTTGGTTGATAAAGGTAATACCGCTGTTGTAATATACTTAGACTTCTGTAAGGCCTTTGACTTGGTGACACATGAGATTTTCATTTAAAAAAAACCCTAGAACAATATGGATTAAAAACTGATTGTAATGTAATTGTAAATGGGAAATAGTCATCAAGCAGATGTATTTCCAGTTGGATCCCTCAGGGATTGGTACTTGGTCCTATGCTATTTAATGTTTTCAATCAATGACCTGGAAGAAAACACAATCATCAATGAAAGTTTGCAAATGATACATACAGTGAGGGAGTGGTAAATAATGAAGTCAGTGGTTGAGAGCGATCTGTATCACTCGATAAACTGGGCTCAAGCAAACAATATGCATTTTAACACGGCTAAATGAATACCTCTAGGAACAAAGCATGCAGGTCATTCTTACAGGATGGGGGACTCTGCTGGGAAGCAGTGACTGAAAGAAAATTTGGGGGTCGAGGTGGATAATCAGCTAAATGTGAGCTATGTGTGATACTGTGACTAAAACGGCTAATACAATCCTTGGATGCATAAATGGGAATCTTGAGTGAGTAGAGAGGTTATTTTGCCTGTTTGGCAATGGTGCAATCACTGTTGGAATACTGCATCCGTTCTAGTGCCTGCAATTCAAGAGGAATTAAATAGGAGGGGTTAAAGAGGGGTTAAATAGGAGAGGGTTCAGAGAAGAGCTATGACAATTATTAAAGGATTAGAACATATACCTTATAGGGACAGACTCAAGGAGCTCAATCTATTTTGCTTAACAAGGAGAAGGGTAAGGAGTAACTTGATCACAATCTGTAAGTATCTCTATGGGGAGCAAATATTTAATAATAGGCTCTTCACTGTAACAGAACGGTATAACATAACCCAATGGCTGAAAGTGGAAGCTAGAAGTTCACATTGGAAATAAGGTAAATTTTTAACAGTGAGGATAATTATCCAATGGAACAACTTAGCAAGGGTGGTGGTGGATTCTCCACTGACAATTTTTTTACATCAAGATTGGATGTCTCTAAAATGCATGCTATGGATATGGAATTATTTTGGGAAAATCCTAGGGCCTATATTATACAGGATGTCAGATTACATAATCTCAGTAGTTCATTTTGGTCTTGGAGGCTAAGAAGTGCAGTGAAGAAGGGAATGAGACTTCAGGGAAATGTGTGTAGGGAAGTGGGAAAAGACGACAACAGTTGGGAGGAAGGGACATTAAGAACACAAAAAGAGGGAGTTACTAACCCTTTTTTAAAAAAAAAAGACTATTGCTTTAAAGGCAGTTGAAATATCTGCATATGTTCTTGATATTACTCTCTCATTTCATGTAAACAATCAGTGTGTAGGGGCTTCAGGGATGGTGTGATCTCAAAAGGGGAGACATGGTCCATGTTTTGAAAAAGTTTGAAAATTCTTGTGCCAGAATCATCATTTCCTTTAGAAACCCCACTTTCAGTATGTTTGTAGGCATCATTTTAATTACACATTTAACTAAAACCTGGAGCTGTATTTTTTTCTCTCTTCTAGATGGAGAAGAGCAAAGAGGCTAGAGCAACTATTGCACACACAGGTTTTGATTTAGTAACCCGAGCATCGTAGTTCCTGGTCTAGCAGAAGCTCAGAGTTCGAAAGGGAAGCCTCTTGTCAGTGTCCATGCCACAGACCCTTTCTGTTTGTATCAAGAAGCTGTTCTAATGGGCTGGGCAAGATAGAACTCCCTTTGAAATTCATTGCTGCTCCTACCAGTGGATATAGAGGAACAAGATACTCTCTCCTTCCCAGGGCTGGGAATGCTGAGGAGCCAGCTGAAACAGAAAGATGGGTAAGAAACTGCACCTAAGCATGTCAGCTCTGAGTACTAATCACAGTACCATCAGGCCAATCCTATACTTCTGCTTTTTTATTAAGATCGACTGATTTCCCCACTTAACAAGGAGTTTCACTACAACCACAAAAAACGAATTTCTAAAAGAGGTACTGCTTCTGGGTGCTTGTGTACGTGTCCATTTTTTGCATTGGCTATATTCAGTTCACAAACAAAAAGATGTCAGAACAGCATAGTCATGTGTTGCCACTAATAATAAAAATTCTGCAGGCTTAATTAGGGACTCAGTGACACCTGTACCTTGAATGAGTTTGTACAGGTGTAATTGACAGGAACTTATTAAACATTTTCTTAATGCACTGGTTTTTGAAGCACAAATGCCTACCAAAAGATGTAATGGAGTGGGGGGACACCTGAAACTTCTTAATGTCTGTGGGGAGGAACTGTGCTAGGTATCACTCCTCACAATGTTTGAAGCTGTTTTCTATTTTGATTAGCTAGGTATTGGATGGTTTTGTTCAAAATGCTGCTCATTTGGCACCTTAAGAATCTGTACTTGAATGGGGAAAATAATTATTTAACTGTCTTCTATGGACAAGGAAACTAAAAACCTGTCTTTGTCAGTGAGATTGTACAATGTTTAGGGCAGTGGTTCTCAAACTTTGTTGCACCGCAACTCCCTTCTGACAACAAAGATTACTACAGGACCCCACAACGGGGGACCGAAGCCTGAGCCCACTGGAGACCCACCACCCTGGGTGGGGAAGGGGGAAAAGGCCCAAGCCCCACCACCCGCAGTGGGGACTCAAGGACTTCAGCCCTAGGCAGGCAGCCTGTAACCTGATCCCCACCAGCCAGGGCTGAAGCCATCAGGCTTTGACTTCGGCCCCAGGTGATGGGGCTTGGGCTTCAGCCCCCAGCCCCAGCAAGTCTAATGCCAGCCCTGGTGACTCTGTTAAAATGGGGTTGTGACCCACTTTGGGGTCCTGACCCATAGTTTGAGAACTGATGGTTTAGGGTAATAGAACCCAACTTCAGCTCTCCAACACGGGGCTACTTACAGATCTGCTGCTGCCCAATGTCCCTCAGGAAGATTTTATTTTCTAGCTGTTTCCCTACCGGGAAAGGATTTTGCTATATGGGTTAGTGGGCCACTCTCCGTTCTCTGCAGATCAGGTAGTCTGGGGGCATTTTTGCATCTCACTCTGGGGACACAGATTTGAGAGGTGGTGGGATTTTGCTGTGGGTTAATTTCTTTGAATATGGTGATAGGACTAGAAGGGACCTTTTGGGTCATCAAAAAGAACGAGGAGTACTTGTGGCACTTTAGAGACTAACAAATTTATTTGGGCTTAAGCTTTTGTGGGCTAAAACCCACTTCATCAGATGCATGCAGTGGAAAATACAGTAGGAAGATATATATACACAGAGAACATGAACAAATGGGAGTTGCCATACCAACTCTAACGAGACTAATCAATTAAGGTGGGCTATTATCAGGAGAAAAAATATTTTTGTAGTGATAATCAGGATGGCCCATTTCAAACAGTTGACAAGAAGGACTGAGTAACAGCAGAGGAAAAATTAGCATGGGGAAATAGTTTTTACTTTGTGTAATGACCCATCCACTCCCAGTCTTTATTTAATGGTGTCCAGTTTGCAAATTAATTCCAATTCTGCAGTTTTTTGTTGGAGTCTGTTTTTGAAGTTTTTTTGTTGGAAAATTGCAACTTTTAGGTCTGTAATTGAGTGACCAGAGAGGTTGAAGTGTTCTCCAACTGGTTTTTGAATGTTATAATTCTTGATGTCTGATTTGTGTCCATTTATTATTTTGCGTAGAGACTGTCCTGTTTGGTCAATGTACATGGCAGAAGGGCATTGCTGGCACATGAAGGCATATATCACATTGGTAGATGTGCAGGTGACTGAGCCTCTGATAGTGTGGCTGATGTGATTAGGTCCTGATAGTGTCCCTTGAATAGATATGTGGACGGAGTTGGCAACAGGCTTTGTTGCAAGGATAGGTTCCTGGGTTAGTGTTTTTGTTGCGTGGTTCCTGGTGAGTATGTGCTTCATGTTGGGGGGCTGTCTGTAAGCGAGGCCTGGCCTGTCTCCCAAGATCTTTGAGAGTGATGGATTGTCCTTCAGGATAGGATGTAGATCTTTGATGATGTGCTGGAGAGGTTTTAGTTGGGGTTCTGTGTGTATATACATCTTCCTGCTGTATTTGCCACTGCATGCATACGATGAAGTGGGTTTTAGCCCACACAAGCTTATGCCCAAATAAATTTGTCAGTCTCTAAGGTGTCCTGTTCTTTTTGCTGATACAGCCTAACACGGCTGCTACTCTGAAACCTTTTGGGTCATGAAGTCTGGCCTCTGTAGTAGCAGACAACACTATGGTGTGGTCCTGTTCGTTAACCGAGCAAATTAATTGGGGGCAAAAGCACGACTGGGCGGCTGCTTCGGGCCCTCGGTCCTCTGCGGGCCAGAAACCTCATTCCCAGCCGAGTAAATTCCTCCGGGGCCAGTTCCTAGCGAGCCCTGCCTAGGCCGGCTCGAGATCCCCGCTTCGCTGGCTCATCCCCCTGCAGGGGGGAGCGGCCTGCTCGCGGCCGGCCCGGGCGGATTGGCCCGGCCCTGCCCTGCCCGCCCCCTGGCTTCGCAAGCGGAAGCTCCCCCGCCCCGCCCCGCGTGTGGCGTCGTGGTGGTGGGCGGGGCGAGGCGGCGGCCCCAGCGCGCCCGGGTGCGCTGGCTGCGGGCGGGCGGCCGGGCTCCCTGCTCCGTACTCGTCGGCCGGGCAGCCGGCCCCGCTGAGCGCGGAGGCGGCTGCCGGGCGCCATGGGGCCGGGGCCGGGGCCGGGGCCGGGGCCGGGGTGGCTGGCGGCCGGGCTGCTGGTGAACCTGGCCGCCTCCATCTGCATCGTGTTCCTGAACAAGTGGCTTTACGTGCGGCTCGGCTTCCCCAACCTGAGCCTCACGCTGGTGCACTTCGCCGCCACCTGGCTCGGCCTCGGCCTGTGCCAGGCGCTGCGCGTCTTCGCCCCCAAGAGCCTGCGGCCCCGCCAGGTGCTGCCCCTGGCGCTCAGCTTCTGCGGCTTCGTGGTGTTCACCAACCTGTCCCTGCAGAGCAACACCATCGGCACCTACCAGCTGGCCAAGGCCATGACCACGCCGGCCATCGTGGCCATCCAGAGCCTCTTCTACGGCAAGAGCTTCCCCCTGCGCATCAAACTGACCCTGGTGAGCGCCGGGCGCCCCCGCTTTCAGCCTGGCCGCCTTGGCCGCTGGGGGGAGGGGGGGAGGAGCGGGGAGCCCCCGGAGGGGGGTGGCCCCGGCCGGGAGAGGCAGCAGCTTCCTGTGACTTTCCTCTCTCCCGCTTGCCAAAGGGTTATTTCCCCCTTTCCAGGCACGTTAACCCCTGTTCCTTTGGCGCTCACCGACTTAGTAAATCTGAGTCACCAGGATTTCGATGGGTCTGTGGCTCCTTGGGCAGAAGCGGTGGGTTAATGGACATGTACCTCTCGTGTGCTGGTGACAGGGGTCGAGGTGCTGTTGCTTGTGTGGACTGCGGGGAAACCTCTGAAATAGCCAGTAATGAGCAAAACCTCACCACGATCACCAAATGCTGCCACCCCATCTCTAGCTACTAGGGGCCTCAATGGAATTTTAACTCTTGTGGGTCAGTGTTATGGCCTTCACGTTATTTTTTTTTCATACCATCAAGGGATTGTAACAGTGTTATATGGGGCTTCTGTCCTGTTTACTAGCACAGCATGAGAGAAAGTGCAAGTCAATCTTTTGTAAAATTCTCTAAAGATGAAACGTGCTAATTGTTATTACTTCCAAATACAATTTGTGTATAGCTCATGTCATGTCTTAATCACGGAATATAACTTTACAATCTCTAGTTATAAAGCTTGAGATAAACTCTGGATAAAAGGGTGAGGTTGTGTGTGCAGAACTTTCCAAAGCATTGGGGGAGAACAAGTTTTGATCCATTGAGTTCCATCTGCAGCAAATGTAAATAATAGCCAACATTTTCTTTCCTTACAGATTCCCATAACTGTAGGTGTATTCCTAAATTCCTATTATGACGTGAAGTTTAACTTCCTTGGAATGGTGTTTGCTACCCTTGGTGTTCTAGTTACATCCCTTTATCAAGTGGTTAGTAATTTGTTCTTCTCTATGTGCATGTTTCATAACAAAAATAACTTTTTGACACCTTGTTTCAAATTTCAGAAAGTAATAGAGGCAGGCTAAGTGGTCTGGAAATAGTATGCCTTAGGTTAGTAGTAGAGAAGAGATTTCTGGTACTATATAGCTCTTTAGCAGAAAAGGGCATAACAAGATACTGTGGTTGGAAGCTGAAGCTAGGCTAATTCAGACTAGAATTTTAAGGCACACATTTGTAACTGTGAGTGTAATAACCATTGGCACAACTTACTTAGTAACGTGGTAGAGTCTCTGTCCCTTGAAGTCTTTAAATCAAAACTGGATAGCATTCTAAAAGATACACCATCACTTAAACAGAAGTTATGGGCTTGAGGCAGGACTCACTAGGTGAGGTTCTATTGACTGTCACGCTAGATGACGATGATGGGCTTTTTTGGCCTTAAAAATCTATGAAAAGAGAGGGAGAAACAGGCAAAGTTACTGTGATGGTGCAACATTACATGTATAGCAGAACTGCTAGTTGGCCTGTGGGTGAAATTCCATCCTGTGCTTTTTTAGAAAGCCCTTAAATAGAATTTAGTGTAATTATAGTTATATTTTAATTTAGAACAGAGATTATTTCAGTATACTAAATTGTCTCTTTTATATAATGCTGCATTACTGACAGTAAATGCTTTTTATTAAATGTTAGCATTATTATAGTTAAGTGCAATAAAATATTAAATTAATGCCTTCAAAATAATTTGTCTAAGGGTTTTCATTTAACATTCATTTTACTAATCATAGATGTGATGATAACAGTAGTTGTATTAAATTATACATGCTGAAAATCTCAGTTATAATCAATATCAAAATGAAGTTTAGTATATGTATAATTAAAGGAAGGAAAACCCTGGAATTATAAAAATGTTAGTCATGCTTGTTAGCATATATATCGTAATGTCAACTGAGGTGGGGGCATACGGAAAGTAACAGCAGTTAGGAGTAGATTTTATTTAAACATACTTTAAAGCAGGCCTGCACAACTCCTAAAGCAGCAAGGGCCATGTTTCTCCAAAGAAAACAGCGGAGGGCTGAAACCCAAGGCCCCCTCCCCCCCCCCCATCGCCACCCGCCCTGCGGAAACAAACCCTCCTTCCACAGCGCTGCCCCGCCGAAACAGCGGCATTGAACCTTGGTAATATGTTATAGCGGGCCCCTAAGGTAGTATAATTAAGGTAAAAGAGAAAGGTCTTTTTGCTAGAAGTAGAATAAGATCTTCCCCCCACTTTGTAATCAATTGCCCTGTTGAATGAATGAGGTGTGAACTTGAAGAGGGGCTGGGAGCCAGACCAAGGACAATTAAACTTGTCAAGTGGGCTGACTAGAGAAGAGCAGAACTGATGGCCTCGGGGGTTAGAAGCAAGCACCTTCCTTTGGTAACTCCCTCTTTGCAGCACTGGGACAACCCCTACCCCAGAGAAAAGCAGCAAAAAGGACCAATTTTTATGAGAGACAAGATCAGTAGAACAGGTCATCCACCGACTCCACGCTCTCCTCCTGACCCCCCCCAGTATAAAATCACCCTGCCACTGCCCACCCACTCACCTCCTCAGCCCCCCCTTCCCTGCCACCTCACCTGCCCCCTCACCACTGCCCACCCGCTCGCCTCCTCAGCCCCCCACCCCCGCCGCTGGCTCACCTGCCCCCCTTGACACTGCCCGCCAGCTCGCCTACTCACCCCCCCCCACCCTCCCTGCCACCGCCAGCTCACCTGCCTGTCCACCGCCGGCTTGCCTGCTCCCCCCACCGTCAGCTCACCTGCCTGCCCGCCGCTGGCCTCTTACCTTCTGCTGCTGTCCCTGCCCCCTGCTGCTGGCTCACCCTCACTCCCCAGCCTGCCACTGGCCTCTTCATCAGCCCGCCCACCGGCCGGCCGGCCAGCCATTGGCTTGCCCCCACCCTGCCGCTTGCCTACTCACCCCCCGCGGGCCGCACAGTGAGCCCACGCGGACCACATGCCGCCCGGGGGCCCTATGTTGTGCAGGCCTGCTTTAAAGTACTACTAGAATTTATTTTTTGTGACTGTCTGTCATAAGAATATTCTACAGAACTGTTGCATATTAAGGTATATTATATACTTTTCAGTGGTTCTCAACCAGGAAGACGCAAAGGTCTTCCAGGGGTACATCAACTCATTTAGATATTTGTCTAGTTTTACAACAGACTACATAAAAAACACTGGCAAAGTCAGTACAAACTAAAATTTCATACAGTGACTTTATACTGCTCTATATACTATACACTGAAATGTAAGTATAATATTTACATTCCAATTGATTTATTTTATAATTGTATGATAAAAATGAGCAAGTAAGCATTTTTTTTCAGTAACAGTGTGCTGAGACACTTTGGTTTTTTTATGCTTGATTTTGTAAGCAAGTAGTTTTTAAGTAAGGTGTGGTACCAAAGACAAATCAGATTCCTACAAGAGGTACAGTAATCTGCAAAGGTTGAGAGCCACTGGTTTAAAGAGCTGCCTAAAATATGCAGTTCAGTTGTTGCATGCCGTTACCACAAATGTGTGGTAAAGCATGCAAGTTAACTTGATACAGTCAGCTATGGCTTTAATAATCGTGCTCAGGCATCCCATAATAGTAGAAAGTTGAAAAGATCGGTAGTTTCTGTAATACTGCTTGCCCTTATGGGAGAAGGTACTGAACCCTTACTAAGCTAGATTCAGAATTGGTGCGAGAATGAAAGGAGCCAGCTTTTTCCAGCCCCACCCCCATTTATCTGTCCTTTCTCAAGTGGCAGACCCTCTCATAGAGTATGGGAGGAGACAAAGAATAGAGAGAAGATGAAAGGAGGAAGATTCAAGCATTAGCCATCAGACACTGTAATGAAAAAGCTCTTTCAGACAATTCTCTTCCTTCCTCATATGCCTGCACCCAGTGGCTTACCACTGTCTACTCAAAAAAAGACTAACACACATTCATCTGGTTAAAATATTTGGTGTTCAGTAAATGGAAGTGGAAAACACAACAGTCATCCTATTTATTATGTAGTGCCGGCCATATGAGAGTCTCTCCTTATTAGTAACCAAGTTCCTTTTATATGAGGACTTGATTTTTCTCATGTTTAACAACTTTATCTCTTGATTTTAGTGGGTAGGAGCCAAGCAGCATGAGTTGCAGGTTAACTCTATGCAGTTGCTGTACTATCAGGCACCAATGTCCTCTGCCATGTTGTTGTGTATCGTACCCTTCTTTGAGCCAGTATTTGGAGAAGGGGGGATATTTGGACCCTGGACACTTTCTGCTGTGGTAAGATTTTATATTTTATTTTTTTAATTTAACACCAGTGGCATTATCACTTAATATAACAGCTTCACATAGAGTCATTGACAGTGAATGTGAGAGGGGCTGTGAGGAAAGAGAATCAGTCCCTGCTCCATTTAATTGTTTAAGCCCCACTGTCTGAGAGAGGAGTATCTCTGTTAACAGGTTTGTCTGTGGCCTGGTCTATGCTTAGGTCAAAATAGCTACAGCAGTCGGGGGGTGAAAATCCACACCTCTAAGAGCTGTAACTACACCATCCTAAGCCCAACATAAATGTAGCTAGATTGATGGGTGACGGTTTCCCTCAACCTAGCTGTCAGGGAGGTGGAGTGACAGAAAAAACCCTTTTGAAGTCTGCATCTGTGCTTTCAAGTTATGTCACTATAGTCTGTGTAGTGTAGAAGTGGCCTTGGAGTGTTCTTTCCTTAGTCTTATTTCTGGTTAGAGGGCATTTTAGTAACAGGAAAAAAGTAGACATTGGCTCCCTCTAAAGTTCAGGAATAAGCAACTTTTTAAACTGTTTATTTAGGAAGCTTTAGTTGCCATGTAAATATTAGAAACACAACAATCATTACAACAGTGAGCTTTTGTTTAGAGTATAGTGTGCATATATAGTAATATAGTCATCAGATTTCTCTCTTACAGGGTGTTACTTTCATAATGAGCATCATTACATCATCCTTTCCATGTCATTTCTAGTGATTTTATTAAATTCAGTAAAATCTCTGATTACACATTTAACAAACCAGACATATATCTATCAAATGTTAATATTAAAGAAAAAAATGGACAGTTGTTCTGATTATTTGCAGGTGAATGCACTTTGTCTGAGTACTGAGTAAATGGTAACCAAATATCTAAGTGTCTACTTGTTCTTTGTGTGTTTTGCTGGGTACATAATTGGTGTGTTAATATTTCCATGACCGCCTCCCATACTTTGTGAACCATTCCTCTAGAGTTGGGCCATTTTTCTTTTCCCAACGAGAGGCAGATTAATTCTTCATTTCCTTTTGTGTGACCATTTCTGACAGGAAGCCCCAGCAGGATTAACAAAGAATCATTTAGTAATAAATATCCACCGGTGTTACTAGATACCTAATATTTTAAACAGAGTGACAGATAACCCCCCAGATGAGCCACCAACTGTGAGTTCATATATAAATCAAATAATAAAGCACTCCTCTAGAGTATCTAAAATAGATTAACAATTAATAAGTCAAAAGCCAAAAGATTCGAATTGACAAAGAAATTAACCTTTCTATTCCCCCCCCCCACACACACACACATACACACACACATACATACAGACTTTACAAAATCCAGAAGTTTGTCCTAGTTTTTTAAAGTAAAATTATGTAAATGACCCTGGAGCCAGCAGTCTCTCTCCACTGTGGGAACGATACAAATGCTTTCACTGCTCCCTGACTTCACTTCTGGCGGAGGAGAGCTGGTAGTGGTTACTTTCTGCAGTCAGTAGCTGCTTTGTATTGGGAGGGCTCTAATCTCCTTCTTCATCCTCATCTTCTTGATGTCCCTCAACAGGATCAGGGCTCAAATATATATTCATTACATACTGTTGTCTAAGGTGGAAGGTACCTTTTAGTTTAGAAAGTGCCAGTTACTCAGTTAGTGATATGTCAGGCAATGATAGATGCAAGATCTCTCTCTAGTGGTACTGAAATCAGTGACTGGAATAATGAATAGTCACAACAAATGGGACAGATATCTTGTAATTATTTCTGTAATCTTAACTAAATTTTGCATCTAAAAGCTGTGATCTCTTAAATATGGTTATGGAACATCATTTTTGTGAGCGAGCCTTTGAGTATCTGGGGCCATTTCTCAGACATAGCAAGTAAAGAGAAAGAAGATGCGTATTTTGTAGCACAATTCACATTTTGAGACCGTGTTCTGAGCTACTTAAATCGTAAGTGTCTTTGTTAAATTAGAACTCATGTTTGCCTTTTTTTGTTCTGTTTGCTCTCTTCTCTTGTGTGATATCTTACTGATTTGCATTTGACAGTAAAGAAACCTGATTAAACAATTTGGGGTGTAACTAGAGATGATTAGAAATATATGTTAGATTACTGACTGTGTCCATTAATCCACAGTTAATGGTGCTGCTGTCTGGTATAATAGCCTTTATGGTAAACTTGTCCATTTACTGGATCATTGGAAACACATCACCTGTCACGTATCCTTTTTATTATTGGTCACTCCCATTGTTTTCAGATGAATGGCAGTATTCAGTCAAGTATATTTCACAATGAAGAAAGCCCACTGGACAAATAGGCTGTTATTTACCTGCTTTATTGTGAATGTTAAAACTGGAAAAGCACAATCCAGTTTCTCAGTGTTCTTTCTCACAGTATGTATAGACAGTTCTGGTTAATTTAGTAGTAAGAACTTTGTGTCCATATTAACAGTATTAAAACATTTACACACGTTTTGATGACTATATAGTAAATGCGTAAAGTGATTCCTGTTTGTATATCAAATATCAGTTAATTTGTAAAGCATTTTGTGCGAAAGGTGTTACATAAATGCAAGTTGTTAATTATAATTGCACAGATAAAATTGAAAAGTTGTGTGAATAGAAATTGATGTGAACAACCGTAGTCCATTTTGGGGATAGATATATGAACGCATAAGAGATTCACTGTTTGTTTTTAATATTTTGACTATTTGTTATGATCCTTAACAGAGATGTGTAGATATAATATGTTTGGACACTTCAAGTTCAGCGTCACTCTGTTGGGAGGGTACCTGTTGTTTAAAGATCCACTGTCACTTAATCAGGTCCTTGGGATTTTGTGTACTTTGTTAGGCATTTTAGCTTATACCCATTTCAAACTTAGTGAGCAGGAAGGGAGTAAGAGTAAACTGGTTCAGCGTCCATAAATCAAGATCTTCTGGAGATGATAAACCTTCAAACGGAAAGAAAATCTATATTAAATATGCACTGATTGTAGAACGGGCAAAATAGCTGAAATAAAATTTGTATTAATATTACCACCAGGATCATCATGCTGAAACAAAATAAAATGAATCATTACATAAAATATATTTTCCATCTTAGTCCAGCCTATAGTTAAATAGTAACATTTAAAAAAAAAATCAACTGGTGTAAGTCAAATTAGAATGAAAATTCTATAGAAGTGATTATGACTTTCATACTGAAATCAAATGAGCTTATCTTGGTTAATGTTACAGTAAATGCTGAAGGAATTAATTTTGTCCTTTGTGATATCATGCCAGTGTTACTATTGTAAAGAATCTTGTTCGAGACACTTATATGCAGATATTCTGGTACATGACAGCACATGCTTCCTGTTTGTCTGGTAGATGAAAAGGCAAATTGCTTTTTTGTTGGTTTGTTTTTTTAAAAAAGCTGTCAAACATCATTCTGATTCCGACATGCTTGCTTGCGAGTTTGGTAACTACCTGAATAACTTTCAGTAGAAGGGATCAGATAAAATTATTAGTGGAGTGGAGACTCAGGCAACTGATCTAACTAGTTATCAATTTGAACTAAAACTGAATGTCCCAAAGTTTGGGAAAGTTGGAAACCAGCTCTGAACTTTGCAGCTCAAGTTCATCTGTAGATCTGCCAAGAAATTTAGTAAGTCACTAGTGTTTTGGAAAATGTTCTGTTTCTGCTTCATGATTTTCTAGTGTTAAAAACGGACTTTCACAAGACTTTTTGAACCTTTGTGGGCTTAATAAACCTACATAGTTGTTTTAATTGCCAAATGAAAATGGTTTCGCAAGTAAGAACACAAACACCCAACTGTTTGGGGCAGCAGATAAACTATGCCAAGACTCTGTCCAAAGACATCTTTAAGTTTAAAAAAAAAACAACAAAAAAACTAAGTAGGTAGGATGTGGGAGTTGAACCTCCTGTTGTTTTAATCCATTCCCTAATGTGCACGTGCACTTCCCTCTCATCCTCTGCCCTATAGCTCTCTCAAAAGGGCAAGGTGCATCCTATATTCACAGGTTCCACTGTTGTTACTGTTCGTATAGGGAAAAGCCAGTGGGTTGCTGAGAAATTTAATCTCTTTCATGCCGCCCATAATATGCTGGAAAGACAATCTCTTCAGGGGAATCTGCAGCAGATGATGACCTTGGGACGGGCACAGGTTCTGCTGTAGATTGGAGGTGCTTTGAAGATTACCTTAGGCCAGAGCTGTGCAGTTTTTTGGCCATTTGGAAAGACAGTTTTGAGGGCCATGTTGTAGAAAATGGAAAGTTATGTCAATTTTCCTGCTTTCGGTAAATGTGGTAGAAACATACATTTGCCAGATTGGCAAGTGATTAGAATTTATTTGCATTACTTCACTGGCATTTTGTTGTTTTTATCTTCATTTACTTATAGTCGCTTTAAAGAGGAAAATCATGTGAACAGAAACGTGTATAGGTTTTACAGCCACCAACATAAATGGTTAGGTAGTTAATTCTTAGCTTTTTTTACAGATTAAATGATTAGAAACCTTATGTTTATGTGCAAGAAGCAATCTCAATCAAATTATTTTTACCATGAGGCCTGTTTTCAGGCTTGTATATTGTTCAGTTTTCGGAGTTTGATTTTTAAAAAGAATTTCTCTTGTGTAGCTTAAATTTACATCAGATTACTCTGTATTGTTTCAGTATTCCAAACAGCTGACTTCTTTACCACTGGTATCTGAGGCATTGTACAGGTGCAAGAAAAAATTCTTTTGTATACATTTTTATAAATCTATAATTTGTTAGAATTTAAAGACAAATACAGACTGCTGAGAAATATGTGCAGAACAGTGCAGTCTTTAGGTGCATATTCTTGAGTACATGCACTGGAAAAACATTTTGCATTGATTTGTGCTGTGCACAAGCTCTTCTAAAATGTAAATAGACCATGAGGACGTTCTTAGGGTTAGAAATAAGATGCCTGAAAAGCCTGTGTGATGACAAAATCTGAGATGGGATTGATGCATATAACGAGAAAAGAACTGAATAAAAATGTATGATGCAAATGATTTTCACCACAGCATCTGATCTTCAAAATGGCAAAAGTAAATTAAGAAAGTAATTCAAAAGCATTGGTGACTGAAAAGGATACATTATAAATATAGTCTGTTGCTGGAAAATGTACAAGTCCTGTAGGACACTGAAGTGACTGGATTTTTTTCATATATTTAACAGTTCTACTTTGGGTTTTATCTAGTATGACTGATAAATAAAATAATTCTTGAACTTCTCTCTTGTCTTTCTTTGTTGAATGTTTTAAAATATTAAACAGGGAAGACTTGTGTAATCATGGGCTAAAGAGATTCCTTGATACATAGTTAGGGAGGACACTAAATTTAATTATGTGACCTGTACTGCACCTCTAGCTATTGTTACGTTTTGAGAAGAGGGGTCGCTGGATTTTTTTCTGATTGAATTGACTGCATTTTTAATGAAATGTCTGCGGCATCTACAATATAAGACAAACACCACTTGTGGTTTTATAAACTTAATATACATGCCTAAGGTGTCATAAGAACATAAGAACGGCCGTACCGGGTCAGACCAAAGGTCCATCTAGCCCAGTATCTGTCTACCGACAGTGGCCAATGCCAGGTGCCCCAGAGGGAGTGAACCTAACAGGCAATGATCAAGTGATCGCTCTCCTGCCATCCATCTCCATCCTCTGACGAACAGAGTCTAGGGACACCATTCTTACCCATCCTAGCTAATAGCCATTTATGGACTTAGCCACCATGAATTTATCCAGTCCCGTTTTAAACATTGTTATAGTCCTAGCCTTCACAACCTCCTCAGGTAAGGAGTTCCACAAGTTGACTGTGCGCTGCGTGAAGAAGAACTTCCTTTTCTTTGTTTTAAACCTGCTGCCTATTAATTTCATTTGGTGACCCCTAGTTCTTATATTATGGGAATAAGTAAATAACTTTTCCTTATCCACTTTCTCAACATCACTCATGATTTTATATACCTCTATCATATCCCCCCTTAGCCTTCTCTTTTCCAAGCTGAAGAGTCCTAGCCTCTTTAATCTTTCCTCGTATGGGACCCTCTCTAATCCCCTAATAATTTTAGTTGCCCTTTTCTGAACCTTTTCTAGTGCTAGAATATCTTTTTTGAGGTGAGGAGACTACATCTGTACACAGTATTCGAGATGTGGGCGTACCATGGATTTATATAAGGGCAATAATATATTATCAGTCTTATTCTCTATCCCCTTTTTAATGATTCCTAACATCCTGTTTGCTTTTTTGACCGCCTCCACACACTGCATGGACATCTTCAGAGAACTATCCACGATGATGCCAAGATCTTTTTCCTGTCTCGTTGTAGCTAAATTAGCCCCCATCATGTTGTATGTATAGTTGGGGTTATTTTTTCCAATGTGCATTACTTTACATTTATCCACATTAAATTTCATTTGCCATTTTGTTGCCCAATCGCTTAGTTTTGTGAGATCTTTTTGAAGTTCTTCACAATCTGCTTTGGTCTTAACTATCTTGAGCAGTTTAGTATCATCTGCAAACTTTGCCACCTCACTGTTTACCCCTTTCTCCAGATCATTTATGAATAAATTGAATAGGATTGGTCCTAGGACTGACCCTTGGGGAACACCACTAGTTACCCCTCTCCATTCTGTCACACTTCATTGCTTCTGTGGGGCAATCTCACTGCATTCAGAGGCTCTTGGAATCCATTCCCCCACCCCCAGACTTCCCGTGTGCCACTTTCCCATCCCTCTATATTTCAGGGACTCACTGCAACCCCACCCTTACATTAAGAGCTCTCTGTACTCTTCTCCCCCCCACCCCATTAGCCTCTTCTCCCTCCATTCCCCTTTCTCCACATAAATGTCCCTCATTCTCCACTACATGTCAGGTCTCTGTGCTCCCATGTCCCTCTCCTATCATTTTATTGTCCCACCTATGTCAAGGACTGTGTGCCCTGTTACCTCCCTGCCATCCTTCCATTACTTCTTTTCTCTCTTTCTGGGAGATAAGTAATTCTGGGTGTCCACCTTTTGAATTGGAGTGGGAAGGTGTGGGCAGAGTTGAGATGGGGAACTTAATATATTGGAAGATGTTAATAGCAGCCATCAACAGGTTCTTTGAGCTCTTGACAGCTGAAGGCCAATGAGCTGTAAGCTCCATGTGTCCCCCATTTTTCCACCTTCTGGTTTTCACCAAAATGAAGAGTTCTGCCCACTGATGCCTACATACAGCATTCCCTGAAATTTTGGAATTGACTGACCACAGCATTTAAAAGGTTTTGTGTTAGATCCAAACAACGAACGGCTGTTGTGTCGAATATGGGGCCTCATTTCATTAAGCCAATTATGGTTCTGACCTCGGATGAGTTACAGGAGGGAAGTGCCTCATTTTCCCCATCTGTAAAATGGAGATAACGATCAAGACCTCCTTTGTAAAACGCTTTAAGATCTACTTAAGAAAATTGCTTGTAAGAGCTGGATATTAAGCACTTCTGTATCCAAATCAGACCAGGAAAAATTATACTATTTTAGGATCCAGTCCTATTACCCTCACTCTCTCAATCTCTGAGGTCACTGGACAACTCATAACTAAACCAAACAGGATTACTTTTAAACTGTAATTACAGGAGAGGAAGAGGCGCATACAAAAAAATCCCCAGAAAATACAGGTCTTTGTTCCTTTTTCTAAACTATTTGGATTTGGTGGATCTGGCATGTTTCCTCATTTGTGTCTGTGTGTGTATATAATACACACACACACATATATTTATGAATGTTCTCTGTGCTGACAGTAAAGCAATAAAACTTGTAGCCAAGTTCTGCAATCCTGAGGGAAAAGCAATAGTAGCATCTTTTGCCACACGTACTGAAAGGGTTTCTTACAAATTAATGCTCTTTCTGCCAAATGCTTGGTCATTAGGAAGTAACTGGTTCTAATGCATTCAAATGTTGTTTTAATACTTTATTCCTGCTAATTGCCTGTATTTAAGATTCTAAGTCATCTTGCTTTTCATTAACAGTAAACCAGAGAATTAGAATTTTTTTTAAATACGTATGGTTCCTGTTGTGTGTGTTAATTGGTCAGTGTCAGTCTTTGGTGTTCCCTTGTGACAAAATTAAGCATCACAGCACACCTTGCTGTTGAGCTTGCTTATTGCTCCTCCGCCCATGACCTCAGCCCTCCAGCTGGGTTGGTGGTAGTCCTTTTCCCTTTCAGAGTGCTACAAGGTCCAGTGTCTCGGGAGGTCAGTTGTCCTAGCTTGAGGGCATGAAGACCCAGGCCTCCTTGAGTGTAGCCCATTTGCTCAGTCCCTTAAGAAGCCCTGTTGGTAGAGGAACCCAAGCCCACTCACTCTGTGTTCCAGGCCAGGGCCTTATATAAAGTGGCTGTCATCAATCTCTCCCATCCTTTACTGTTGTCCTGGCCTGCTTCTTTCTGTGCTTCACCTTTATACACAGACTATACAGACGTTTTTTGTAGCAAATAGGAAACACTGAAATAACGTTGATAAAACCTCTGCATGTTTGGCAGCATTTGTACTTGCTGATCTTGTGCGACTTGATAAACTATGGCAAGGGTTGGGAGCACTGTGCCAGGGGAGCTTTTTCTGCTGATGGTAAACAGTTCCTTGTCAGCCTGGAGGCTGAAGGGATGTGCTTTGCTGCTGTTCCATGTATGAAAAGGGGGGTTGTTTTTGGAAGTCTACCTTCAAGACAGAGCTTCCATTCAGCAGGAAATTATCCTGCCTCTGCTCACGCTAAATGAATGCACAATGGTAGCACAAGACGAAAGGAACACTGAGGCCTTATTCAGTCTGCCTGTAGTTTTATTAAATTTCTCTGAAATAGTCGTGGGCAGGTAGATCACCCTTGATAAGGGATTTACTCTACAAGAAGGACAGGAAAAAAACATTTCTGTTTAGCTAGGAAATATTTGTAAAGCTCTAATGATAAAAATCACTGAATTCATAGTGATTTATGGACAGTAGGAGCTGCAGAAATATTTAAAGCATATTGAAGTACAACTTAGTTCTAACTAAGAACTTGTTCAGCACATCTGTTCTCATAAAACCTACTAGCAATAAACCCTCTCCACCCAACATCTGTCTTTTAACTGTGCTGTGTCTATGTGCTTGGGTTGTAAATGATCAGGGATTTTGTTCTTGATTAATGTGTTATAAAGTACTGTGTACAGCTGTGGTACTGTCCAGTTTAGTAGTACTTTTGACAACGATATAGACAGGTGCTAGTGAAGTTTGTCAGCATGTTTGGGAGGACAGAAAGGAGGCAAGCTAAGCCTCTCATTTTAAGCACTGAAAAGAGGGGGCCTTTTAATTCAGTGTTGTTCAAGTCAAATTTAGGATTGCATTACTGACGTTAATAGAGAACCTAACAAGGCAGGAGGCTGAAACATTGTTCTTCAGCAGATTGTGACCTTTCATGAGGCAGTCATTCTCCAAGAGTGCTGTCCTGCTCCCACTGAAATCAATAGGTGCTTTACCAGGGATTTTACTAGGAGCAGAATTACGGCTTACGTTTGTCAGGGTTTTTTTTAAATTTACTGATCAGAACATTCTCCCACTCTGCCTTCTTAGTGGAGAGAGAAGGGGGAAAAAAATGCTAAATAAACAAAATGAGGGCTGGAGATAATGTGAATGTTGGTTTCCACAGCAGACTCATTTTCTCTCTCATGAGTGTAAAGATCCAATTCTGTCTTTTTCTATGGTAAGTGGCAAAAACTAGGTTAATGCAGAGTTAAGGTTTCCTGATGACAGCTTGTGCTCTTCCAGAATGTTGAGTGCAGCAAAATTCAAACTTCAGAAAACCAGGAAATCAAGCATCTGTGGGTTTAATGAGTTGTAGCTGTATTGAATGGCAGAGGTGTGTTTGTGAGCTGAGGAGATGGGGATTAGTTTGAGGAGCATCACAGAGCTGTGATTGTGATATTAGATCAGGATTTGTGCCCACCCTGTGAAAACAGGAAAGGGGAGCATGTGTACCTTGAGGATGTAGTCTGCATCATTTTATTGCAAAATTGTGTAGGTTGTCTCAGTAGCAAGGCACTAAAAGGGTCTTGACATGGGAATTGTCAGTAGGGAGGTGAAATATGAGAGCAGTCTGTGGGTTTACTGATGGGCTAAGTTCCCTCTAAGCTGTGCAGCCGTGCAGCAGGCTATCAAGGGCCATGTAGGCGCGCAGGGGGGAGAGGCGCCTCTCCCCCGGCCATGGAGCTGCTGCAACCGGCAAGAGGCACTTCTTCCCCCAGCCCTGGGATGCTGTGGCGAGAGAGGGCTGGGGGGAGTTCACTCTCCCCGCTGCAGCCCCAGGGCAGCCTGCACCCCAAACTCCTCATCCCCGGCCACACCCCAGAGGCTTTACGCCCCCACATCCCAACCTTCTGCCCTAGCCCTGAGCCCCCGCCTGCATCCCAAACCCCTCATCCCCGGTCCCACCCCAGAGCCTGCACCTCCAGCCGGAGCCCTCACCGCCCCCTGCACTCCAACCCTCTGCCCCAGCCCTGAGTCCCCTCTCACACTCCAAACCCCTCGGCCCCACCACCCATCACCTCCATATTGCTGTACATAACAAAATTCATTCTGTGCATGGATGTAAAAAATTAGTGGAAACATTGCTGATGGGTAAGGGAAAGTGCAGGTTTTGATGGTATCTTGAGAGTGTGAAGTGGTTGTTAAATTTCACAAATGTGGTATTCTACTGGAAGAGCAAGGCAAGTATAGGGCCGGTGCACATAGAATCATAGACTATCAGGGTTGGAAGGGACCTCAGGAGGTCATCTAGTCCAACCCTCTGCTCAAAGCAAGACCAATCCCCAACTAAATCATCCCAGCCAGGGCTTTGTCAAGCCTGACCTTAAAAACCTCTAAGGAAGGAGATTCCACCACCTCCCTAGGAAACCCATTCCAGTGCTTCACCACCCTCCTAGTGAAAAAGTTTTTCCTAATATCCAACCTAAACCTCCCCCACTGCAACTCGAGACCATTACTCCTTGTTCTGTCATCTGGTACCACTGAGAACAGTCTAGATCAGGGGTAGGCAACCTATGGCACGTGAGCCAAAGGCGGCACGCGAGCTGATTTTCAGTGGCACTCACACTGCCCGGGTCCTGCCCACTGGTCAGGGGAACTCTGCATTTTAATTTAATTTTAAATGAAGCTTCTTAAACATTTTTAAAACCTTATTTACTTTACATACAACAATCGTTTAGTTATATGTTACAGACTTCTAGAAAGAGACCTTCTAAAAATGTTAAAATGTATTACTGGCGAGCAAAACCTTATATTAGAATGAATAAGTGACGACTCGGCAGTCCACTTCTGAAAGGCTGCCGACCCCTGGTCTAGATCCATCCTCTTTGGAACCCCCTTTCAGGTAGTTGAAAGCAGCTATCAAATCTCCCCTCATTCTTCTGCAGACTAAACAATCCCAGTTCCCTCAGCATCTCCTCATAAGTCATGTGCTCAAGCTCCCTAATCATTTTTGTTGCCCTCCGCTGGACTCTTTCCAATTTTTCCACATCCTTCTTGTAGTGTGGGGCACCAAACTGGACACAGTACTCCAGATGAGGCCTCACCATGTCCCTCAGTCTGCTGGCAATGCCCCCACTTATACAGCCCAAAATGCAGTTAGCCTTCTTGGCAACAAGGGCACACTGTTGACTCATATCCAGCTTCTTGTACACTGTCACCCCTAGGTCCTTTTCTGCAGAACTGCTTCATAGCCACTCAGTCCCTAGTCTGTAGCAGTGCATGGGATTCTTCTGTCCTAAGTGCGGGACTCTGCATTTGTCCTTGTTGAACCTCATCAGATTTCTTTTGGCCCAATCCTCTAATTTGTCTAGGTCCCTCTGTATCCCTACCCGCCAGCGTATCTACCACTCCTGCCAGTTTAGTGTCATCTGCAAACTTGCTGAGGGTGCAGTCCACGCCATCCTCCAGATCATTAATGAAGATATTGAACAAAACCGGCCCCAGGACCGACCCTGGGGCACTCCGCTTGATACCGGCTGCCAACTAGACATGGAGCCACTGATCACTACCCGTTGAGCCTGACGATCTAGCCAGCTTTCTATCCATGTTATAGTCCATTCATCCAGCCCATACTGCTTTAACTTGCCGGCAAGAATACTGTGGGAGACCGTATCAAAAGCTTTGCTAAAGTCAAGGAATAACACGTCCACGGCTTTCCTCTCATCCACAGAGCCAATTATCTCCTCATAGAAGGCAATTAAATTAGTCAGGCATGACTTGCCCTTGGTGAATCCATGCTGATTGTTCCTGATCACTTTCCTCTCCTCTAAGTGCATCAGAATTGATTCCTTGAGGACCTGCTCCATGGTTTTTCCAGGGACTGAAGTGAGGCTGACTGGCCTGTAGTTCCCCCGATCCTCCTTCCTTTTTTTAAAGATGGGCACTACACTAGCCCTTTTCCAGTCATCCAGGACCTCCCCCAATCGCCATGAGTTTTCAAAGATAATGGCCAATGGCTCTGCAATCACATCCACTAACTCCTTTAGTACCCTCGAATGCAGCACATCTGGCCCCATGGACTTGTGCTTGTCCAGCTTTTCTAAATAGTCCTGAACCACTGCTTTCTCTACAGAGGGCTGGTCGTCACCTCCCCATACTGTGCTGCCCAGTGCAGCAGTCTGGGAGCTGACCTTGTTTATGAAGACAAAGGCAAAAAAAGCATTGAGTACATTAGCTTTTTCCACATGCTCTGTCTCTAGGTTGCCTCCCTCATTCCAGGGCTGCCCAGAGGGGGGGGAAAGTGGGGCAATTTACCCCGGGCCCCAAAGGGGCCCTCATGAGAATATAGTATTCTATAGTATTGCAACTTTTTTTTATGGAAGGGGCCGCCGAAATTGCTTTGCCCCAGGCCCCCTGAATCCTCTGGGCAGCCCTGCCTCATTCAGTAAGGGGCCCACACTTTCCTTGACTTTCTTCTTGTTGCTAACATACATGAAGAAACCCTTCTTGTTACTCTTAACATCTCTTACTAGCTGCAACTTCAAGTGTGATATGGCCTTCCTGATTTCCCTCCTGCATGGCTGAGCAATATTTGTACATTCCTTCCTGGTCATTTGTCCAACCTTCCACATTTTTTAAGCTTCTTTTCTGTGTTTAAGATCAGCAAGGATTTCACTGTTAAGCCAAGCTGGTCGCCTGCCATATTTACTATTCTTTCTTCATATTGGGATGGTTTGTTCCTACAACCTCAATAAGGATTCTTTAAAATATAGCTCGTTTCCTTGACAGTGAAAAGGCAGAGTGCAAGTAAGGGTGTTATGGGTGTCGCTCAAAGAGGGCAAAGGTAAGGTTACATGAGCATATACCTTAACTCTCTTTCCTGGTTTTCTAACATTTGAATTTTGCTGAAGTTGACGTTCTGGAAGAACATGAGCTGTCATCAGGAAACCTTAATTCTTCATTAATTAAGCTTTTTGCCATTTAATTTCCTTTTTTAACAGAAAACTTGTTGGTAGGAATTACTGGTGGTTGTGGCATCATTTGTTGATAGCATGCAGGCCAAGAGGACAACTGATTCTGACCCTACCCCCTTCCTCGTCTTCCCCGCCACTACTCAGCCCCACCAAGTATCCCCGTTCCTTCCAGACCAGCTGCCCCCCACTGCTCTATTTTGTGCAGGTTTCCCCGCACCCCAGGTGTGCGAGCATGTCCCTCGTGTGTCTGTGGCGGTGTACCCAGGTTTCCAACTGGACCCATCCTTGGAATCAGATTTTTTTTTCCCCTGTGGATGACATGAGAACCCAAAGGCTCTTGTAAGAGTTATCACAATTTTCTGAAAAGAAGCTGTATTCTGTGCACTGTTTGGCCAGCTGGGTTTCCCTTCATATATCCCCAGGGCCCGTGCAACCACTAGGCCAGAGGGTAGGCAACCTATGGCACGTGTGCCGAAGACGGCACACGAGCTGATTTTCAGTGGCACTCACGCTGCCTGGGTCCTGGCCACCGTTCCGGGGGGCTCTGCATTTTAATTTAATTTTAAATGAAGCTTCTTAAACATTTTAAAAATCTTATTTACTTTACATACAACAATAGTTTAGTTATATATTATAGACTTATAGAAAGAGACCTTCTAAAAACATTAAAATGTAATACTGGCACGCGAAACCTTAAATTAGAGTGAATAAATGAAGACTCGGCACACTATTTCTGAAAGGTTGCCGACCCCTGAACTAGGCGAACTAGGAAGTGGCCTAGGGCGGCAAGTGGTTGTGGGCGCCCAGGGTTGTCCTTAGGCATAGGCAGCTGGGTAGAGCACTTGAAAATTTGGGGCACCACTGGGTCTTAATGTCCACCCCCCTGGTTTTCCTATCCCTGTTCCTGCAGGCTCTGAGTCTTCCTGGGAAGGGGATCTAGTAGTTAAAAGAGAGAGTCTCCAGCCTGCCAGACCTATTAGCACAACACTGAAACTGTTAAAGAGCCATTCAAGGGGTAATGAAGACATTTAACAGGCATTTGCCAACCCCCAGGTATCTACTGTCAGTTTCTGAATGTACTGACAAAAACAGTTGTGCATGACTGTAATATTTACTCAGAACATGCAAAGAATCCTGTGGCACCTTATAGACTAACAGAAGTTTTGCAGCATGAGCTTTCGTGGGTGAATACCCACTTCTTCGGATGCAAGCAGTGGAAATTTCCAGGGACAGGTGTGTATATATAAGCAAGCAAGAAGCAAGCTAGAGATAACGAGGTTAGATCAATCAGGGAGGATGGGGCCCTGTTCCAGCAGCTGAGGTGTGAAAACCAAGGGAGGAGAAACTGGTTCTGTAATTGGCAAGCCATTCACAGTCTTTGTTTAGTCCTAAGCTGATGGTGTTAAATTTGATGGTGAACTGGAGCTCAGCAGTTTCTCTTTGAAGTCTGGTCCTAAAGTTTTTTTGTTGTAGGATGGCCACCTTAAAATCTGCTATTGTGTGGCCAGGGAGGTTGAAGTGTTCTCCTACAGGTTTTTGTATATTGCCATTCCTAATGTCTGATTTGTGTCCATTTATCCTTTTCCTTAGAGACTGTCCAGTTTGGCCGATGTACATAGCAGAGGGGCATTGCTGGCATATGATGGCATATATTACATTGGTGGACGTGCAGGTGAATGAACCGGTGATGGTGTGGCTGATCTGGTTAGGTCCTGTGATGGTGTTGCTGGTGTAGATATGTGGGCAGAGTTGGCATCGAGGTTTGTTGCATGGGTTGGTTCCTGAGCTAGAGTTACTATGGTGCGGTGTGCAGTTGTTGGTGAGAATATGCTTCAGGTTGGCAGGTTGTCTGTGGGCGAGGACTGGCCTGCCACCCAAGGCCTGTGAAAGTGTGGGATCATTATCCAGGATGGGTTGTAGAACCAGACTAACACGGCTACCCCTCTGATACTCAGAACATGTCAGTCTACAGGACCTTAGTTTAAAATTTCCTTTTAAAATATTGCATTAGTGAGTTGGTGAAGATTATAAAATCACATCTCTCAAAAATCCTTGCATAGATTTTTAGATGCACAATCATCTTTAGCCTTAAATGCTTGGATCTTCAGACATACCGTTTTTAAAATAAATTCTTCAAAAGACCACCCTTATCTAAAATACACATTTTAATTACTATAGTAAAAAACTTACTTCCAAAGTCTTCCTGTCCTTTCTGTCCATCCATTTCTCCCTTCACACACACACACACACACACACACCCCCGACCTTGAAGGAAGCAACAGCCCTTTGCTTCCAGATAGCTGCACAAAGAGTTTCCCTTTCTTTACTTCTGACTATCTGATGAACTAGTTTTAAGCAAAATCAGTACCTTAGTAAGATATAAAATCCTTTGTTATGCCTAAAATCTTTGGAAACATATTTTTTTAAAGTTGGTGAAATTGTTATGGAGATCACATAGTAAATTAATGTCCCTTTTTCTAAAAGCAATTAACATTGTTATGAACACACTACACCTCTGTGACTGATTAATCTGGAATGATTACTTTATGAAGGCTTAAGAGTACATTTCAAATGTAAAATCAGCTTAGAAATACTGATTAAGAAAATGTAAAACAGAGAAGAGCTGCATTATGTATTCCATAATATTTAATGTTGTATTCAGCAAGACAGCTGACTCACCCTTACTACAAAGTTTTTGCAAATAAATCTCTGAGAAACTTCAGGGCATATCAAAAAGCCTTTGACTGACATTTTTTATTCCCAAGTTTAGTGCTTTTTAATTGGTACCTTCTGCATGTCCATTCTGCGTGAGGGAGATTGTACAGAGGTCTCTGCGGGGAACTGTGACTCTCCGCCACTGTGAGGCGGGCCAGGTGACTTGTTCTTTCTGCCTTGTCCCTCCGCCCCCGCCGGGCTGCAAGCTCAGGCTGCCGTTGGGAATAGGGTCACCAGTTTAATAATACTGCATAGGGCCCCATAAATCCTGAGGACGGCCCTGGGGGCGCCAAAAAGTGGTGCCCTGGTTCGGCAGGGAGGAGCTGTCTTCTGGAGCCAGAGTGTCCCGCTTGTGGTGGCAGCAAGCCCCAGCCATGGAGGAGCCGGCGCGGTGCAGGGGGGCAGGAGCCCTGCAAAGGCGGCGGCAGCGTCGCTCGCAGGGAGTAGCTGCACCCCCTACCCCTTCTGCCCGGGCTGCGGCCTGGCACCTCCCCGGGTGGCTCCTTCAGGCTGCAGCAGATGCATGCGGTCAGAGGGCCCCAGTGCGCCCTCCAGCCCCTCCCTCGCCACGCTCGGGCTCTGTGGCTCCTGGGCCTGTTAGCTGCCGCTGGGATGTGGGGCCCTGAGCCTGCTCCGGGAGGGGCAGTGGCGGTGGCTCACACTCCTGGGAGCCGCAGAGCCTGAGCGTGGCGAGAGGGGAGCTGGGGTGGGGGGAGGGGAGAGCGCACGGAGGCCTCTGCCCACGTGCATCTGCTGCAGGAGCCCCCAGAAGGCAGCTCCTCCCTGCTGAGCTGCTGCAGCAGCCCAAGCCCGGCAAAGCCAGTGAGTGGACTCGGGGTGGGGGCTGCTGGGGTCAGGGCCGGCTCCAGACCCCAGCGCGCCAAGCGCGCACTTGGGGCGGCATTTTGCCAGCAGGGCGGCAGGCGGCTCCGACGGACCTCCCGCAGGCATGACTGCGGAGGGTCCGCTGGTCCCGCGGCTTGGGTGCCGGAGCCGCGGGACCAGCGGACCCTCCGCAGGCACGTCTGCAAGAGGTCCCCCGGAGCTGCGGGACCGGCGACCAGCAGCGTGCCCCCTGCGGCATGCCGCCGTGCTTGGGGCGGCCAGATTCCTAGAGCCGCCTCTTGCTGGGGTGGGGTGGGGAGGGCTCACGGGTGGGGCTGTGCACCCTCCAGGGGAGTTCAGGGGGCAGGGCGGGGGGAACCTGGTCTGGGGAGCAGCCCCTGGGCATGGCTGGCCCCTGTGGTCTATAAAGGCTCGTTGGGATTTGCCCCTCAATGAACCGATGTTACTGGGGGGGGGGGGGGGGGCGCAAAGTGGAAGTTTGGTCCAGGGTGCAAAATATCCTTGCTCCAGCCCTGAAAACTATGCCTATGCCCAATGGTCCCAGCCCGGAGCCCCCAACCCCTACCGCACCCTGGCATTTTTATGGCATATTGAGGGGGGGCCTCAGCAAGAAAAAGGTTGAGAACCTCTGGACTAGATGATCCAAAAGACATGATATTTTTAACTTCTATGATTCTATTTTACAAGGTTTTTAAAGCTTTTTTTTGCCACGAGATGGCACTGTTGCTGGCAAACAAATTCTTTGCTGATAGTTTGCTACAGAGCATGGAGCTAATTCTGATTCTACAACAAAGACCTCTTGAATGTTTTTTAAACATATTTTACCCTAAAGGAGTCACTTGGCAACAGCAGCACAATGCTCTTCTCTAGTAACTATGAAGTCTCACAATTTGCAACCTCTTTCCCCCCTTCTCCTCACCTCTTTCCTTTAGTACTGTCCTTTCCCCCAGAAGTCTTATTTCTTGCCTTTTCTTCAGTTGCTCCCCAGCCACCTCTATTTCATAAGTCTTGCAACAATATTTCCAATCTGCTGAAACCTGCTTAAAGCAAGATTTGGGCCTCCCCCTGTGATTTCTCTATTTCAGAGTAAGTGGAAATAATTTATTCTTAGAACACAAACAAGAACTGCACATCCAGCCCGCAGGACCGTCCTGCTCGGCCCCTGAGCTCCAGGCTGGGGAGTCTAGTCCCCAACTCCTCCCCCGCTGTCCCTCCTCCCCCGCAGCCACGCCGCTGTGTTGACCACACTCTGGCCTGCCGCTCTTACCGGGTGTCGCAGCTGCGAGCTCCTGCTGCTGGTAAGGGGGCGGGGAGTGGGGGGGTTGGGTAAGGGAGCGGAGAGTCCTGGGGGGCAGTCAGGGAGGAGGGGGTGGTTGGACGGGGTGGAGGTTCTGGGGGGGGCGGTCAGGGAATAGGGAACAGGGAGGGTTGGGAGTGGGAGTCCCACGAGGCCTGTCAGGGGGCAGGGATGTGGATAGGGGGCAGGGGACAGGGAGCGGGGGGGTGGATAAGGGGGTGGGATCCCTGTCCATCTTGCTAATAGCAATTGATGGACCTATCCTTCACGAATTTATCTAGTTCTTTTTTTGAACCCTGTTTTAGTCTTGGCATTCACAATATCCTCTGGCAGAGTTCCACAGCTTGACTGTGTTGTGTAAAGAAATATTTCCTTTTCTTTACATGTTTGTTTTAAACCTGCTGCCTAGCATTTCATTTGGTGACCCCTAGTTCATGTGTTATGAGGAGTAAATAACACTTCCTTGTTTACTTTCTCCACACTAGTCATGATTTTATAGACCTTTATCATATCCCCCCTTATTTGTCTTTTTTTAAAGTTGAAAAGTCCCAGTTTTATTATTCTCTCCTCATATGGCAGCCGTTCAATACCACCAATCATTTTTGTTGCTCTTTTCTGAACCTTTTCATAGAATCATAGAATCTCAGGGTTGGAAGGGACCTCAGGAGGTCATCTAGTCCAACCCCCTGCTCAAAGCAGGACCAAACCCAACTAAATCATCCCAGCCAGGGCTTTGTCAAGCCTGACCTTAAAAACCTCTAAGGAAGGAGATTCCACCACCTCCCTAGGTAACCCATTCCAGTTCTTCACCAGCCTCCTAGTGAAAAAGTTTTTCCTAATGTCCAACCTAAACCTCCCCCTCTGCAACTTGAGACCATTACTCCTTGTTCTGTCATCTTCTACCACTGAGAACAGTCTAGATCCATCCTCTTTGGAACCCCCTTTCAGGTAGTTGAAAGCAGCTATCAAATCCCCCCTCATTCTTCTCTTCTGCAGACTAAACAATCCCAGTTCCCTCAGCCTCTCCTCATAAGTCATGTGCTCCAGCCCCCTAATCATTTTTGTTGCCCTCCGCTGGACTCTCTCCAATTTATCCACATCCTTCTTGTAGTGTGGGGCCCAAAACTGGACACAGTACTCCAAATGAGGCCTCACCAGTGCTGAACAGAGGGGAATGATCACATCCCTCGATCTGCTGGAAATGCCCCTACTTATACAACCCAAAATGCCATTAGCCTTCTTGGCAACAAGGGCACACTGTTGACTCATATTCAGCTTTTCGTCCACCATAACCCCTAGGTCCTTTTCTGCAGAACTGCTGCCCAGCCATTCGGTCCCTAGTCTGTAGCAGTGCATGGGATTCTTCCGTCCTAAGTGCAGGACTCTGCACTTGTCCTTGTTGAACCTCATCATATTTCTTTTGGCCCAATCCTCTAATTTGTCTAGGTCCCTCTTTATCCTATCCCTACCCTCCAGCGTATCAACCACTCCTCCCAGTTTAGTGTCATCTGCAAACTTGCTAAGGGTGCAGTCCACACCATCCTCCAGATCGTTAATGAAGATATTGAATAAAACCGGCCCCAGCACCGATCCTTGGGGCACTCCACTTGATACCAGCTTCCAACTAGACATGGAACCATTGATCACTACCCGTTGAGCCCAACCATCTAGCCAGTTTTCTATCCACCTTACCGTCCATTCATCCAGCCCATACTTCTTTAACTTGCTGGCAAGAATACTGTGGGAGACTGTATCAAAAGCTTTGCTAAAGTCCAGAAATAGCACATCCACTGCTTTCCCCTCATCCACAGAGACGGTTATCTCATCATAGAAGGCAATTAGGTTAGTCAGGCATGACTTGCCCTTGGTGAATCCATGCTGACTGTTCCTGATCACTTTCCCCTCCTTTAAGTGGTTCAGAATTGATTCCTTGAGGACCTGTTCCATGATTTTTCCAGGGACTGAGGTGAGACTGACTGGCCTGTAGTTCCCTGGATCTTCCTTCTTCCCTTTTTTAAAGATGGGCACTACATTAGCTTTTTTCCAGTCATCCGGGACCTCCCCCGATCGCCATGATTTTTCAAAGATAATGGCCAATGGCTCTGCAATCTCATCGGCCAACTCCTTTAGCACCCTCGGATGCAGTGCATCCGGCCCCATGGACTTGTGCTCGTCCAGCTTTTCTAAATAGTCCCAAACTACTTCTTTCTCCACAGAAAGCTGGTCACCTCCTCCCCATACTGTGCTGCAGAGTGCAGCTGTCTGGGAGCTGACCTTGTCTGTGAAAACAGAGGCAAAAAAAGCATTGAGTACACTAGCTTTCTCCCCATCCTCTGTCACTATGTTCCCTCCCTCATTCAGTAAGGGGCCCACACTTTCCTTGACTTTCTTCTTGTTGCTAACATACCTGAAGAAACCCTTCTTGTTACTCCTAACATCTCCGGCTAGCTGCAACTCCAAGTGTGATTTGGCCTTCCTGATTTCACTCCTGCATGCCTGAGCAATATTTTTATACTCCTCCTTGGTTATTTGTCCAATCTTCCACTTCTTGTAAGCTGTTTTTTTGTGTTTAAGACGAGCAAGGATTTCACTGTTAAGCCAACCTGGTCGCCTGCCATATTTACTTTTCTTCCTACACATCGGGATGGTTTGTTCCTGCAACCTCAATAAGGATTCTTTAAAATACAGCCAGCTTTCCTCGACTCCTTTCCCCGTCATGTTATTCTCCCAGGGGACCTTGCCCATCAGTTCCCTGAGGGAGTCGAAGTCTGCTTTTCTGAAGTCCAGGGTCTCTGTTCTACTGCTCTCCTTTCTTCCTTGTGTCAGGATCCTGAACTCAACCATCTCATGGTCACTGCCTCCCAGGTTCGCATCCACTATTGCTTCCTCTACTATTTCTTCCCTGTTTGTGAGCAGCAGGTCAAGAAGAGCTTTTCCCTTAGTTGGTTCCTCCAGCACTTGCACCAGGAAATTATCCCCTACACTTTCCAGAAACTTCCTGGATTGTCTGTGCACTGCTGTATTGCTCTCCCAGCAGATATCGGGGTGATTAAAGTCACCCATGAGAACCAGGGCCTGTGATCTAGCAACTTCTGTTAGTTGCTGGAAGAAAGCCTCGTCCACCTCATCCCCCTGGTCTGGTGGTCTGTAGCAGACTCCCACCATGACATTACCCTTGTTGTTCATACTTCTAAATTTAATCCAGAGACTCTTAGATTTTTCTGCAGTTTCATACTGGAGCTCTGAGCAGTCATACTGCTCTCTTACATACAACGCAACTCCCCCACCTTTTCTGCCCTGCCTATCCTTCCTGAACAGTTTATATCCAATTCCAGTACATCTTTTTTGAGATGGGGTGACCACATCTGCATGCAGTATTCAAGGTGTGGGCATACCATGGATTTATATAGAGGGAATATGATATTTTCTGTCTTCTTATCTATCCCTTTCTTAATGATGCCCAACATTGTGTTTGCTTTTTTGCCCCTGCACATTGAGTGGATGTTTTCAGAGAACTATCCACAATGACTCCAAAATCTCTTTCTTGAGTGGTAACAGCTAATTTAGACCCCATCATTTTATATGTATAATTGGGATTATGCTTTGCAATGTGCATTACTTTGCATTTATTAGCACTGAATTTCATCTGCCATTTTGTTGCCCAGTCACCCAGTTTTGAGAGATCCTTTTGTAGCTCTTCGCAGTCTGCCTGGGATTTAATTATCTTGAGTAGTTTTGTATCATCAGCCAATTTTGCCACCTCATTCTTTACCCTCTTTTCCAGATCATTTATGAATATGTTGAATAGGACTGGTCCCAGTACAGACCCCTGGGGGACACCACTATTTACCTCTCTCCATTCTAAAAACTGACCATTTATTCCTACCCTTTGTTTCCTATCTTTTAATCAGTTACCAGTCCATGAGAGGACCTTCCCTCTTATCCCGTGACAGCTTACTTTGCTTAAGAGCCTTTGATGAGGGATTTTGTCAAAGGCTTTCTGAAAATCTAAGTACAGTATATCCACTGGATCCCCCTTGTTCATATACTTGTTGACCCCCTTAAAGAATTCCAGTAGATTAGTGAGGCATGATTTTCCTTTACAAAAAACATGTTGACTCTTCCTCAACAAGTTATAATCTATGTGTGTGTTTGACAATTTTCTTCTTTGTTATAGTTTCAACCAGTTTGCGTGGGACTGAATTCAAGCTTACTGGCCTGTAATTGCTGGGATCACTGCTGGAGACCTTTTATAGTTGCATCTAGGATGGAAGACACCATCCACCCCTTCTTAAGGCAGCAAAAAAAATGCTAACTGGCAGAAACTGTGCCATCCGACTCCCTCAGAGACAGGTTTCTGGCATCGCTATGACACATCTCAAGGTTGCTACTATTAATGTCATCTGCTCAGAAATGGCCACCTTTGAGGGATGAAGTGACAGAATCTTCATACTTTCCATTTACACACAATAAGATGTATGCCTTGTCAACATTAGAAAGGGTTTCCTTGTAGAGACACCAGTTATACTACCAAGACATTGTGGTGGGTGTGGGTGTGAGGGGGGACGGGCAGGTGAAGAGGGTGCTAATCCCCTGCCTGAGTGGCTGCCATGGAGCTGGCAGGTTCGGGGGAGGGAGGGGGACAGGCTGGAAATCACTCCCACACACACTCCAGAGCTGGCATTCAGCGGGGGCTGCGCTGACAGACCGGCAGTGGGAGAGGTCTGGCCCCGCACGTGCTACAGCTTTGCCCAGCCCCCAGCTTTGCACACCAACCCCCATCTTCGGCCTTTGGACCACCCCACTCACCGCTGGTGGGTGTGCAGCTGGCAAGCAGGGATCCAGCCAGCAGCAGGAACCACCATTACTGATGGAGGGAGGAGGCAGAAAATACAGGACAATTTGCACATTTTAAGGAAAAAGTCAAGTCACCTGCAGCAGGGCTTAAAAACGGGATATCTGGTCACCCTAATTAGGGGTGCATTTTTTCCCCGTATTCTGAACTGATATAACTAGGTCAGCAAAACTTTTAAGTGCAGGCCAGGCCTTAGTGGCACTAAAATGGTGCCTAAACTTTGTAAACATTTTATGCAGCAGGAGCCGACGCTAACTACAACAGCTGGACAAGTTTCTACACTCCTTGAAGGTGGCATCCTTTTTATAGTGTAGCTGCAGCCTTACAGAGTTCATTCATATGGTATAGCAACCTGGCTTTTCCATAGGGGAAGTGTCTGTTGTAGTACAGACCCATATTCTAAAGAGGTATGGGGAAAACCTATTTCTAGCTTGCAAATGAGGCAATTATGAATCATGTCTAGGCAGAGTGTAAATTTGTATCAGAATGTCTTGAATTATCCTGGTCCTTAATGAGTAACCACAGACATGTTAGCTATGGCTCTAATCATGTCACTGGGCAGGGCTTCAAAGTGGTGGTGGCCTCCTTTTGTTTCTGGGCCATTGGAACAATGAGAATATTTGCTGTCTTAAGGGCACAAGCTGCCATTCAACCTAAAAATATCACACTCTGGTTTTGTCTACACTAGCAAAAATAGTCTTACAATAAAAACAGTCTTGTATTACAGCAACTGCCAACAATGGTGCAACTGCACCAGTGACAGCAAGCAACAATGTAAGCACTGTAAGGAGGGGGAGAGAGAGAAGCACACTGTTTTGCTTTATCATCATGTCATAAAAAACTATCAATACCAGAGGCATAGTATTGCTACAGCTGCACCACTGCAGATTTGAAAAAAGAACAGCAGATTTTTAAACTAGACCAGGGGTCTCAAACTCAAATGACCCCGAGGGCCGCATGAGGACTAGTGCATTGGCCCGAGGGCCGCATCACTGACACGCCCCCTTGCTGCCCCTGGCCCCACCCCCAATCCACCCCTTCCATGAGACCCCGCCCCTGCCCTGTCTCCTTCTCCACCTCCTCCCCTAAGCGCGCGCAGTTTTAATAAAATATCATACACTCAGTAATGCACCTCACTCAAAGGACAAAACACGCACTTAGATTTTACTGCCTAAGGCTCTGGGGAGGGAGTTTTGGGTGGGGGAGGGGTCTGGATGCAGGCTCTGTGCTCGATGCAGGCTCCAGGCTGCGGCACGGGGGTGGGGGTGCAGGCTTTGGGACGGAGTTTGGGGGATAGGAGGGAGTGCAGGGGTGAGGGCTGTGGGGCTGAGGGCGAGGGGGTACATGATAGCAGGAGGGGGCTCAGGGCTAGGGAAAAAGAGGGTTGGGCTGTGGGGTGAGGGCTGTGGATGAGGGGTTCATGATGCGAGGGGGCTCAGGGCTAGGGAAAGAGGGTTGGGCTGTGGGGTGAGGGCTGTGGATGAGGGGTTCCATGATGCAAGGGGGCTCAGTGCTAGGGGAAAGAGTTTGGGCTGTGGGGGTGAGGGCTGTGGATGAGGGGTTCATGATGCGAGGGGGCTCAGGTGGCTAGGGAAGAGGGTTGGGCTGTGGGGTGAGGGCTTGTGGATGAGGGGGATCATGATGTGAGGGGGCTCAGGGCTAGGGAATGAGGTTTGGAGTGTGGGGTGAGGGCTGTGAGATGAGGTGGTTCATGATGTGGGGGCGGGGGCGCTCCCCAGGGGGGGGGTGCTGGGGCAGAGGATTAGGGCGCGGGGGGGAAATGAGGGGTTCATGATGTGGGGAGCGCTCAGGGCTGGGGCAGAGGATTAGGGTGTGGGGGGATGAGGGCTCTGGGTGCTGGGGCCTGAGGATTAGGGTGCAGGGGTGATGAGGGGTTCATGATGTGGGGGGTGCTCAGGGCTGGGGCTGAGGATTAGGGTGCGGGGGGAATGAGGGCTCTGGATGGGGCTGAGGGTTTGGGTTAGAGAAGTGCTCAGGGTAAGGGATGCCTGCCTTTGCCAGTACTGGCGGAGGGCAGGCACTAGAACCCTTGCACCCTAATCCTCAGCCCCCAGCCAGAGCCCTCATCCCCCCACACCCTAATCCTCTGCCCCAGCCCTGAGCACTTCCCTTCCCCCCCCCCCCCCCGGCCCCTGGCGGGTCCCGCTTCCCTTCCCCCCGGCCCGGCCCCGGCGGGGTCCCGCTTTCCCCCCCCCCCTTACCCGTGAGCGCGTCTCCCGGCGGTCCCGCTCAGAGCCGCGTGGTGAGGGGGCGGGGCTGTGAGCACCACGCCTGAGCGCAGCGCTCAGCCCCAGGAGCTCCCAGCCCCGCCCCAAACTCCCCACGGCGGCTCTGAGCGGGCGGCGGGGCTCAGGGCGCTCCGACGGAGAATCTCCGGCGATCTATGCGCCGAGGCTCCAGGAGAGGGGTGGAGGCGGGAGCCTCCGCTTTTCTCTTGGGGGCCCCTGCGGAGCTCCCCTGGGGAGCTCCGCGGGCCGCAGGGAAGAGCTCCGCGGGCCGCATGCGGCCCGCGGGCCGCATGTTTGAGACCCCTGAACTAGACCAATCACCCACTGGCTTACTATACATTCTGCCTGAGAAAAGAAGATTTGTGTCCAAAAGCTAATAAAAATCATGGTCAGAAACTTTTCCCCTGTTGATGGGTCTGGGAACAGTAGCTTTCAGCTGAAGAACACTCTCACACTCATTGGTGGCAGCAAGACACTCGCTGGCTGAGGAGTGGAAAAGGATAGACATAACTGCCTGTTTTTTAAGAGCATAGGCTATATTAATCACAGTAAAAGTTACTGATGATTTAAACAGGCATGTCACTTACATACAGCCTGAGCAAAACCATGCCACAAATACAGCTACAAGGCCTGATACTTTGACATACATTTGTAAAGACTAAGCAAATGATATCTTTCTGTTTTGAATGTAATAGCTGTTGTGTTGTTGATGTAAAAGGTGTTCTCTGTCTGTGCTTTTAATTGTTTTGCCTAAGTTCACTAGTTGCATTCTGTACAGGAATAAAAGTGTTAATTCAATCATTTCCTAGTGTAGGGTAAAAACTGTCACTGCTGTTTTATGTTAAGTCCAACAGTAAAACTTCTAGCAATTCAGCTCTGCACACTTTAATACTTTTTGTATGAGTATCAGGTTAGGTTCTGGCTACATTTGGTTAGGGAGGGGTAAATCTGAGCGGATTCTTGCTTTGTCAGCTGTAGGCTAGGACATTCCGTCCTCATAAAAACAATCTTTATGCACTTTGAAATTCTGGAGATAATGGACTGTAAACACATCTCAAAAATTCTGGCAATTGTTTAAATGCCACTACTCATTGTGTAACTTCTTGGACCTTGAGCTTTGTGTTTTAGAAGAATAACAAGACTGTCTTGAAAATCTAAGTACTTTACACACAAATACCTAGATTTAATGATCACTGGTCCTGTTGAAAAACTATTTGTCCGATGGACAAGCCCAGACATTTGTATAGCCCTGCGCGGATACAAATGTATACCCACGGATATAAATCGTTATCTGCGGAACCGCAGGGCTCTCCCTGGAACCGCAGCAGCAAAAGAAACAGAACGTGGGGCGGGCTGCCACTCCCAAAAGCCAGTGTCCCGTGCCAGCAGCTCCTCCAGTGTGGCTGTACCGCTCCCAACCCTGTCCATTGGGGTGGGCACCAGGCTCCCCAGCAGCTGTCCCTGGTTGCGCTCTTGTGTTAAAGGGGCATGCACACCCCCAGACAGGAGAGACGGACAGCTATGTGAAAGGGATAGGGGCAGGGCTGTGGGCGGTACAGCCATGCCCGAGGAGCTGCCAGCGTGGAGCGCTGGCTCCTGGAAGCGGCAGCCCCATGTTCTGCCCCTTTCACCACTGTGATTCCACGGATACCGATTTGCATCCGTGGATATAAATTTGTATCCATGCAGGGCTCTAGACATTTGTCTCTCTCTTGTGCAGACAAGGGCATAGCTACATTATAATGGCTACAGCTGTGCCACTGTAGTGTCATAGCATAGATGCTTCCTACATCAATGGAAGAGGTTTTTCTGTCTCTGCAATTAATTCACCTCTCTGAGAGGTGGCTGGTAGCTAGGTTGATGGAAGAATTTTTCCATCGATTTAGCTGTGTCTACAGTGAGGATTAGGTCGACCTAATTATATCAAACAGGGAGCAAACTTTTTTTTTTTCCTGAGCAATATACCTAGTTCAATCTATTTTTAGGTATAAACCAGGCCTTTGTTAGTTGTAATGGGCAAGTAGCTTTGTTGATCTTTGGTACATCTCTAAACGCTATCTGAAACAGGATCATGTCCTACAATGAAAATTCTCTTAATATCCAAAAACATAATTATCCAAACTTACTTTGTGTTCTCCATGATGTTCTGATAAGCAAGGCTGTACTATATTACGCTGTCTATTAAAATGATTACATAAGATTAGAATTAAACATGTGCAGTTCTTACCTTTATTCTCCTTCCACTCTCAAATAATTCAGGTCTGTTCTTTCCATTCCTAGATTTCAATTTAAAAAATTGGCAGAAAAATGGAAAATGTTAAAAACCAAATGCTTTGGTTTCAAAAAAAGGTCTAATTTTGTGGGTTTAAAAAAAAAAAAGATTTTGAATGAAAAATTTTGACCAGCTCTACTGACCTACAATTAACAGTATAATTAGTAAATACTATTGCTAGAAACAAATAATTCTATTACTAAAGTTAATTTACATTTTATCTTTTTAATTTGAAGACCTTATACTTATTAGAATATTTGAATCAGGGATTAAAGGAGAGGGAAAAAAAGGAGAGGGTAGCTTCCCCACCTCTCCTTGAACTGAGTAAACAGCTCTTTTCCACACATTCCCCTCCTGTTTCAATCTACTTTAACCACTGATTTGCATACATTAGTAAAAATCAGTAATACATATGCCTATTATGGGGGAGTTTGGAAATCAAACTAGCAAGCAAGAGTGTCTTCATCTAGTACCAAACTGAATAAAATTTATTGTAATCTGGCATTGAATTAGTTGTGAATGATATGAAAGGCTCTCTGCTTTTATTCATCTGGATGAAATGCCATAGACCACAGTCAACTGTTCTATACATAATATGTTGTAGCTGGATTTATTAAAGGATTAAAAAACTTTAACATCAATAGTAGTAATTTCTACTAAAATAAATGTAATCAAACCTTATACATCAGTGTTTAAGATAATTGACACAGAGGTCAGAAAAATTCTCTTTCCCCCAGCCTACCTCTAGAGCATTGCACAACTGTCAGGGTGCATGGTGGAAGCAAGCAGCTATACAGGAAACACTGGATGACCTAATATAGTATAGAGAATTTTATGTTCTTAATAAATAAAAAGGTGAAATAAAGATTTGCAGGGAAAAAACAGGGTTACATAGTAGACTTGCTATTATTGATAGGCCCTAATTTTAATCCTCTGACTGCTCTTAACTCTTCACCTCTACACCCAATAAGTTTTGAATGAAATACTAGTAGTTTTTAAAGAGGGTTTTACTAAAAAATGTGGACTTTGTGAGACAAGAGGGAGAACAGAAGCTGGAAAGGAAATTACTAGAAATACCTATCACTACATCCAACTTTTCCCTTTCCTGTGCCACTGTTTTTCTCTTTACTGTTGAAACTGCTAAACATGATTCAAATAGTTATTCAAGTATTTCAGCGTGTTTTTCCTGACCTCAGGCCAGGCAGGGATTTTTTGTCAGATGACCACGGCCTCGATCCTGTGATATATTCCTTATGGGTGTAGTCGGGCTGTCCGCAGAAATCCAGGCGTATGTTATATATGCATGGTTAAAACCTAATCTATAGAACAGTAACTGGGGATGATGATGATTTTATAAATCTATATAATTTTATAAAAGCAGCAAAGAGTCTTGTGGCACCTTATAGACTAACAGACGTTTTGGAGCATGAGCTTTCATGATTTTATAAAAATTTGATGAGTGACTATAATGCAACTGGAATATGCTTCATGCAAAAGGTCTCTTGTAAGGTATCATTACAAAGCTTATTCTCTACTGAGTGTGGTCATCCTATTTGTATAAATGTATCACTCTTGTATCTGAAACTAGAAATATGAAATATAACTCTGAGGGCCTATTGTAATTATGCAAAGTGTGGGCCATTAATGGTGGTTTGGAATCTTAATGGCTCCCATCAACAGGACAATTGACTGGATGGCTCTGTTTGCAGGCAAGCCTTCCTGTGAGTCAGGCTGGGAGGAATGAAGGCTTGGGGTCTTACAGTGACATGTGATCATGTCACATGAACTGGAATCCATTTTTAACCTGGTGCTTTTCCGGGGGAGAGGGGGGAGTGGAAACCCAGAGGGACAAAGGATTCCCGTCTTATGCAAAAGATATATAAATGGGTGGAACAGAACAAAGAGGAGAGAGGAGCCATCATGAAGAATCCCCTAGTTACCACCTGAGCTGGAACAAGAGCTGTACCAGGGGAAAGAATTGTGCCCAGGCCTGGAAAGTGTCCAGTCTGAGAAAAAAAACTTACTGAAGCATCTCTGATGGTGAGATTATCTGTATTTAGTTTGATTAGACATAGATTTGCACATTTTATTTTATTTTGCTTGGTGACTTACTTTGTTCTATTATTTGGAACCACTTAAATCCTACTTTCTATATTTAATAAAATCACTTTTTACCTATGTATGTAGTAATACCTGGGGAGAGGCAAACAGCTGTGCATACCTCTATCAGTGTTACAGAGGGTGAGCAATTTGTGTGTTTATCCTGTACAGTATAAGCTTTATACAGGGTAAAATGGATTTATTTGGGTTTGGACCCCATTAGGAGTTGGGCATCTGGGTATTAAAGACAAGCACACTTCTGTGAGCTGTTTTCAGGTAAACCTGCAGTTTTGGGGCAAGTAATTCAGACGCTGGCTCTTTGTTGGAGTAGACGGAGTGTCTGGCTCAGCAAGGCGATGCTGGAGTCCTGAGCTGGCAGGGAAAGCAGGAGCAGAGGTAGTCTTGGCAGCTCCCAAGGGGGTTTCTGCCCCACTTACAAACCAGTTCAACAAGCAGGCTCACGTGCTGGTCCAGGCTGGGCACCACTGAGTGGAGCAAACAGCCACGAAGGTTCCCTGCTCCTGGTTTGCTGGCCGGTGTGGACATCTGGCTTGGGGGGGAGACAACTGCCCCTCTGCGTGGCCGGGGAATAGGGCAGTGGGGGCAATGCGGAGGGATCGCGGGCAGCAGACAAGGGGGCGCTTTGGTCACTGGAGAAATGCAGCTCCCGGAGTGTGTGAAAAGCGCTGGTCAGGCCGGGAAAAAGCGAGGCTCAGCCCTGCAGCGCGGGAGAGGTGGTGGCGAGTCCCCTCAGTCTGGCCGGGCGGAGGCAGGGCCTTGCCGGGGCTGGGGACAAGCCCGGGCTAAGCAGCGGCCCCTCCCCGCGGCAGCCTGCGTGCTACGCGCAGTGAGGCCCAGGCCAGAGACCCGGATGCAGCTCGGGCCGGGCCGGCTCTCCTGGCCGCGAGGGGGCGGCCGCTTGCCGGGTGCGCAGCGAGGAAGCCGCCGGCCCGTGGGCCTTGTGTCGAGGAAATGGCGGCGCTCGGAGCGGGCCTGGCCGCGGCCGCTCGCGGGAGGTAGCGGCACCTGCACCTCCCCCTCCCCAGCGGCTGGCGGTGCGTGGGGACGGGGCGCTGGGCCCGGCTGGCGGAGGGAGGGGCTCGGGCGGGGTAGGCCGGGCGCCTCGCCGACTCCTGGTGGGCAGGCGCCGCGGAGGGAGGCCGCGCGGGGCCCGCCCGGGAAAGAGGAACAGGCGGCCGCGGGGCTGGGGCGAGGGGCCGGACTGAGGCGGCCGCTCCAGCCGTTGGCTGACTCGGCAGCGGCGCGCGCGGCCCCCGCGGTGACTCAGCAGCGTCACCCCCGGGTCATGCTCAGACATGCCGGGCCGCGGCCAGCGGAGGAGCTAAGCCCCGACTTGCCTGCGCCTGGCGACGCTATTTAAAGGCGGCCTGGCCCCGCCGCTTCATGCCAGTGCAGCGCCTCAGCGCAGCCGCGGCTCGGCTCGGCTCCTCCGTGCGGACTCCCCGCTTCGCTAACTCCGGCTCTCTCCTTCCAGGCAAATGTGCAACACCAAGATGTCAGCTGGGTCGGACGACCGCCTCGGCGCCTCTGCCATCCCACCCGCCGAGCAAGAGGCACTGGTGAGTAGCCCTGGCTCTCGGGCACCGCGGTTTTCCTGCTGGCTGCGGGGCTTGCTTCCAATGGACCTGCTGGTAGACAGGGGTCGAGAATGTGGATGCTGACTGCGAAAACTTAGATGTTCATACTGGATTAAAGCCAGGGAGGTCAAGTGGATTCTCTTCAATGGCACCAGGGCCGGCTCTAGTTTTTTTGCTGCCCCAAGCAAAACCTTTTTTTGGCTGCCCCCCCACCCCCACCCCAGGCCTGTCCTCCCCGCCCCCGCACTACCCTACTGCCCCACCCACACCCCCTGCTGGCCCAGCACTGGCCTACCCCCTTTCCCCTCCACCAGTGCCTGCCCCCTGCTGCCCCAGCCTTGGGCTATCCCCCCCAATCTGCACCCTCCTGCTGTCCCAGCCCTGGGTCACCGGTAACTTGCTCCCAGGGTGGGTCATTCAGCAGGAATTTTGGATGTGCACAGAACATAGACAGGATTGGGTCCCATATGGTTACAGAACTGCAGTAAAGTGGAACAATGTTCAGCCTGTGTGATTGGAGGATATCTGGATGCATATTATAAGATTGTCCTACATAAATGAGAAAAACTTGAGGTGCCTTTATTATACTTTTGTTTCACTCTTTCTTTTTATGGGGAATTTGCCAATGCAATGTCACTGTCTTCCTTTTAAACAACAACAAAAAAAGGCAATGGCTGTTGAAAATAGCAATTCCAGTCCTAAAAACCGCTGGGAAGCATTTCTTGCTCAGTTTTATCCTACTTTTTCTACAGCAAGTTACAGTGGATCAGTATATTTGATTTGGGAGAAATGAAGTAACAGCTGTCCGAATTGAGCTTGAGCACGCCTGAATTTTGAGGTGTTCAAATCTGGAAGGCAGGTGCTAGATTCCCTTTCTGAATATTAGCAGCAAAGAGTCTTGTGGCACCTTGTAGACTAATAGACGTTTTGGAGCATGAGCTTTGTGGGTGAATACCCAATTCGTTGGATGCATATTCCAGATATAACTGAATATTAGTTATATCTGGAAAGGGAAAGTCAATTTCTGCTTCCATGGCTCAGAAGAGGAAATCCTCCTAAGTGCCTGGTACTGTATCTAAAGAGCTGCACAGGTCCAGAGCCTCCCCTCCCTTACTTTTCATTTTAAATTCTAGTGGGATCCCTGTACCTCCCTTGCTAGGCTTCAGATAGAGAGGGGCACTTCCATTTAGTCCACCCAATTCCTTCTTTGGGGGATGCAAGGTGAGGTCACACCAGTATCCCTAATCCAGTCTGGGGAAGCCTTCTGAAGGGGATATCTGGGGCAAAGCCTTCTACTCCTTGGGCATACTTGTTTCCCATTCATGGTGCCATCCCTTTCAACTCACCTCAAGCTGCAGCATGGCTTAGCTACCTCACTCCCTACCCCTCCCTTTCCTGTTGTTAGCTGCCAAGGGTTTGCTGGGTAATGTAGTTCTTTCCCTGCTCCAGGGCTGGCCCTGTAGGCAGGGAGCTAGGCAAGGAACTACAGCTCCCAGGGTCACATGGGTTCTCAGTTTCCATGCTGGATCCCCAGCTGCTCCTTGGCTCTGCAGTCTGCAGGGTTTTGCAAGGGGAGGAAGTGAGTTTAAAAAAAAAAAGGGGGGGGGGGAGGCCCAAAGGCTGCCCCTTGCAAATGTGCCGCCCCAAGCACCTGCTTGTTTTGCTGGTGCCTAGAGCTGGCCCTGAATGACACAGTTGTGTAATAAATCAGGTTTCACGGTTGGGAGTGAAGGATGTCACAGCCACCTAAACTTTGTGTTTCTGGGATTTTGTTGCTTTTAAATGTGTTCTTAAAGAAATATTTTAACAGATGTTTGATTTTAATGCCAAGTTTGAGCCCTGAACAGATTACTAGATCATGCATCTGACGAAGTGGGTATTCACCCACGAAAGCTCATGCTCCAATACATTTGTTAGTCTATAAAGTGCCGCAGAACTCTGCCGCTTTTACAGATCCAGACTAACATGGCTACCCCTCTGATACTAGATCCATTCAGAATATAAAACCCATAAAAATAGCATTTAAAATGGAAATCTTGACAGAATCATATTAGAGCATGTATGGTGTATGTTCTAGCACTACATGGTGTTTGTATTGTTTCTGAGAGTGTGTGAATTTAACTGATTTTATTTAACTATGGTGACAGGTTTCAGAGTGGTAGCCGTGTTAGTCTGTATCAGCAAAAACAATGAGGAGTCCTTGTGGCACCAATTTTTTTTTTTTTTTTTTTTGGACAAATAAATTTGTTAGTCTCTAAGGTGCCACAAGGACTCCTCATTGTTTTCATTTAACTATAGGTTTTCAGTATGTGTTCATACCATCTTGGGCTGCATTGGAACTTAAATCAAGGGTAAGAGACATAGACCTTGCAATGAAAAGCCCAAGGGTGTGGTGATTCATTAAGTGTGTCACTCTTCTGTCTGAGTACTGCACCAGCGCTGCAGCAGTGGTGTTAGTCAGTATCCTATGGTTTCTGTCACATCAGATGTGACTTAAGTTATTAAAAAAGTTATGGCATGCTATTGCAAGTGAATTTACTTTGTTAGAAAAGTTAAATAGTTACTAATAGTTTAAAAGGCTAGAAAGGTAGGAAAACATGAAAAAAGCCAGATGTTCATGAAAGTATACTATGCAGCTTAGGATGGAAAAATACAGTGATTTATTTAAAATCAAAATACCTTAAAAGTCAGAGGTTTTGTCAAGGAAATCAAGGCAGTGATTATAAGGCCTTGATCTGCAATCAGTTCTACAATGCCTGGGTGGACCTTTGTGTTAGTATAGAGTCCCATTGGGCACAAGCTTCCTCCCACACCTATCCAGTTGCAGAATCAGAGCTTAAATAATTAAGGGCTTGTCTACACTGGCAATTTACAGTACTGCAACTTTCTCCCTCAGGGGTGTGAAAAAACACCCCTCTGAGTGCAGCAAGTTTCAGCATTGTAAAGCTCCAGTATGGACAGTGCACCACTGCTGGAAGCCGCACTCCCAGTGCTGGTAGCTATGCCCATCGTGGAGGTGAGGGTTTTTTTTTTTTTGGTTTTTGGTTTTTGTTTTGAGCAATGGGAGAGCTCTCTCCGAGTGCTTTAACATGGCTTGTGTAGTCACGGTAAAGTGTTTAGTGTTGCCTGTGTAGACTAGCCCTAAGTTCTGTCTACTTATGATACATTCTGTTTCAGTGAGATGTTCATTCCCTTTATGAATCCGTTGTAAAAACATACAAATGGCCATATTGGGTCAGACCAATGGTCCACCTAGCCCAGAATCCTGTCTTCTTACAATGGCTGGTGCCAGATGTTTCAGAGGGAATGAATGGTACAGGGCAATTTATTGAGTGATCCTCCATCCATCCCCTGTTGTCCAGTCCCAGCTTCCGGCAGTCAAAGTTTAGGGACACCCACAGCATGAGGTTGCATCTGTGATCATCTTGGCTACTACCCATTAATGAACTTATCTAATACGTTTTTAACCCACTTATACATTGGGCCTTCACAACATCCTCTGGCACAGAGTTCCACAGGTTGACTGTGCATTGTGTGAAGGAGTATATCGTTATGTTTGGTTTAAACCTGCTGCCTACTAATTTCATTGGGTGACCCCTAGTTTTATGTTATGTGAAGGGGTAAATAATACTTCCTTATTCATTTTCTCCACACCATTCATGATTTTATAGTCCCCTGTCATGTTCCCTTGAAGTCATCTCTTTTCTAAGATGAACAGCCTCAGTCTATTTAATCTCTCCTCATATGGAAGCTGTTTTATGTCCCCTAATCATTTTTGCTGCCCCTCTCTGTATTTAATTTAATTCTAAGATGTATCTTTTTTTTGAAAGGGGACAACCAGAATTTCATGCAGTATTCAAGGTGTGGGCTTACTATGGATTTATCTAAAGGCATTATGATATTTAGTGTATTATTATTTACCCCTTTCCTAATAGTTCCTAACATACTGTTCGCTTTTTTGACTGCTGCTGCACATTGAGTGGATATTTTCAGAGAACTATCTGCAATGACTCCATTATCTTTCTTGAGTGGTAACAACTAATTTAGACGCCATCATTTTATATGTATGGTTGGAATTACCTTTTCCATTGTGCATTACTTTGCATTTATCAACATTGCATTTATCACAAGCTAAATATGAGTCAATAGTGTAACACTCTTGTGCAAAAAAAAAAAAAAAAAAAGCAAACATTCTTGGATGTATTAGCCAGGAGCATTGTAAGCAAGACACGAGAAGTAATTCTTGTGCTCTACTCTGTGCTCATAAGCCTCAGCTGGAGTATTGTGTCCAGTTGTGGATGCCACATTTCAAGAGAGATGTAGACAAATTGGAGAAAGTCCAGAGAAGAGCAGCAAAAATGATTAAAGGTCTAAAAAACATGACCTATGAGGGAAGATTGAAATACTTGGGTTTGTTTAGTCTGGAGAAGAGAAGACTGAGAAGGGGACATAACAATTACAAGAAGGAGTTAGAAAAATTATTCTCCTTGCCCTCTGAAGATAGAACAAGAAGCAATGGGCTTAAATTGCGGCAAGGGTGGTTTAGGTTGGACATTAGGAAAAACTTCCTGTCAGCGTAGTTAAGCACTGGAATAAAATGTGTAGGGAGGTTGTGCAATCTCCATCATTGGAGATTTTTAAGAGCAGGTTAGACAAACACCTGTCAGAAATGGTTTAGATAATAATTAGTCCTGCCATGAGTGCAGGGGACTGGACTAGACGACCTCTCGAGGTTCCTTCCTGTCCAACGATTCTATGATTGGATTTCATCTGCCATTTGTTGCTCAGTCACCCAGTTTTGTGAGATCCATCTGTAACTCTTAACAGTCAGCTTTGGACTTTACAATCTTGAGTATTTTTATATTGTCTACAAACTTTGCTGCTCACTGTTTATCCCTTTTTCTAGATCATTTATGAATATATTGAACAGCACTGGTCCCAGTACAGATCCTTGAGGGACCCCGCTATTTACCTTTTTCCATTTTGAAAACTGACCACTTATTTCTACCCTTTGTTTTCTATATTTAAATACTGATCTATGAGAGGACCTTCCTTCTTATCCCATGACTGCTTAGTTTTCTTAAGAGCCTTTTGGTGAGAGGCCTTCTGAAAGTCCAGGTATATCTATTGGATCACCTTTGTCCACATATTTGTTGACACCTTCAAATAATTTTACTAGATTGGATTCTGCATCATTTCCCTTTACAAAAGTCATGTTGACTATTCCCCAACATATCGTATTCATATCTAGCAGGGGTAGTCAATAGGTGGACCATGGGCCAAATCTCGACTGCCAGATGCTTTTGAATGGACCCAAAAATCTTATTTACTTATAATTATTGTTACTGTACTTTATTTTATTATTTTCTCTGGAGTCTGGATTTTGCCTATCCCTTGACCAAGATATTTGGACCTTGACCAAAAAAAAAAAAAATGACTACCCTTGATCTGTAGTAAAGAACACAATTATCAGACACACAGTTTCAGCCAGTTTACCTGGTATTGATGTTAGGCTTACCAGCCTGTAATTTCCAGCATTGCCTTGAGGCTTTTTAAAATCGGTATTATGTTAGCTACTTGCCAGACATCTAGTGCAGAGGCTAATTTAAACAATAGGTTACATACCACAGTTGTTACTCAGCTGTTTCATGTTTGAATTCCTTTAGAACTCTTGGGTGAATACCAATCTGGTCCTGATAAATGTAAGCATAGTAAGTCATCAATTTGTTCCAAAACCACCTTTACTGACACCTCAATCTGGGATGGTTCCCAGATTTGTTACCTAAAAAGAATGGCTAAGGTGTGGGAATCTCCCCCATATCCTCTGCAGTGAAGACCGATGCAGTGGCCTTGACTTCACTGAGTTCTCCTTTACCACCTCAATCTCTAGTGGCCCCACTGATTCTTTGGCAGACTTCCTGCTTCTGATGTGCTTTAAAAAATTTGCTGTTAGTTTTTGTCTTTTGCGAGTTGCTTTTCAAATTCTTTTTTGGTCTCCCTAATTATACTTTTACACTTGATTTCATGTAGTTTGTTCTTTTCTGCTGTATATCCATCTGTTGCATTTCAGTGGTATGTTTGTATTGTTGGGTTGAGCAAGTAATTAGGTTGCCTAACACTTTCCATATAAAAAATTTCTTGTGGCCCTTTTGTTTTTAGAAGCTGTAACTGCATCAAACCTTTGAAATATGGCAGAAGGAAAGTCTTTGGACTGAAGAGCTGTCCATTTTGTCCCATGACATTCAGTTCAGGTTTTGCTGAGAGATGCGTTTTTGCAAAAAGCCATTTCCCTTCTCTCACCTATTTTTCAGAAATATTTTGTCTCATTGTTGAAATAACTAAACACGAACATGTTAGGACCAGGTTCATGCTGCTGCTGAACCACCAACAGCAGCATCGCACCCTATATTGGGAACACTTAAGAACTGTTAGAGCTGCTGTAGCACAAGAAGATGTGGGGAGAGAGACACAGGGGCTTATGCCCAAACCCGGCAAATAGCTCTAATGAGCCATCTAGTTAACTTTGAGGGCACCATGTGGGGTAGGAGCTGCCACATCTCCTGGTGGTGCGAGAGAGCTAGGCTGGGTCCCCCCTTGGGATAACAACCTTCTACTTACCAGCCAATGTAGTAAGCCTTGTAGTTCAAGGGGGAGCAGTCTATGCTACATTGCTGAAAGCTCAGGGGTTCGCACCCAAGTGATGATGTATGATTTGCGGGAGGGAGGATTGTTACATTTGCTTGTAATAGGATTTGTTTATCTTTTTTCTTAAAAAGAAAAACCTAGGAAATTATGTAAGCATGTAAACCAATCTTATTTAGGTTGTAAAGGCTGTCATTGCCTCTGAAATTCTACTTTAGCCTCCATGTGCATATGTATTTTGTCACAGTCTTTAATTACGTGATGACAGATTTTCACAGCACCCGTTTCATTTGATGTGACCGGTAAATGCACCATGGGGAATGACAAAATTAAGATTGCACAGGGAACCAAAATCTGCCATGTCCTAACTTTGAGATGCTTGATGTTTCAACAAAATTAACGCTCTTTTAACATAGTTTGTGTGGGTGTAATACACAAGAAATCTATGGTTCTTTCGGGAGGACATGCACTATAAAAATGAAATATGTTGTTTGCCTTTTTTTTTTCCAGGTTAAGCCGAAGCCACTATTGTTGAAGTTGTTAAAATTTGCAGGTGCCCAAAAAGACACTTTTACAATGAAAGAGGTAAATTATCAGAACTTCTCACTAACAATGATGGGTAGCAATAAATTTAAGTTTCACTCTTACAAGTTTACCATACTTACTAGTTATCCCATAATGAAAGAAAAATAATGTGGCTGGGAGATGGTTCTGTTCCTGGCTCTGCCATAGTCCTGCTTTGTGACCTCGATCAAGTCACTTAACATCTATACCATAGTTTCTCTGTCTGTAAAATGGAGTACAGTATATAGCTTTGAGAACTACAGACGAAAACTGCTATGTAAAGTAGAATTTATTTATTCAGTTGCAGCTGATAATAGACTCTTTAGGAGGTTTGAAATAGGTTATTTTATATTTGTTTTATACTTTAAAGTTATAAATATATTTAATATAGCTATATTGACTTGCATTGTAGGTAATATTCTATCTTGGCCAATATATTATGTCTAAACAATTATATGATGAAAAACAGCAGCATATTGTCCACTGTGGAGATGATCTTCTTGGAGATCTATTTGGGGTACCAAGCTTTTCGGTAAAAGAACACAGGTAACATTTCATATTCTTTGTGAGAGAGATCAGTATGAAATGTATGTAACACACTGAACTTATGTGTTGGTTTGCAATTTGTTGCATATTTTATTTGGATAAGTCTTGACAGATAGAATTCTCATAATTGTATGCCCCCTGGCCAGGTGTCCAATTTTTTTAGAGGGAGGCACGATTCAGCCTGCATTTATAGCTAAACTGCCAGACCTCAGAAGCAACACAAACTTCTGAGGTTCAGTAACCTTAGGGCAGGGGAAGGCAACCTATGGCACGCGTGCCGAAGGTGGTACGCGAGCTGATTTTCAGTGACACTCACACTGCCCGGGTCCTGGCCACTGGTCCGGGGGGACTCTGCATTTTAATTTAATTTTAAATGAAGCTTTTTAAACATTTTAAAAACCTTATTTACTTTACATACAACAATAGTTTAGTTATATATTTATAGACTTGTAGAAAGAGACTGTCTAAAAACATTAAAATGTATTACTGGCACGCAAAACCTTAAATCAGAGTGAATAAATGAAGACTCAGCACACCACTTCTGAAAAATTGCTGACCCCTGCCTTAGGGGCTTCTGTCTACTTTGAAGAGAGATTCTCCTCTCTACCGCTTGAGGTAACAGCAATATAATTTAGCCATTATACAAGCACTTCAGACTGTCCTCTTCCCATTATGAACTCCTTATGCATGGGTGACCAAGTCCAGTAAAAGGGGTTGCAGAGAAGAGTTATACGCTCTTTTGTTTTTCTCTAGGCAGCTACACAACTCCTCAGTGCTGAGTGGTGGTGGTTGAAGATTTCCCTTTGCAACAGGCTAGACTTTCTTCTGAAATAGGTTATATTGCTGCAAAGCCAGTATGCATGACCTGGGTCTTGCCAGTCCCCTAAAAGTTGAAGATATTTTTCTCTGGATTAAACCCTGAAATAATGATGTACAAGTTCCATTAAAAATGCTGTGAATCATGACTAGAGGTGGTCCAACTACTGGTTAAGTGATAAATGGCATTTTGGCAAAACTGAAACTTTCAGAAGAAAATTCCTGATCTTCTTGAAAAAATTTTCGAGAAAAATTCAAAATGGAATTTTTTCCAACTTTTTAGAAAAAAGCATTTAAAGTTTCTTCAGTTTGTTTTGGTAGGGAGAAAACAGTTTCACTTTTTATACTATCTTCCCTTTTTATAACGGGGTGGTGAAAGAGGAGTGGAAAGCTTAAAAAAGCAAAATCAAAGTGTTGGTGGTGGTTTCCCCACCAAAATAAAATGAAAACATCCAAAAATGCTGTGAAAAGTTTTGAGCAAAACAAAAACATTTTCATTTCTTTTGAATTTTTCATAAAATCCACTTACCTCTTTTTCAACCAGTTCTAATCATGACACTGCAAAATAATCAATGTTTTCAGCTTGGTCTTTCTCTCTTCTAGTTTGGCTAAATTTACCACAGTAAATAGGAACTTCTAATTTATAATTATTAAATCTATGAAATGTCTGTTTTGTCTCCCTTCAAGGAAAGTATACTCAATGATTTCCAGAAACTTGATAGCAGTCAGTCAGCAAGGTAAGTTAGTGTTGAAAGGCCGTTTTTGTTTTTGTGGTTTTTTTTGGGGGGGGGGGGGGGTCTTTATTAATGCAAAAGTCCTGAAAGCTCTATTAACTTACTTTATAGACGATATTCAGTTAACTTCAGCCATTGATAGATGATATAATTATTGTCAATTTTTTGTAGCCCTGTTGGAGGTGAATTGCATCTTTTACAAATAAACTGTTTAAGGTTATGGGTCTAGCACAGAAAATGGGCTTGAACTTGCTCATACTGAAGTCACTGGCAAAATTTTTGTTGGCTTCAGTGGAAACAGGATAAGGCATTATGTGCAGACTTTGATTCTGCGTTCTTTACATGCTCAACTCAGGCTAAGAAATATATTTTAAAAACAAAATATTTGAAAATTGGTTCATCCTTAACTACCCTGTCTAATTTGAGTTAACATTTCTCTTGTAATAGTTGACACGATAAACAATAAAAGTAGCAGGAAAAAAATCTATATACTTTGTTCTTATGAGTTTAATAAATCCATATATAATTTCATAAAATAGGCTATGGTCTATTTCAATTTATTCACATCTGCAAGAGAAGGATGGATAATGCAACTGTGATGTAACTTAAATTTAAGAAATGAGTGAAATGAAAGTTAAATATGGGGATGAATTTTTAAAAAGGCTCTTAAATCTACAATTATACATGTAATCTGCTTGATTTTTCCCAAGTATGGAGCACTTAACATCTCCCATTGGCTTCAGTGGGTACAGTTGGGTGCTCAACACTTGAATATTAGTCAAGTCCCTAAATATGGACTTTGGGCTTAACGTTAGGCTCCTATTTTTTAAAATCTTGGCCAGAACAGCAGAGTAGAAGGATAGAAGATCTCAAAGATAAAATCTAGTCAAATAAAGAGGTATGTGTTTACTATACTTAACTTTGTTCTAAATGGATACCTTTTGTCATGAAAATAACTAGTTGCATTGTGTAGTTCAGGGTTCATTCTGATAATGTAGTTAGAACAATTATTTTTGTGTCTTAGTATTATATTAGTGACTGTAAACATCTCTTGCAGAGCTTGATGTCTTCTTTTGTAAGCCAGTGGATCTTGTATGTGTCCTCTTGTAAATAGTGTAGTAAAGTATGTTTTATTTATAAGAATATTTCCTTCCAATATTCTTTCATCTGAAAAATTCCAAAACAGTTAGTTACATTTTTTTCTTATAATTGTGTATATAATGTTACAAAGAAAACCTTGAACATTTCTTAAGAGTACGAAGTGATTTTTGTAAATGTTAAGTATACTCTGAATTAAGATTTAAAACAATATGTACAAACAGCAAAGAGTCCTGTGGCACCTTATAGACTAACAGACGTATTGGAGCATGAGCTTTCGTGGGTGAATACTCACTTTGTCGGATGCTGCTTTTACAGATCCAGACTTACACGGCTCCCCCTCTGATACTTGACAATATGTACAAAGTATTTGCAGTATATTTTTTTTTACAATTTTCACTGCAGTCCCTTGAGCCTGCAGATATTTCCTTTCTGATGCATTGCATTATGTATTCTTCTTTTTCAGAGTCTATGGAAGCAAACACATCTGAAAATGAGACCAGGTGTCAACTTGAAAAAGGCAATGTTCTAAAGGTGATCTAACTACTTGTTACATTCTAACATATACACTCTTTCAAGTTTCACAACTTCATTTGCTTTACCATTGAGATTTGGATGCAGTTGAAAGATTAAAATTAATTTCATGCTAGCCACATTAATACTATGCTTACTTAGTATTTTTGTTAAACAGGAATCCATGGAAGAGTTAGTTGACGAAAAACAGACATCCCCAAATTTGACTGCTAGACCAACTACCTCTTCTAGGAGGATGCTCAGTGAATCTGGTATGTGCACATTTATAATAAAATATTGAAAATCCTGCATACCTTTCAAGAGCATGTACATCTAGACCAAACTTGTATATCACTGGCTCATGTCGTCTTTTGTTGGGGAGTCCACATTTTCATGTTTTTAGCCATTGTGAAAGGTACCAGATTGACACCCCTGGAGAATGAGCTTCTCTGCTTATCCATAGAATAGATACAATGTGGGTAATGACAATACAGACTTCCCCACATGTGTGTACGTCTCCTAGCCAGCAGTCTTCAATCTTCTTTTCGTTTGTGGACCCCTTAAAAATTTCGACTGCAGGTACAGATCCCTTTGGGAATATTTGACATAGTCTGCATACCCCTAGGGGTCCGTGGACCACAGATTGAAAACCACTGTCCTAGCACAATGGGGCTCTGGTCCATGAGTAAGGCTTCTAGGTGCTATGATGATATATGTAATAACCTCACCAGCATGGTACAGTCCTGATCTGCAAGGACTACCAGCAGGGTGATAGGGTAACTCAGTCTCCATGGCTGTTCAGTTCTCTGCCTTTATACTGATGTCACCAACAAGGGTATCAGTGGTGTTTTCTTTGTGATGTGGACATCTTTTCATACACTGCGCTGAGACTATCAGACTGATGTCAGGTAACTCTTCAGACAGCCACCAGATTTTAACTTTTGGTTGCTGTTTGTAATCTACTTGTATTGGATTTAAGTCAGTGACGTAGGGGTGAACGGCTTTATTTTATCCAGTTATCTTGGTCCAGATTTTCAAAAGTATTTAGACACCTAAATACCTGCGAAAATAGGTCCTCTGAATCTTTTCTCTACCTCACCCCTCTACATGGCAACTTCATATTTATTGGTTAATGCATCCTTAAAATCTGAGGTGTTGATTCTAATATTTAGTAGCTGTAATTAGTGGGGATTTTTGAGTGTTTTTTGTGGGGGGGGGGGTTGAGTTATGTGTAACTTTCAACCTCTTGGTGATAACACTTCATAACTTTCAATTATATGTAATACACACTGGTAATTTCCACACCAACCTGTATTTTATCACTTATTATCTGGTGATTCTTGATAGTGGTGATGAGTAACAATAACCTTTCACATAAAATTATAGCATGCAATATTTTATTTTGTTTTCCTGTGTTTTGGTAATATTTTGTTCAGTTGCTTGATCTATGTAAGGTATTTCTGATATGATTATCTTTGTAGTATTTAGGGCAGTCATCCTAGCCTATTGTAAAACTGTACTGCCATTCACACTATATTAAAAGAACACTTTCATGTTGTAACTCAAACTGGTGAAAGGATGAAAATTCACAGTTAAGGATTATAACTTGTAATACACACAACCCAGAGTAATCAGGTGTTCTGTTGTGCCTGCTTATTGCAAGCTTAATCATTAACTCTGTTTTTGCATCCATTTGTCAGTTTATTACAGCCTTAAAATTCTTTTCATATAGTGTTTTTATGTACACTGTCTTTTTAATTTGTAGGAAATCTTCCCCTTAAACCACCATGCTCGTTACATTGGGATGGTAGCGGCTCCAAAGGAGCCGCTACTATTTCACTGTAAATGTTTAGAAACCGTGTGTTGGCATGTTATCAATACCTCATGGAGAGATGACAACTTAATGATGACAACGATGGACAGGAGCAACGGTTGGGCCTGGGGGCATCTAAGTTTGAAGGTTGGGGCTCTCAGGGCGAAAAAAGAAAAGAGAGGGACTGAGCCAAGAAGCATCAAGGGAAAGTAAGAGGAGTCACAAAGTATGTACAAGTGTTTTTTGTTCTTTTTTCTTTTAAAACTAAAGATGCCAGGCTTAGAGGCCCTGGGTGGATTTTTCAAACTTTTTTTTTTTTTTACACTCCAAAGAAAGGATTGGGCAATAGAGCGAGTTTGTGAAAGGCACCTGTAGGCGGCAGCAGGCTCTGTTGAATGGTCATTGAACCAATTTGCCAATCCTGGTAGGGAATTTCACTCCACTGCATTTATTACACACTGACTTGGCAGCTGCTTTTTAAGTCTTTGTCAAATTCTTTTATAATGCCTTTTCTTAAGGTCAGTGGAGTTGAATTTTGATACATTTATCCCCAAAATACTGTCTCCGTGCTCCCGCCCTCCTTCATGCTACAAGAGTCCAAAACGTCAGAAACATCCAAAAAGCAGTGTTTTTGAGTTCTTCAGCTTAAAACAATGTTTCCACAGTTGACATCTTGAACATCACGTTTTAGCCTTTAAGGAATTTTTAGTGTGGATTTTTATACTCCCACAAATTGGGGGTTATAGTAGAAATCCTGATACCATTAAATATACCATTGCATGCAAAGCTAAAATGAAATCCTCAATTTCCAGAGGTGGCCAGGAGTTCGTTCATATGATTCCTTAATCATAGTATCTATTGCCTGGGGAAATTACCATTTATACATCTTAATGATGGGGCGGTCAGCGAAAAACAGCTTCAGAAATGTCAGTCTTTTGCCCATTTTACACCATTTTCTTTTAGGAATATGGCAAGAATGTGTTTCATTGTCTTTTTAAAATAGGTCAGGTGCCTCTCTTTAATTTTTCATTGAAAAACACTGAATAATTTTAATATTGAAGTTCTAAATAAGTAAAATCCAGTTTAAACACCTACTAAAATGCATGTAACATTGTGCACTTCATAGATGCCTTTGGATTAATAAGCTTTTTCTCTCTGACACAGAAGAAAGTTTTTCAGATGAACAACCTAGTGAAAGAAGAAAACGGCATAAGTCAGACAGCATTTCGCTCACATTTGATGAAAGCCTTTCTTGGTGTGTTGTAAGTGGGCTATGCTGCGAAGGAAGCAACAGCAGTGACTCAATAGACTCTGCAAGTCCTGTAAGCAAGATGTATTTTTAATTAACGTTGAGTTCACAAATTTCCCAGACATGCATCTTGGTTATCATATTAATATTTGAAACAAATAATGCTTCTAGTGATGTCAGAGAACCTGAGTGTTGTATTTTATGTGGCTTGGATCACAAAACTTAAGACTGGAATTTTCTTAAATCTTCATTATGAATATTCAGAAAAGGAAGCAAAACAAATGAATTCTTAGCCCTTGGTACAGTAGAAAAAGAAAAGTGGTGCCTCTGAATTGTGTATGAATATCTGTATTCCCAGCGAGTGTGTGTTTAGTGATTAGAGTAAGTTATTTACACTTGTCTCAATTTCCCATCTGTAAAATGTGGGTTAATAGTTACACACCTTTGTTAAAGCATTTTGAGATTTGATAAAAGATGCTGCAAGTATTATAAAATTTCAGTACGCAGAAGTGAAATATTTTATTAAATTCACACAGTATATCATCTGCTTTTCTGTATATTTTAAATGTTATCAAATGTAAGTTCAAACGTCACTTGTATTGTATTTCAACATACTAGTTTTGGAGACAGTTCCAATGTTCTTTTAATTCACTTAAAATTTTTAAAGGTTTTATAGATCCAATAATACATTTCTAAATTGTGCAACTGCAGCAGAAATCCCAACATCTTGAGTGGTATGAGGTATTTGGCTGAGACATGACTGTTATCTCTGGCTGGCAGCCAATTAAACAGTGTTTCTCTTTACTGTTATGTTTAAATACACATGTAGCAGTATGAGTCATAAGAATGTATTAATGAAGTTCAAATATATTCCCCCCTCCCCTTTTTATTCAGGATCTTCATGCCAGTTCATTAAGCGAAAACTCTGATGATTGGTTTGACCAGAATTCTGTTTCAGACCAGTTCAGTGTTGAGTTTGAAGTTGAGTCCATTTATTCAGAAGATTATAGCCATAATGAAGAAGGACAAGAGCTCACAGATGAAGATGATGAGGCATGTATATTCCCCCATCCTTTCCCCCCCACCCCAAAATCTGAAATGTTATAGCAGAAGCATTTTGTTGGAATCCAATATGAAACATTTCCATAGTCTTGTTCCATGACTGCATGTGCTGTATGGCAAATATGTACTGCCATTCTTTATACTGAGTTTTCTTTGTACAAATTTAGTCATGATTCTGCAAGAAGCTCCCTGTAGGCACAGCTCCACTGGGGTCATTTATAGGGCCTGAAGGGACCATTACAGTAATTTAATCTGACTTCCTCCATAACATAGGCCATAGAATTTCATCCAGTAAAATTCACTGGCTGGCGATTGAAGTCACTGGCGTTCAGTGCAGGGCCAGGAGTCCACTTATGCATGTTTTTTTGCAGGATAAAGGCCTTAGCTCGGAATATGTATATGAACTTATAACTTTACTGGAAGAAAACCTCATCATTTTTGAAAGGCAAAACATATTAAATACGATATTTATTGGCATAAAGTTAAAAGTGAATAGAAGTATTTTTAGAATACATTTAAAAAAAACTATTTAAGATCTTAGATCGGGGATTGCCAAACTTACTGACCCTCAGTCGTATATGACAATCTTCAGCGCCAAGGCACACCTGCTGGGGCTTGGAGGTTCAGTCTTGTGGAAGGTGTCTGCCGGGGCTCTGGGTTTCAGCCCCACTCCCACTGAAGCCCTGAGCCCTGGCAGGCATGCCCGGCAGGGCTGAAACCCAAAAGCTCCACCTCTCCCCTGCTGGGCAGAAGCCACTACCTCACCACCCGCTGCAAGGCAGAGGTCCTAATCTCCCCTCCCCAAGTCTGGAAGGTGGAGTGTGGGTGGCTCTGTGAGCCACACTTTAACAGTAAAAGAGCTGCGTGAGCCACAGTTTGGCCACTCCTTTCTTCTATCATTAAGAGACAGCATAGGTAGCCTTAAAAATTACAAATACTGAGCTCTATGGTTCAGAGTATTAGAATTAGTGTCTTTCATTTACTATGTTGACTAGTGAAATATTTGTATTGCTAAAGCTTTTGTTCACAATTGACATTATCCATTTGAGGTGGGCCCATTGTTGTCTGTCTATATTGTAAATCTTCCAAGAGGCTGTTCCCAAATGAGAACAAAAGTTTCTAGAGCTGGTAATTGATTACAGTGTTGTCTGTACCTGTAAGTAGTAGTGCTCCCTCTTAATTCTGTATGCCAAGAAAATGCATGTAGTATATAGCCACATCATCTAGAACTTTAGCAAGTACTATTTTCTATCTGGTAAAAAGTTTTTTAAAAAAAGTATTTTGTGTGCTTTACTACTTGTTCAGGGTTGTTTTTTAGTAAAACATTTAAAATTAAAAACCAAGTAAAGGGAAGTTTTAAAATATATTTTCTTCCATCAGGTATATCAGGTGACGATATATCAGACTGAAGAGAGTGATGCTGATTCATTCGATGAAGATCCTGAAATTTCACTAGCTGTGAGTAAATACTTGGTTCATAAAAAAATCACAGGTCTTGTGAAATGAAAGACCAGGACTGGGAACATATATGAATTCAGTGGACGATTTTAAAAGTAAAATCTGACTTTTTCTTCATTAAAAGGAAAATGGTAGTTTGAGGTCTTTCAGTTACCGACCTATAAATCAATCTTTCTCTATGCTGTTTTAAAGTTGTGGACACAGGAATTTCAAATTTTACTGGCTCAGTCAGAGAAAGGGGCACACAGTTTAGAGCCTAGACCTAACTTTTTGTTTAAAACACAAAGGAAGGATTTAAAAAAAAGCTTTTTTTTTTTAATTTTTTTGGAAACCAAAAGTTAGCATTGTTTTTGTCTACAAAAAAACCAAAATTAAACTGGCCACTTTAATTTCAGTGTCCAATCTGAGTGAACTAAAGAAAATAGCAAAAAAATGTGTATTGAACATTCACTAAGGATAAAGGAACTGTTTTTAAATTGTCTAGAAGATTGAAAAGACCAGTTTCTTTTTGTGTGTGTGTGTGAGAGAGAGAAAAAAGTTTTTTAAATTTCAGCACATTGGCTTGTCAGAATGTCTGAATTCAGAATTTGACATGTCTTGAAAACTAAATATTAAAACATGAAACAATTTCTTCAGATTGCCATTATGAACACAGAAGTGCATAGGAGAATTAGTCATACAGAACATGTCATTGGCTGAGCTACCTTAATCATGCTTATACTGTGTAGCCAGCTGTAATGATATCTCTGGGAATATAAGGAAGTTGGTTGGTTTGGTGTGGGTGGGGGGTTGGTTGGTTGGAAGAAACAGAATATTTTTAAAGTGACTTCGTGGAGATTTAAATAGGCAATATACCTTTATTATTGCTCTTCATTCACAGTTCATGTCTGAGTAGAACAAAGGCTTCTAAAACAAGCATTTTAATTATGGTATTGCCAGTTGCAGCTCCATAGTTAAGGTTAAGTTTTGCATTCCCCAGAATTACAACACTCTGAGAATGGAATTTATATAAATTTGTTAAATACCTTTAGGTGTGAAAATGAATTTTAAAATATGTCTTTTAAGCATCCAGTGTTAGTGAGACTGAGGTTTTTGAGGAAGGATCTTGAATAGTGTACACATTTCATATAGTTTAAACTCATTGAAATCTTGAGCGTAGACTACCCGTGAAAACTTTTTTAGAATTAATGATTATTTTTTCACAGTATTCATAATTGGAAGTTTTTCCTTCAGCAAAGACTGGAGAATAATGTTCGACTTCAGAGGATTTCAGAAAAAAGTGCTCTTTTAAAATAGCTGCCACCTTCAGTTGTTTTCAGTAGTACTGAAGCCACAGGCTTCCCTCAGTTCGTGATTTTGAGAAGAGCTAATTGTTCTCAGTACAGCCAAATATTATTCTCTGCCTTGTGTTCTCATAGGGCTACCTGCTAAAGGCAGCTTGGTGCCTCCTTGGGAACAATGGGAGGCTATAGCCATTTGTAAAGATATTGACCTATGATCTCATTTACATTAAGAACAATGGGTAATATTAGCCATTTTGAAAAGGCAATTCTTTGTGAGTTTCTCCAAAGAAGATTGTATGCACCAGCCTCTACTTGCAGGTGTAAACTTTCAGTTAAGAAAAATAATGGCAGAAAATGATCATTAATCCTAAACATTTCCTAATACCATTGGGAGTGGGTAGGAAAATCAGGTTAATCTGACCTGGGACAACAAACACAAATGGCTTAATCACAAACAGGTTAGATGGGGGAGAGGGAGTGGGGGAGAAATGGCAGTGATACTTCTCAAGTTCTGTACACAGAATAAACTCTGCCACATGATATGGCACTCTCAGTAGATTGTGCAGATACTCAAAATAGATCCATTCAGTGAGGCGCATATGCTCCACTGGCTTTTTGGAGGAACCCAGATGCTCCGCTGGGGTCTGCTAGGCTTTTCCTTGACTGGAGACAGAAAACAATGGGATACTGTCCCACGGCCACTAACTGGTGGCACCGGAATAAGCTGTCACTCACAGTAGATTACAGATCTTCACAGTATGATTTTCCTTCTTTTGTATATGCTTTGAATAATGAGTTAAGTGTTGACATTTAAAGTATTATAATTGGGTGATAATTATCACCCACTAAGATAAATGAATCAGGTCACATACCCCTTGGAGTTGTTTCAAGTTCTGCAAATGGAGACTGACATATTTGCATCAGTGACACTCTGTTCACATTTTCAAGGCTCAGTAACCTAACAGCTAGAGACTTTTATTTAAAGAAACAGGTTCTGGGATCATGAAGGCAGCGTAAGAGAGGTTCCAGTATGATGTACTGCTGTGTACAATCTAAAATGGAATCTTAATCTGTAAATGAGTTTAGTATATGGTGTTGTTACAAGGCAGACCTAAACTATTTGAGTGCCCTAAATGTGCATTTCTATACCTTAACATGTTTGGATTTCTTTTATGTTTAACCTTAACTCAGAATATCCTGCGTTTATAATGCTTGGTTGTAGGATAATTACAGCATCCCTGTAACATATTTTTCCTAAATTACTGATAAGTACTTGCAACCATAATTTCACTTTAACATAGTTTTATTTTTCTGTAAATACATATGCAGATAGTCTGTGCAATGTGCAAATTTACGTTAGAGAGGTAGAAGACCAATTGCTAAACCACATCATGGAATAGATTTGAGTCTTGCTCTAATGATAGTGCTGAATGTATACAGTTTTGTTACACTGCCTGTGTAACACATTTTGTTTGGCATTGTTATTTACTTGTTCAGTTTTGAGAAATTTTTTACACCCAAATTTTTAATTGCGAGGAGGAAAAAAAAAGCATGTGTGCTATCACTATAAGATTGAGAAATAGTGGTGTAATTGATTTTAACTTTCCTCTTCCTAAAACTCTTTCCATCTTAAAATGTGATGATTGACCAATTTTGTTTACAAATATTGAGTAAATACTTTAGCCGCAACATAAAGAAACTATAATCACCTTTAATTTTTTTCTATAATAGTAGGAATGCCAAATAGCTTAACTGTTTTAACTTTTAATTCACTAAAGGATTATTGGAAGTGCACTAAATGCAATGAAATGAACCCTCCCCTTCCACGGCATTGCCCCAGATGCTGGGCTCTTCGTGAGGACTGGCTTCCTGATGAAAAGAATGACAAATCTGAAAAGCGAAAATTGGAAAGTTGCACACAGCTAGAGCATGAAGAGGGGTTTGATGTTCCCGACTGTAAGAAAGTGAAAATGAATGAAGATAAAGAACTAAGTATTGAAGAAAGTGAGGATACAACAGCACAAACTTCTGAATCCCAGGAAAGTACGGAATACTCTCAGCCATCTACATCTAGCAGTATCTTTTGTAGCAGCCAAGAGGATTGCAAAGAACCTGAGAAAAAAGAGACAGAAGACAAAGAGGAAAGTATGGAATGCAATCTACCCCTTTCCAGCATAGAGCCCTGTGTCATATGTCAGAGCAGACCTAAAAATGGCTGTATAGTTCATGGCAAGACAGGACATCTTATGTCGTGTTTTACTTGTGCAAGGAAACTGAAAAAGCGGGATAAGCCCTGTCCAGTCTGTAGACAGCCAATTCAGATGATTGTGCTAACTTATTTTAGTTAGAAGGATCTTCAGCATAACTGTGCAACAAAGCTTCAACAGACCTTCTACACAGGCTTTCTTACAAACTTCCATAGACTTGAACAATTAAGAGAGTAAGAAACTATTTTTGTATGTTTCACTAAAGACATAATATTTTGGGTGATTTTTCTTTCTTTTGGTTTTAATTAAAAGTTGATATTAAAAAAATTGCACTGAAATTGATATTCTTCATTAGGCATTTTGGGGAGATTTTAAAATACCCAAATTCCTGAAACTTATTTCCATGTTAGGGGATCTGTCACAACAAGACTTGTACATCACAAGCAGATCAGTAATGACACTTGTACAACTATATAGAATATTCATTTTAAAATAGTGAATGTAATGCTTTTGAGAAATGAGAGCGATCTCAAGTATCATTATTGTGAAAATCAGTTTTTCTTTTGCTCAGTAAGAATTAATAGAATTTATAATTTCAACCTTCCCATCTTTCTACAAATTCCAGTATCTGTTTCTTAGTCAAGTCATTGGGGAAAATCAGAACTTCTTAAGAAATTCCTAGGAAAATTTCTATTTTGAAAAATAAAATTTTGACCTGGTCATTGCTGAGAATTAAATTTATTTATCAAAGTAGGTAAATTGGGGGAAATATTTCGGAGACTACTTCAGATCACCCGAAAATGTGAAAGCAGCACAGTGATATTTTGCATAAGGGTTGTTTTTTAGTTCAGTAGGTTTTTTAAATTTAATCTGTGATTCTTTGTTTTGAAAGGTTTTTCTGACTATTGAAGAGTTGTGAGGTGTAGATTGGCCAGTTATATATTGAAATCAGACTTTAATATAAAATGTTGATCAAATTTCTTTGGAAAAAAAAAGAAAAATCTGTAAAATTAAATATCCTTAAAACTAGTGTGTCCAGTTCCTTGGTAACTCTCTCTTTTCAGTAATGAATTTTTAAAAAATCTCTCAATACTTGACCTCTCCTCCATCCACCCACCCCCAAATTCACTGTCTTGTGAAACTTCTCTGTACTTTGCATGTTGCTGAATGTTTTGTGTGGTGAATTCCAAGAATGCTGTGAAAGTGCATTTACATAGAATTTAAAAAAAAAATGCCGCTAAGTTACTCAGTTGTGCTGGTATTTTGAGGATTAAAAATGTAAGGTTTTGGATAATTTTGATGAGAATGTTGTACAAAAATGTGGCTTTCTTCTCTTCCCTAATGAGGTCCTCTTGCAGAGTGTAATATTGAGAAGAAAGGTGCAGATTTTGGGGCTTTCTGATTTCAAGGGCAGCATTCCAAAGTAGTTTAACCAGTAAAGAATGGTGAAAATGGGAGAACCGTTCATTTAGTGATGTCAAATACTGAGGCCTGGGGTAAACAGAAAAGTTGAACCCTTTTAAGTATATCAGTCATCATTTTAACATATGCGCAAAGTGCCTCATGTGGCAAGTGGCCAGGATTCATCACCAAATTTGGTCTGCTGGTTGAATCAGTAGCTTCCCCAGCTTGGACTGGGTACTGATGGGGTATGCGACATGAATGCTAATTGATGGTTAAGGGTTACATCTCTAAGTTGGACACAGCAATACCAGTATAATAATATTTATAAATTATTCCCTCATGGGAATGGGTATAACTGTGTCCGCAGTTGAGGCTGTACTGCTAAAAGATCACATCCGTAATAGTAATAATTATACTGGTATGTGTAGACCAGGCCTGAGAGACACTAAAGACAGGGATATAGAAAAGCATATTACAGAGCAACTAACAAAGCCAGAAATGATACAGTCAAATCTTAATAAACCACACAATGATTTGTGTGCGGTTTGCATACTAAGTATTTTTCTAGCCTCATTTCTCAAAAAAAGATTGAATTGCCAAGGATTGCAGTGAGGTTTCATTTTACTAAGACTTACTTATTTTTACATTTTTCTAGTACTTTTTGAATTATGGACATAAATAATTCATATTGTACTATAGTTGGCAAATAAGTGAACAAAACCATTTTGTGGTGTTTTCCTTTTTAAATTTTGATCACTTAAATTCTTAAATTTCAGCAGTTTGCTAGCTGGAAGGATAAAGCTAGTCTCTGACAAAACTGTGGACATATAGTTCCTTCAGTTTTGTCCCTTCTCTTACTCACTTGAGGAACAACACCATGAATGTTCTTACAAGAGAGCAGCCTGGTTGCCTCTCTCTCATGTACAGCCTTTTCTAATCAATGCATATTGGAAAGAAGGACCCAGGCATTTAAATAGGGATGGAGTAACCTATAAAATTTTGGAATAGGCGATGGTTGCAGGATTTCTGTGGTGCTGGTTTTGTCACAATAGAGAAACACCTTTACATCTTTAGGCAGATGCTTCTTTGTAGTTGAGGGTTACTTTTAAACCCACAACTTTTTTTTATGAAGAACTCCTTGCACAGCTTCTGCTTATTATGGTGTGTTACTTCATAAATATAACTATGCTAAAACTTGCAGACAACTCCTGTGTTGGATGCAGAAGATCAGAACCAAACAGCAAAGTGATCTGGGGCTATTAAGAGTAGTGGAGGCTATTGAGAAGGAGACATCAATGTAAAGTCATGTTCGGAAAGAGGCAGTAAATACTGTTGCTACTAAGGGTTTTAACTCTCCTCTTCTACTCTCTCATACAATTTTCATCATAACAAAATATTGCTGCCTCTTGCTAAAGAATTGCACCTCTAGCTAGCACAGTGGGTATGTATTTTTCATCATTCCCTGCTTTGAAGAATGTCAGTTATGTAATTTCCTTTTATAAAGAATATTTTTCTCCCCTGAGAGTAGGGTAAAGTTGTCAACTTTAGCAAAGGAATAAAACAAATAAGCAGTCCACAAAATTGGATTCCTAGTATAGGCTATTCTGTGTAACCCTTGGAATGCTATGAACCTGCCCATAGCCAAATTGATTTTGTAATAGTATGACTAGGAAATCTTCTGACAGTTAAAAGAGAAATTTTTTGTGCAAATTGTGAAAATGGGCCAGTAAAATCATTTCCCCTCCTCACAGCACTGTGGAGCTGGATATTTCAGGGCTTCCATGTCCTTCTGTGTCATGGAAAATTGATATATTTGTCTGAATTAAGTCTTTCGGGAGTACTGTGTGCATTCTTGAGTGCTGCATATGAAGTAGTCTTTATCACCAAAAAAATTATAAACTTTCCTCATAAGGTAAAAATCCAAGATTTGCCCCAGAATGTATGCTATTTACATAAAAGCACAGACGCTCCTAAGACATGGCAGCTGTCCTAAGAAACCAGGTTATCAGGGTTTGCTGTCGTATCCTCTCAACATTTTAGTCTTGTGAGGCTTTCTTTCAAGGTTCGGAGTTTAAAAGGAAGTGGATAGGATACCATGTACCCAAATTAAATTTTCCAGTACTTTGCTAATAAGCCTCAGAGTCTCATTCATAAACATGTTTTAAAAATAAACTGGAGCACCTCAGTAATCCTATCAAATGCCAATTTTTCTATATTGAAGTCCCAGGTTGAAATCTACACCAGACTCAGTTTTTTACAAGTATCTGACCCATACGTTGAGGACCTAGAGTTCATGAATTATACTCCAGTTTTTCTAAAACTAGGCAAATTAAACCCGAAGCCGGGTTAATGGTGACCAACCTTCAGTACATCTCTCTGTCTTATTTATAATACACATAAATTGTTAGCAAATGCACCTTTATTACTTTAGTTTGTTCAGTAATCAATGCAAAACAAAGTTCACAGCCATATTACTTGTATGGTGAGCTCTCTGAAATTACTTATTTAATGTCAGGTTAGTTTTAACTCTTAATTTATTATCACTTGTAAATATTCTTGTATTTTTGGAAACTTAGCAATGTTTGTCAGTTTTAATTTATTGAGTGGGAGGGGGTGGAGGTGGGGGGTGGATTCCTGGAGAGACAAGGTGTGTGAAGTAATATATTTTATTGGACCAACTTCTGTTGGGGCAAGAGACAAGCTTTCGAGCCACACAGTTTTTCTTCAGGTCTGAGACAGGTACTCCTAGTGTCACAGCTAAATGCAAGGTGGAACAGATTGTTTAGTACATTGAATAGTTAGTACATATTCTAATCTAAGGGACCATTCAAGGTAGAGTGGCCTGTTAACACCTCTGCAGTCATAAGACAAAAAGAGGAGGTTAGTGGATTGCAGATTGTTGTAATGAACCATAAATCCAGTGTCTGTTCAGGCCATGAATTTTGGTGTTTACCAGAGTTATGAATTTAAGCTCCCAGGCTCATTTTTTTGAACATTGTTCAGGTTTCCTTTGCGGATGAGGACTGATAACATCAGATATAACATGATCACTTTGTTTTGTTTTTTAATTCATTTTTATGTGTAAAAGCCAGAGCTGGCATTAGAGGGTAGCAAGCAGTGGGAACAGTTTTTAAACAAAAACCCTTGCATTGTTTTCAACTGCTATATACCAGCATAGTATGATTGTATCAGAACCGGAAAGTAAAATGATTAGAAGCAAAAGTGACTTGTCCAAGATGAGAGAGGAACAAATGAAAGCTACAAAAATAATGAAATCTGTTGTTTCCATTTTAGTAATCTAAGAGGCTGTTGGGTAAGAAGGTTACTTATGGACAGTGGGTATAATAGCCAAGGGATGCTAAGTTTCTCCAAACAGGCTGCCCCACTGCTGAAAGGATGCTTGGGCCATGGCCTGGCCCACACTTCACCCAGAGGCCCTGCTCCTGTGTCTCACTCTTACCCTGTGGCCCTCAGCCTCTCATGCCTCAACCTCCTCCCCTGCGGTCCCTCCCACTCCCATCTCTTTGCCTCCTGAGGCACAAGTGGCACAGGAAGAGGAGCCCCCGAGGGAGGGGGCAGAGAAGCACAGTCAGTGGGTGGGGGCGGGGGACCAAGTAGGGGCAGGAGGCTGAATTTGGCACTGGTGCCCCTCCCACCCTTCTAGGGAGCTTTCAGCACTGGGACTCCGCCTCAAATGCAAGAGTCATGTCGCCCATGAGGTTACTTTTAGAGTAATTTTTTTTTAGGTGACAATGGCTCTTAAACCAGTTTAAAAAACTTTAATTAGCTTGAACCATGTGTGGATGGCTGAACAGCTGTGTCCCCTCAATTCCCCAATGTGGGGTGCCTTTTACACTGCTTTGCTGTGAGAACAACCACTCCTGGCCAGTTCATTCACAGCCTCTAGCATGCAAAACCCTGTTATCTCAAGTGGAGGTTCTCAAACACTTGATCCAAACACACACTGGTTTAGATAAAGTTTAACAACTACAGAAAGATAGATTTAAAGTGATTGCACATAATGAGGCATAAAAATCAGACTTAGGTATTAGTTTGCCTTTTATTTTCTTTGTACCCAACTTAACAAGCTAAGTCTCAGCATAAGTTTACAGCAGTCTGTCTGGATTGCTTCAGCCAGAATCTCTCCTCCAGTTCAATGATGTTTCCTTTGTCTTTCAAATGTTCTTGATGTTGTGAGTAGAGATGAATGGAGAGAGGTGGTTTAGCAGCCCCTGTTTCTCATTCTTATACCCTTCTTCCCTCTTTGAGGATTACCTTCAGCTGAGGTTCAGGCAACAGTCAGTCTGTTTACATAGAAGACCCCCAGCTGTTCCATTACCAATATGTAAAGTTCTCATCCTCACCCTTTTCCTTGCCAAATAATGGCTGCTTAACCAGATGATAGTCTTCCCCCCTCTCCCCCCCCCAGAATATCAGGGTTGGAAGGGACCTCAGAAGGTCATCTAGTCCAACCCCCTCCTCAAATCAGGACCAATCCCCAGACAGATTTTTACCCCAGTTCCCTAAATGGCCCCCTCAAGGATTGCATTTACAACCCTGGGTTTAGCAGGCCAATGCTCAAATATTTGATTATACTGATAACTGCTTGGGGTGTCAATGTGTTTTTTGTCTCTGAAAAACCGGTTAGGGCCTGCTTTTTTTAACTTTGGCACATGTCACAGCAATGTTATACAGTGTAGAATCTTACAACTTTACATACAATGTTACCACACACATTTTACCAGGACAATAATGTTCAGCAGACTGAGTGTCCAAATAATACCTCACTTTTTTTACAAAATGTATCAGTCTTTTAAAAAGGATGAACATGGGGGTAGAGTCTGTCACACTGCTATACTGCTTTCACAACCATGTAGGCACACTCAAACTATCCCACCAGGCCAAATGTTTTAATACATAGACTCATGAGACAAGGTGAGGGGTATTCTTGCTACTACTTACACCGATCTGCATGTTATCAAAAGGGTCTTTTAAAAAATATATGTATGTTTGAATAAATGACTGTACTCATGACAGTAAAGGTTTATAACTGCATGTGTGATATTTAGTACACTTTTTTTGTGATCCTTCACCTCATCTGGTGCAGAATGATACAAGGTGTGGATATTTGGATGATCACATGGTGAATTATAACAGCTGCAGGGATATTTGTGTATTTATGTAAACAGAAAATACTGCATGTCTTTATGCAATGATTCCAAACCTTGTTCACTCCCTGGTTTGAAGAGAGAGAGACACTTTCCTCATTGGCAGTTGTCTATTTGTGCTTAGAAGGATTGAGTTAACACAGCTCACCAGAAATAAAGCCCCCAGTCCACACCACCCCTGAAGCTAAACTCTTGGATGTTAAGAGTTCTGACAGTTTAAAAATTGTGGCGAAGAAAGGATATAATTTTTTTAAATGAAAATCCCAGAGATTTTGCTGATCTCTTCACAACTGAGTAACAAATATATAGTTATATAGAAAAATTAGAGGGGGGGGGCGCAACCTGTCTTCTTAATTACTACTTCTAAGTGACCTATACTGTTTTAATAGCACCGACACTATAAAAATTCCAAGTGATTGAATCTTTGTAGTATATTGTAAATGTTAATATTCATTAGCAGTACTTTAGAAATCTGATATATTTCCCCTTGGTCTTTGTAAATATTGCCCTTACCTTAAAAAGTGGTTTGGTTTTGTTTTTTTGGACAAACTTTGTTTGCAAACTAAATTATATCTGGTGGATTAAATAAATCCTGAAAATATTTGCTCAATCCTGCAGTTTTTCTGCATGCAGAATTCCTTTGGTCTTTGAGAATGTATATGGATTACTCCCTTGCTCATTCAAAATAAGACCACACTGCGTTGTTGTGATTTTAAACAGCTGTGCAATATTGACACCACTCATAGGTTCACCAATATTTTAATGGCTCAAAATATTAATCAAAATATTTGAGAGGATTTGTAATAGCAAATATCAATACTAGCTGTCAGTGGCCATTAAAATTAAATAGCATTAAAAAAAGTGTATGTACCTTTAAAAGAAACAAATCTTTTCAATGATGTAAAAATATGTAGGATATATTTGAATTATTTTAGTGTCCTTTGTATGAAATCACAACTCTCAAGGAACTTAAGGTTTTATTTTCTGTTTATAAAATAGAACACATGTAATAAAGAATCGTTTGAAATCCCTCCTGACATTTGTTGTCTTAATTTTTTTCTTCTTGAATGTATATTATAATAATCAAAATGATTTGAAGGATTCAAGGTCAGTATTTTCTTTGTTAGAGAATGAGATCTGTTTTTCCTCATTGCCAGCATGTATTTTCTTCTTTTTTTTTTAAATTAACTTTTTGTAAATCCATGTATATGCAGCCTTGATCCAAAGTCATTTGAAGTCAGTGGGAAGCTCTTAAGGCTTCTGATTGACTTCAGTGGGCTTTGGACATGTACTACTTATGCCAACTAAAGTGAAAACAATCAGAACTTAATGTCTATGAATACTGCTGACTAAAAGGTTCTGAGCTCCTGCTGCATTACAGGTTTGTGGATTCATACTCTGTGTTTACTGGTATGTAACTCATCTTTGTGTTCTGACACTACCTCAGTCCCTACTATAACAGAAAAAAATTAATAAATACCTCCTATAGAGAAGCTAACAAATATAGGAAAATTCTTATGGTTAACTTACAAAGAAGCAAAACTTGGTGAATTGTAATTTGCATGTGCAGAGATATTGTTGTGAGTTTACTCACCCCTGTTAAGGAAGCCACAGTGCTAGGAGGCAAGAAGCCTCCTGAACACAGGGAAAATGCACTCTAAAATCTAGAGAGGTCTAATGGTGCCAAGTTTCAGGCATGGAAGGCTAAGATTATTTTGGTTCCAGGACCAGCTTCTACTGCTTCACCATCGGTACAGAGCAAGGAGAAACACTGTGGCTTCCACTACCCTCCATACCAAAGAAGACGACATTACAAAGAGCCATATGCACCGGTGGTACTGACATGCTCACATATATAAGCTATGACTTCCAAGACACTTCTTATGCCAGCTCCATCAGTACAGGAGACAATCTTCATCCCCCGTGCAGGGAGAGGTATACTACCTGTGAGGATATCATTCTCCCTGATCCATGCACTTCTCATTCTTTTGGAACCTGTTCTCTGTTGGGAGATTTTGATACCATTTGGTACAGGAATACTACTAAGATTGTTCTCTACTGCCATCCAGCACTAGGGGTGCTATGACATTGATGGCACTGAGGGTGTTGCCATTAGAACTGGACTCTGTTTTCATCTGAAGCATCTGACATTGAGGAAGGACTATCATTGGTCCCCACCAAGGGAAGTTAGCCTGGCTGCAGGATCCAGAAACTCCTGGCCCCTCCCTAACTCTATAGGGTGGCATACCATTGGTACCCTATGCTCTGGGGACCCCCTCAAACCACAATGGTGTTAAACCCCCAGTAGCTTGGAAGAGAAGCCAGGAAGTAATTTCCCCTCCCTCCTTCCTATAGGTACCCTTGATCTGTATCTGATCACTGATAGCAATCCCCTTCCCTCACCCTTTCAGACCTTCCCCCCGCCCCCCCCCCCCAAGGAAGGAAAAAGCACCAGGCAAGTAATGGGTACTAACAATACAATTTATTAAAATAACTCAATAGTTAATACACAAATTGGCATAAAGCCAGGACCTCAAAACTATAAGTGGGTCAACAAGATAAACAGGTAAAACTGTACATCACCATTTCCCAGGGATACCAGGAGGGGAACAGGGATGTCACAACAGGATTGGGACCATGTCTGGTAGAAGAACAGACAAGGACAGCAACCAGGAACACCGTGGACTGGACAAAGATCAGGAGCACTCTTGGGAACAGGTGAGTTGATCTTCTTCCTTGATGTTATTCTGCAGACATTGGGCTGCTTGTGGGACAGACAGCATGCTTCACAGGGTGTGCCAGGCTTTTGTGCTCTCCTGTTACTAGGCAGGCTATTCCCAAGTCACATGACACAATTTTCCCGCTCTTACTGAAAAAGGGCAGCAACTGATGAACAAGAAGGGGGTCAAACATGGAAGCAAACAACCACTTAAACAAAATGGAAAACCCCCAAAACAAACCTTACAATGGACCCTTCTCACTGGCCATATTGAGGACCATGGGATCTTTATACACATTCATAGGCGGCAGGTTTGTATAATTTTTGGTGGGGCCCAAAATGGTGGTGCCCGCCCGCTCCCGCCCTGTAAGCTGATATAAAATGAAGCTACAACGCGTCGGTGCCACAAGATTACAAGGGTCAATTAAAAGTGGAAAGTCAGAAGCAGCACTTGCCTACTTCAATATACAGTATTATATTTTGTTGCACCTGTTGTGATGAAGTGGGAATGTTCTTAATATTTTCTCTGAATACTGTGTGGGTGCCTCAGTTTCCCCTGCAAGATGCCAACTGAAGGTGTTGGGGACAAAGAGATCAGGTGGCCTCCTTGTCCGGAAGAGAGACAGAGGCCAGAGGAGGGAGTGTCAGTTTGGAGCTGGCTGGGGAAATGGGGAGAGACCCAGAACTTGGTTCTGGGCTCCCCACCCCCCAAGATGGACCTGACAGAGGGGTTCTGTTTTCGGTACCAACAAGCTCTGTTTAAACTGTTTCCCGTCACCTAATAAACCTTCTGTTTTACTGTCTGGCTGAGAGTCACATCTGACTGCGGAGTTGGGGTGCAGGGCCCTCTGGTTGCCCCAGGACCCGCCTGGGCAGACTCACTTTGGAAAGTGCATGATGTGGACGGGGATGCTGAATGCTCCGAGGTCAGACCCAAGAAGGTGTAAGCTTCTTGCCCTGGAGACAGTCTGCTCTGAGAGAGGAGGCTCCCCCAGAGTCCTGACTGGCTTTGTATGGAGTTGTTCCAAAGCATCACAGCATCCACTTCCACACCGTGCACTTCCCAGAAGTCCGCACAGGCACTGACACTCCCTCCTCCGGCCTTTGTCTCTTTTCCAGGCATTAGGAGGCCACCCTATCTCTCTGTTCTCCAACACCTTCAGTTGGCACCTTGCAGGGGAAACTGATTTGGGAGAAATGAAGTAAAAGCTGCCCAAACCGAGCTTGAGCACTCCTGGATTTTGAGGTGTTCAAATCTGGAAGGCAGGTGCTGGGGGTGGGAGAGGGCTGTGGGCTCCATGGGGGAGCATGGCAGCAACTGTCTGGAGCTGCACGGAGCCAGATACGCTGGTCTGAGTGGCACAGTAAGCGGTTTGGGGGTTGGAGAAGGGGTAGGGAGTTCCGGGGGGCAGTCAAGGGACAAGGAGCAGGGCGGGTTGGATGGGGCAGAGGTTCGAAGGGGCAGTCAGGGGACAGGCAGCAATTGGATAGGCATGGGAGTCTAGGAGGTTTATCAGGGGACAGGTAGGGGGTGCGGTCCTGGGGGGGAAGTTGGGTGGGGTCTCAGGAGGGGGCAGTTGGGGACAAGGAGAAGGGAGGCTTAGATAGGGGCTGAGGTCCCAAGGGGCAGTTAGAGGCAGGGATCTCGGGAGGGTGTAATCGGGGAACAAGGACCAGTGGTGCTTAGATAGGGGGTGGAGGTCCTGGGGGGCAGTTGGGGCAGGAGTCTGGGGAGGGGGCAATCAGTGGCCAGGGGCTGGGATTCAAAGGGCTCTGGGCTGCTGGCAGCCGCGGGGATCCCAGAGCCCTTTAAATCCCAGCCCCGGCCGGGAATCAGAGGGCTCTGGGCTGCCCGCTGGGGTGGGGAACCCAGAGCCCTTTAAATCCCAGCCGTGGCCAGGAATCAGAGGGCTCTGGGCTGCCCGCTGGGGCGGGGATCCCAGAGCCCTTTAAATCCCAGCCGGGGCCGGGATTCAAAGGGCTCTGCGCTGCCCGCTGCGGTGGGGAGCCCAGAGCCTTTTAAATCCCAGCCGCGGCCGGGAATCAGAGGGCTCTGGGCTGCCCGCTGCAGGGGGGAGCCCGGAGCCCTTTAAATCCCAGCCGCGGCCGGGAATCAGAAGGCTCTGGGCTGCCCGCTGCAGGGGGGAGCCCGGAGCCCTTTAAATCTCAGCCGCAGCCGGGAATCAGAGGGCTCTGGGCTGCCCGCTGCAGGGGGGAGCCCGGAGCCCTTTAAATCTCAGCCGCGGCCGGGAATCAGAGGGCTCTGGGCTGCCCGCTGCGGCAGGGATCCCAGAGTCTTTTAAATCCCAGCCGCGGCCGGGATTTAAAAGGCTCTGGGCTCCCCGCGGTTGCAGGCAGCCCAGAGCCCTCTGACTCCCAGCCGCGGCTGGGATTTAAAGGGCTCTGGGCTGCCGCGCAGAGCAGGGGAGAAACCTAGCTCCAAATATTGCTGGAGCAGAGCCCCTGTCTGTGAATATTCCTGGGGCTAAAGCCCCAGGAGCCCATATAAGTTGGCGCCCATGTACACATTAGCCAGAATTGGTACAGTCCTGTATAGAATTACACTATATCCCTCTTCTTCAAGAGAGCAAGCTGAGCTCTCCCAGAGCCCAAGGAAGAGGAGGAATGAGGATTGGATCTATCATCATCATCTCCTGAGACGGCAGGAGTTGCCTCAGCATTACTATGTTGTGCCTAATAATCACAAACCATTCCAGCAGCTATTAAGGAGCATTGATAAGGTGCTTCAGATCCCTGTGGACAAGGTCCAGGAATCACCACACAACTCTTGGACAGTCTACAGCGTGCAGGGCTAGTAGGGTAGTGCTCCTAGTGTAGTGAATGAGGTTCTCCTAGTACTGGCTAAGATGGTGTGGCACACTCCAGCACCATGTGCACCTACTTCTAAAAGCAAAGAAAGATATATATTTTCTTAGCTAAGGGAGCAGAGTTTTCTGTTCACTCATCCTGTCCCAAACTCCGTGGTGCAAACTGATGGTGAAAAGTGGAGACAACTACACAGCCGATTTACCCCTTTGGATAAAGAAGCTAACCACCTGGATCTTCTGGGAAGAAAGGTATTCACAATCAACCAGCTTGCAATTCCAAATAGTCAATTATCAAGCATTACTGGCAAAGTAGAATTTTGTCAACTATTCCAAGTTTTCAGATTTTTGAGACACGCTTCCACGGGAAGACACACTTCCAGGCCCTTACGGAAAAAGGTAGGCTGGTGGCCAGATAATCTCCAGGCTGCAGTAGATATGGCCAATGCAGCCTCTAGATTGATGGCAGCAGGAATCCTGGCTTCACTTTTCAGGGTTCCCCGTGGAGGTACAGGTCACTGTTGAAGATTTACCCTTTGAAGGGGCAACTTGTTCAGCCAAAAGACCGAATTATTGCATATGTTAAGACTCAAGGTCAACCTTCTGTGCTCAGGGAATATCCCTGAAGTGTTGCTGACCTCTTCACAATTGACTAACAGATATATTTATAAGAAGAAGAAAATAAAGCTGGCGGGCTCCCTACCCGGCTCCGCATGGCTTCCCAAAGCAGCTGGCCTGTCCCTGCGGCCCCTAGGTGGGTGCATTTGGGATTGCCACCATTGTAGATCTAGATGTTTGGCTGTGATCAAGTTCTACCCAACCATACTCTTTCAAAGGCCTTCAGTATCCAAGATGGATTGGTTAGGACGGTGTGGCCAGCCTGCAGTTCCACATTGGTGGACAGAAAGAAATTGGTCCATATATTTACCTCTATCCAGAAAAGACAGCTCGCAGGACAATCCCAAAGCATATGGTGTAAGTTGAGTACCTGCTGCATTGCAGCACCAGCATTTGTCAAACCTGGGTACTCTGGACTTGAAAAGTCTATATGGAATCTATTGCATTCTCCAAAGAACTTTCTACTGGACTTATCTTAACACTGCTTGCTAGATTTGGGGTTGTATAGTGGAAGAAATCTGATTCCACTCAATGTTGGTAAGGGAAACTAATCACTCATCTTCCCATTTCTTTCTAACATTGTCCATGCTGATTGCCAATTTGCCTGATAGTTTGGAATACAGACTAGACAATGACTTCAGTAGACTAACTTTTTCAGGAAGCTCCAAAGTTAAGGATTCTGGGGCTGCAAAGGTATCTAAACCAAACTGGTGTTGCAGAGCATGAAATATTTGCCATTCCTTCTTTGGGTCCATTGAAATTTCTTCCTAAGACGAGGAAGGAGCATGAAGGAATCATTTTCAATTATGTGATTAATGCTCAAAATGTCTTCTTTAAATTCAGTCAGGCCATAGAGTGCGTCTATATGCAATTAAAATTTTTGAATGACTCCAAATTGAAGTCTCTGAATGTAATAAGAGATATTTAAACTGAGACGCAACCAGATACCAAGCTTTCCAAGATGTCAGAATTGTGACCGATTTCTTCTACCATTTTCTGAAGAAGTCTGATTTTAGAATTGATTCTAGTGGTGGTGGGGCTACAGTTCCTTCCTCCATGTACAGCCAGGCTGGAGAGCCTGAGCATTGAAGGGCCAATCATTATGCCATTTGTTTCAAGATTGAAGCTAATATAGTAAAGCCTAAAGTTGGGTAGACTCAAAGCCGCCTGATTTGATAGGCAGTTGCGGTTTTTCTCAAAGGATATTCTGGGCTTGTTGCCCACACCCCACAAGAAGATCTTACAAATGTTAATTCTGAAAAAAAATACCTGAAGGGTAATTATAAACTGACAAGGAGCTAAGCATAAATAGAACCATTAGGAGGACATTCATCTTTAATATATTAAACTCTACCCCAAAGGGATAGAGGGAGGGCCTGTCATCTATGTACATCCAAAGCTACTGGTGTGGTAAGAAGATTAAAATTAATTTTGACTCTTTTATATTACTAGAAAAGCAGACTCCCAAGCCACTGGCTGATTTCCTCCTGTTGCCAGCGAAGTTTTGTCTAAGAGGGTGACGTTATGCCCTTTCTGAGAGAGATTGACAGTCTCCAACTTGTGCCAATTAATTTTGTGCCCTGAGATTTTCCCAAACAATTCAATGGCTTTGTAATATATTGGAGGTGGTCCGAGGGGGGTTGGTGATGAATAAAAGTATATCAGCATATTTTTGTCTGTTAAGACCCTATGTGTAATACCTTGGATCCCCTAGCGTGCTCTGATTTGTATTGCATGCAGCTCCAAGGAGAGGAGGTGGGGACAACCCTGTCTATTACTGCGGGACTAGAGACTGAAAAGAGGGGAAATGTAGTTATTGGTTGCAACCTGGGATTGTAGCATGGAAGTCTAACCTAGGAAATGAAAGAGACACGAAGTCCATATTTTTATAGGATGAGGAAAAAATACCTCCAATTTGCTCTATTGAAGGCTTTTTCCACATCCACCAACAGAACAGCCATCAGTTTTAAGGAGTTTTGATAGTAGGACAGCACATTAAGTTGAGTGTTTTCTGACCCTTGTCTCTCTTGTATAAAACCCACCTGGTCCAGGTGTATTATGCGCATTACTTTTTCTAATCATCCAACTAGGATTCTAGACAATATTTTAATATCAGTTGATTATGGATATTAGTAAATAGTTAGCATGTTCATAGGCATCTTTGTCAGGCTTAAAACTGACAGAGATTAGGGCTTCATTCACTGAAGAGGGCAGAGTGCTTCTACCAAAAAGCCTCAGTGTATACTTTGGCCAGTCTGGGAGCCAGAGTGTTTTTGAATTGGGCATAAAATTCACCAGGAAAGCCTTCGAGGCTGGGGCCTTACCCAATTTCTTGTTGCATAGGACAGCTATGCTCTCAGAAGTTTGTAAAGGGGAATCAAGCAAAATTTTTTGTTCTACTGTTAGCTGGGGGAGTCGCAGGTTTGTTTTTTTTGGGGGGGGGGGTTTGGTGTATTCGTCAAGTAATTAATCGGGAATTTTCGTTTCAATATGAGCATTGGTAGAATTTAGAGAATTGTTCATTAATACTTTTTTGATTGGTGAGTATCTGCCTCTGACGAGTGAATTGAGGGGATGTTAGCTTTCAGTGAATTAGTTTCTCAGTTTTGTTGCTAAATTCCTAGTATGTCTCTTTTACTCTAAACAAAGCAAATTCAGCCTGAGTCAAGGTTAATGTATTAATTTCATATCTGAGATGGGTCATCTTGGAGTTTATCAGAAGAGGGAGAATCAGCATAGCTAAGATCTGCCTGCTTGAGCCTTTACATTAAATTCACCAGCTCACCCTGCTTAGCTCTCTTTTTATGAGAGAAGTAGGATATTATTCTTCCCCTTAAGTATGCCTTGAAAGCATCCAGTGAGATTGCTTAGGAGATCAAATGGTTGTCATTGGTCTCAAAGAAAAATTGTGTTTCTTCCTCCACAAAGTTTTTTTTTTTAAATTGTGTGTCTAGTAATAAAGAGGAGTTTAACCTCCATCTTCCAGTAGCCCCTATATTTCAGGAGATGAGTAGCAACACCACAGGTGCATGATCAAAGATCATAGTAGGTGTTGTTTCATTGTTAATGAAATACAAAGCCACCTGATACCAAACAGAATTCACTCTGATTATAGAGAATGCAAGGGTGAGAAAAAGGTGTTGTTTCTACCTCTAGGGTTCTGCTGCCTCCACATGTCCTTTAAGCCCCGTCTGGGCAATAATGGTCTGCCTCACGGAGGATTAGGAATGGTGGAGTCTGCTCGATCTGTCCAAAAGCAGGTCTAACATTTTGCTGAAGTCCCTTGATATAATCAGATTTACTAGGGAGGAGTCAATCTCAAAATAATTGATTGAAAAAGGAGGAATCATCTTCGTTGTAACAAAAGTTAACAAAAAAGTGTATGTAACATGGGAGACGCCAGCGTTGTTAATTAAGAGCCTTCCTTCCATGTCTTTATCGGTTGATAGGATTTATGGGTTCAATTTTTTTATTGAACTGAATTAACACCTGCCTAGACTTGGCTGGGTAATTACTAAAAAAGCCTCAGGCTCAATGAGGATTCCTGGAGGACTGTTAGATCAGCTTTCAACTTGAAGTGACACTTTTTTTTGTTTTGTTTTATAGGGTTATAGTGACCCAAGGACAGAAAGGCACATATGGATTCAGGGATCCCCAGGGTTTACCAAAAAGGGATCATGAAAGGCCTTTACTGAAAGCCTGTTTCACACTGGTCATCGTGATTGTGAGATGTCTGTACAGAGAATATCTATGGGGTTATGTATCCATGCTGAAAATTATTCTAACTAGGCCTTGTAATCAAAGGCAGGTCACTCAAAGATAGTGTGCCTTGAGTCATACTTCTCCAGACAGGGAGGTGGGAGACACTTATATCCCTGGTGGACCATTGTGTATCTTACAACAGAAGTCTATAAGCATACTGAGTCAAGTGTTAATGAAGAGCTTACCTGGACTTCAGAAGGCAATTAATGGGAAGAGTTACACAGTGTGGGGGATGACCCTGTTTTCAGGTGAAGATCAAAGGTCTTGGTCTGGTATATCTGGGGTGCAGACAGACACCTGAGCTACCTTCAACTTGTGAAGACAAACCTGCTGCAAGCTTGATCTTGTGAAAGGGGGATGGATTTCAGCATTATTCTGGTATATTTAAACAGTCAAAACATTTATTGATTGTCCAGCCAACATTTTAAAAATATAGTAAACTTGGTTAAAAAAAATCTTAGGTTTCAATTATACAATAATATACACTCTTTTGCAAATACAGCTTTTAGCTCTTAAAAAACACATTTGTGCACTGATGTGCTAGAGATAATGTCTTCAAGTCTCACCTAATTCATTCTTGGCTTTATTTGAAAACTGTATACAAAACAGTCATTAAAGCCAAGAAATGCAAAGTAGGTTTTACTGCTGCTGAAATGCTTTCAAAATCCTGATAAAGAGGTTTGGTAGGGCATGAAGCATCTCTTGCTAGTGTGGAGATCTCTGGGAAAACAAAGTCATATTTCAAAGCACTGAAGTTTTCAGGACCATTTGGTACTAGCAGTGTCTTTAGTATTGATCCAGATCCGGGTATTGTAGCCTAAGGACAAACAGGAAAATGTTCTTACTAGCTTGTTTAACATGCTAGCTCTAGTCATTTTAGTTCAAAATATGTGTAAAGTTAATTATGTGAGTGCTTCTTTGCATCTAATGCAGAGATTGGATGTTGTGCTCCTCCTGTATAAATTAGTTAGGTAGAATGTGAAAGTAAAGATATAGAATGAACATTAAATGAGAAGGGTGAGAAATATTTTACAAGTTTAAGTCTATTTGCAATAACATTGCTGATAACAGAGGAGAAAACATACTAGGTATCTCTTGGCAATTTTTTCACAAAAAACAAAAGGGCTTTAGTTAATTTTGCTTTAGCTGGTTTATTGGCTAATGATGAATGAACAATTAACTATTGGATGACTCAAATTATCAAAGCAAAAGAAATGAAGTCTGCATTGAGTGAGCCAAAGTAAGAATATTTTGTTTGATTAAGATGCTAAGGACACGAATAAGTGCTGGGTAGAACTCAGAATGTGTTTGTCCATATTGGATGGAAATATCCACAGGGAATAATAAATATTACCATGAACTCTGACATCAGTCAGGATTTCTCCTTGCTGCTTGTGGCATGTATTAACAGTTAGATGGGAGTCTCTGCCTTGCATAGGCCAAACAACTAGAGTCAACAACTGTCATTCACTTTTCTGGCTGTAGGTTGGGAAGTGTATTTATTTCTTTTTTAAAATGAGATTCTATTCTTCTGAAAAGTGACTGTATAAAAATGGCAGCTTCTTACTCAGTCAGTCCCCTCACAAGGTGCAGAGTCATATCTGTTAACTTAAGTGATATGTTTACTCTTGTAACTCTGCGGAGTCAACACAGCTAAGACTGAGTGAGCAGTGAATTTTATTCTATCTTGTAACTTAATACACATTTCTGTTAATTTACAATTAGTTAAAACTATGAAACTCTTTTGAAGAGCTGAGTGATGCAGTCAAAGGCCTAAGTTGGCCTGTAAAACCTATCAGTTGTGGTGATGCATTAGAAGGAAAAACCCAGGTTCACTTTCAGATCCCCAATATAAGTTTACAGGGCTAGTTGGTAGAAAAAAAATCTCATCATTTGTAAACAGACATCTGATGCGAAAATCCACTGAAGCAATAAGTAAGGCTACGATTTAGTCACGGATGTCATGGAATCCATGACTTCTAGCGACCTCCGTGACTTCAGCCTGCAGTGGTTGGGAGCTGCTGAAGGCCTGTCATGTTACCGCCTAGATATTAGGCTTTAGAAAATGCTGATAGTTTGTCCAACTTTGCACTCCTTTTAGAAAATAGGATTTTCTGTACTCATTTTTCTCATTCAAATGGGCAAATATGGCTCTGCATACACAATGAGAAGGTGCCATTTTTTTACAGTCACTTTTCAGAGCAGCACCATGCCTCACCTGGAAACATTGGAAATAGGCAGGTTGGCTGCATTTTTTAATATTTTTGATGGATACTGTTGATGGTTTTTTTAATCTTTTTTTTTTAGATTTGACAAATTGTCAACCTGTCAAAACACAAAGTAAATATCCTTAAATCAAGCTCTAATAATTTCTTAAGCAACATTTTTCTTTCTTTGCCTCTAATTTTGATGATCATTAATGGAAATAGTTTTGGTTGGGGTTGTATGTGTATGATGAAATCAACATTTGACACCCAATAAAAATCTAATCCTGCTCACCCTAGAAATATGCAACTACTATTTAAAAGGCCTCTGAATGAAAGAGATTTTGTTCTGTCATGCCAGTCCTTGCCATTCCCCCTCCCCTTGTACTGTGTCCACATGAGGCCTTTTGTACTTCTCACCTGCTCACTTTTCAATAAGTAATGGGTATTGCTAAATGGATGAATATTGATTTGATGATGTTACCAAGAGGAGAATGGCTGTTTTCAGCAATTAGGGGAACTCGCTGCCCTGTGTAGATGCTGTACATTTATTTTATTAAAACAAAACAAAAATCCAAACCCCAACACCTTAATTTCATAGGATCCTGTCTCTCGCAATTTCAAGAACTCTCTGAACATAATTTAGAAATGGAGGCTTAGCAGAGTAGTCATCTTACATTAAGCACATAGCTTCCAGGCAGGAGGAGAAGGTAATATTCTCCATGTTGATTGGTTCTATAAGGACAGATATGTTCCTTTCCTTTGGCTTCCACTATTACATTTGGTATAGGCTGTCCATGCCTGTCAAGAACTTGACCTTTGACACCTATGAGGCAGGGAGAGAGTATGTAAATGTGATTGTTGGTTTCACTTTCCGGTCTGGAAAAGCCAGTTTTTTTCATCGTTCATTGCAACATATGCTTGTTTCATTCATTTCCTCCCAAAACTAGACACAGAATTCTTAGTTCTTAATCATTTACCTTCCATCAAGTTAAAATGCAGCAGTGTCAGCTTTTCCATCTCATTCTCTAAAGATACAATTTCGTAGTTTACACTGATGTTGCTGCACCTGTTCTCTACAGAAGAACTTGCTTAAATCTCTTTTATGCCCTTGAATTTATTTACCTAGCTTGAAACAAAACAAAAAAACTCATTTACCCTGTTGGTGTGGTCAAACATTGCTTCTTGACTAGTGTTTCAAAAAGGCAGAGTAGTATTGTATATTTACTTATATTTTAGTCTTCCCAAATCTTCTAACACACCAGATTTTCAAGAATGAGCAGTTTTGTTAACTGACTTGTCTGCAACAGCTAGTTGAGACAATATTGATGAAGTGTTTTAGCTCAGTTTCTGCTATTTTAGTCAATATATTTAATAAAAAGGTATAATTTTGGCTCAGTAGCAACCTTGCCACTGTGTAAAGGTTGTGGGTTCAGATCCACTCATCCAAGCCCATGTTATTGGTGGTTTGTTTTTTTACTTATCTTGTTCAATGAAACCCCCAGGTTGAGCAATCTTACTCTAAGGTTTAAACAGTGCTGTATTAAATCCAGATTTCATTGTATGTGTGTGTCTTCCAAAAGAATATCTATCTGTTAAAATTAATGAGTAAAGTCTAGTCTATCAACCACATTTCAATAATCAAGGATCATGGGCAAAAGGTTAATGTGTATCTCTTGCTCCAAATTACTGCAACAATAAATAACACTACCCCCACCTGTTATAGTAAAAACAACAAAGCTCTAATACAGCAAAGGCTCAGTTTTCCCTTTTGATGTTACATTTTTTTTCTTCATAGTTACAGGTTAATTTTGATGTTGATCACCTCAGAGTTATATTTATTGCAATTTCCTTTTATTCTGCTTTAGGACCTGTGCAGGCAGCTTCTGCCTCAACCTTCCCCCTCCTCCCCTGCATCTACCACCACACACACACTTCCACTAAAGAACTCAACACTGTCATCTGGGATAGATGTTCAATATGAACACTTCGGAAAAATTTGGTTGCCATGAGTCGCTTCCTACCACTCTTTGTTGCTAAGCACATGCAGATAAATGTATAACCAGTGTTTACCTAGTTTATAAAGCCTTTCAGATATTCATTTTGCCTCTTTGCAAGCTCTAAACATTATTTTGCCAATAGGGTAACAGGAAGCAGTCAGTCTGTTAAAAGTGCCAAAGAAAAGGCACGTAGGTCAGTTCAGAATGCAGAGAACGTGCTATGACAATTAAGGAAAAGGAGACATTAAGTTTTAAAACTGAGAGTTAGAAAATGAACCAAATTTAGCAGTGACATTAGGAATGTAAGCAGGAAAGTATGGTAACTGGCACTGATTTGACAGTGTGTGTATAAAATTAATAATTTACACTGATCGTGTATTTTCTAAGGACCAGATTCATTCCAAGTGTAAGCAGGTACATTCCTCCCATTCCCCATATGCAAGTGGAGGAAAGCTATACAGGAATAAGGCACCTTTATAGTAGTATAACTGCATTTACACTAGGGGTTGTACTGGTATAACTCTTTCAGTAAAATATCATACTCCTAGCCAATTCAGACTCTTAGAAATGAAGGGCTAGAAGGGACCTCGAGAAGTCACCAAGTCCAGGCCCCTGCACTGTGGCAGGACTAAGTAAACCTACACTATCCCTGACAGGTGTTTATCCAAAACCTTCAGGGATGGGGATGTCACAACCTCCCTTGGAAGCCTATTCCAGAACTTAACTACCCTTTAATTAGGCAAAACTTTCTAACATCTAACCTAAATCTCTCTTACTGTGAATTAAACCATTTACTTTCTGGCCTACCTCCAGTGGACACAGAGGATTGATCCCTGGCCTCTATATAGCAGCCCTTAACTTACTTGAAGATTCTTATCATGTCCCCTCTCTGTCATCTCTTATTAAGACTAAACTTGCCCAAGTTTTTTTAACCTTTCCCCATAGGTCAAGTTTTCTAAACCTTTTATAATTTTTGTTGCTCTCGTCTGGACTCTCTTCGTTTGTCCACATCTTTCCTAAATTGTGGTGTCCAGAACTGGACACACTATTCCAACTGAGGCCTCACCAGTGCCAAGTAGAGTGAGACAATTACGGCCCATGTCTGACATACAACACTCCTGTTAATACCCCCCAGAATTATATTAATATTTTTTGCAGCTGCATCACATTGTTGACTCATATTCAATTTGTGATCCACCATAACCCCTCGATCCTCTTCAGCAATACAACTGCCTAGTCAGTTATTCCCTATTTTGTAGTTGTGCATTTTTTCTTAAGTGTTGTAATTTGCATTTGTCTTTAATTTTGTTGATTTCAGAGCAATTTTCCGGTTTGTCAAGGTTGTTGTGAATTCTAATCCTGTCCTCCAAAGTGCTTGCAACCCCTCTCAGCTTGGAGCCATCCACACATTTATAAGCATGTTCTCCACGTCATTCATGACAATATTGAATAGTATCTGACAAGGACTGCACCCTGTGGGACCCTACTAGAAACGCTCTCCCACTTCAACAGTGAACCGTTGATAACTACTCTTTGAGTACAATCTTTCAAGCAGTTTTGCGCCCACCTTATAGTAATTTCATCTAGACCACATTTCCCTAGTTTGCTCATGAGAATGTCATATGGGATTATGTGAAAAGCTGTATTAAAATTAAGATATACAATACTGCTTCCCCCACATCCACTTGCCCAGTAACCCTGTCAAAGAAGGAAATTAAGTTGGTTTGGCAGGAATTGTTTGTGACAGATGGATCCTTGTGTCACAGAGTCACCAGGCCAATGCTCTGGAACTACTCCATACGAAGCCAGTAAGGACTCTGGAGGAGCATGCCTCCTTTCTCTGAGCATACTGTCACCAGGGCAAGAAGCTAACACAGCTTTGACCTTCCTGGATCTGACCTCAGAGCATTCAGCATCCTCTTCCTCCCCCTGTGCTTCCCACAGTGAGTCTGCCCGGGCAGGGCTCCTGGGGAAACCAGAGGGCCCTGCACCCCAACTTCTGCAGTCAGCAGTGACTCTCAGCCAGCATGGTTTATTAGTTGACAGGAACACAGCATAGAACAGAGTTTGCTACCACAGAAATCAGTGACTTTCAGCCAAGTCCACCTGGGGGAGTCCTGGGCCAGATGGCCTGGACTCTCCCTTTTCCAGTCCCCCAAGCAGGCTCCCCAGCTTCCAGCGACCTGACCTCGGCCACCCCTGTTGCTCCCCCTCCTCTTTGTCCTGCTTCCCAGGCAAAACGTGTCACCTGGTCGCACCCCCCCTCCTGGGTCTCAGGTTACATTTGTGTGGACAGCTGGGCAGCCTCACCTGCCCCGAGGGCATCAGCAAAAATCACCACCCCCAATTCCCACCACCGAAATATTGGTGCAGTGCACAGGGAAACGGCGGTACACATAGTATTAGTATAGGACAGTAAGACTCACGTGCAACATAACACGATGAATAAAACTCCACTTCGTCACACCTTGTAACCCTCTTACCCTCTCGGTGCTTACAAAGTAATTTAATAATTTGTACCAATATCTTCCCACTTATCAAAATTAGGCAGACTGGTCTATAAGTTCCTGGGTTCTCTTTGTTGCCCTTTCTAAAGATAGGTACTATGTTTGCCCTTCTCCAGTCCTCCATGAGCTCTTAACAATAATTGTCAATGGTCTGAGCTTGCTTCAGCTCGTTCCTTAATTACCCTAGGATGAATTTCATTGGGGTCTGACAATTTGAATACATCTAATTTATCTAAATATTCTTTAACCTGGTGTTTCCCTATTTTGGCTTGCACTTCCTTCCCCCCACCAATGTTGTTAATAGTAATTGTGTTCAATATCTGGTCACCATTAACCTTCCTAGTGAAGACTGAATGAAGCGTAATAGTCATTAAACAGCCTTCTTGATGTCATCAGTTATTAGCAGGCCTTCCTCACTAAGCAGAGGAGCTACACTTTCCTTTGTCTTTCTCTTTCTCTTGCTCCTACTGTATTTAAAGAACCTCTTCTTATTGCCTTTTATGGCGCTTGCTAGGTGTAATTCTCCCTACATGCTTGTGCTATTCTTTTGTACTCCCCTTTAGCAATTCATCCATGTCTCCACTTTTGCAGGATTCCTTTTTGCTTTTCAGGTTATTAAAGAGCTTCTGATAAAGCCATATTGGCCTCTTACTGTTCTTATCTGTCCTTCACATGGGGATTGTTTGCAGTTGGGCATTTAATATTGTGTTCTTGAGAAACTACCAGCTGTCCTGAACTCTCCTTTCTTCCTTAGATTTTCTTCCTATGGGACCTTACCTAGCAGTTTTTGAAGTCTGCTTTTTTGAAGTCCGTTCTCCTTATTCTGCTGCTCTCACTCCTTCCTTGCCTTAGAATTGTGAAAGCTGTCATCTCATGATCACTTTCACCCAAATGGCCTTCCCTCTTCAGATTTACAACCAATTCTTCCCTGTTGGTCAGTTTAAAATGGCTGTCCCCCGGTTACTTCCTCCACTTTCTGAAACAAAAATTATTCCCAATACATTCCAAGAACTTACTGGAAATTTTGTGGTTTGCTGTATTAATTTTCCAACAGATATCTGGGAAGTTAGTCCCTCATTACAACTCCATCTTGTGTTTTGTGTATTTCTGTTATTTGCTCTAGAAATACCTCCTCCACTACTTCATCTTGATTTGGTGCTCTATAGTAGACCCCCTACTATGATGTCATGCCCATTTTCCCCCCTTTTTTCTTTACCCAAAGACTTTCAACTGGTCTGACTCTTCCCTCCTTCTGGTCCCCAGAACAGTTACACCAATTCTAATTGTGGAGTCCCATTTCAGACAGAGCTGCAGTATAAAGTAGGGCCATCCAAACTTTTACTCAGCTGAGGGACCATAATAAGAATGTCTGCAGCATTCAATTAGGCAAATTTCAGGCCCTTTCATCTTTAATATGAAAAGCATGGCCAGTGGACAGAACATAAGAACAGCCCTACTGGGTCAGACCAAAGGGACATCTAGCCCAGTATCCTGTCTTCCAACAGGGTCCAGGTGCCCCAGAGGGAATGAACAGAACAGGTAATCATCAAGTGTTGCTCATGCCCAGCTTCTGGCAAACAGAGGCTAGGGACACCATTCCTGCCCATCCTGGCTAATAGCCATTGATGGACCTATCCTCCATGAATTTATCTAGTTCTTTTTTGAACCCTGTTATAGTCTGGCATCCTCTGGCAAAGAGTTCCACAGGTTTACTGTGCGCTGTGTGAAGAAATACTTCCTTTTGTTTGTTTTAAACTTGCTCCCTATTAATTTCATTTGGTGCCCCCTAGTTCTTGTTATTTACTCATTTACTTTCTCCACACCAGTCATGATTTTATAGACCTTTATCATGTTCTCCCTTAGTCATCTCTTTTCCAAGATGAAAAGTCCCAGTCTTATTAATCTCTCCTCATATGGAAGCCGTTCCATACCCCTAATAATTTTTGTTGCCCTTTTCTGAACCTTTTCCAGTTCCAACTGATATTACAAGTCCTAGCCTGCCATGCTTTATTAGCATCTAAAGGCACATCTACACAGAGTTTTTTTGGGAATATAAACTTTGGCAGAATAACAAATCCAAAATAAGCACTTATGCTGAGACTGCTAGTAGCTGCAAGGTATTCTTGAATATAAAATATTACGACACTGTAGAACTATGTGGGCTTCCCCTCATGTGCCACTGATAAATTATGTAAGGGAAGAAAACCCATTTTGGCCATCTACTACACTGCTTATGTTTTTCCTTGAAAGCAAAATATCTGTAGGCATCTAACTTTTTTTTTTAAACTATTCAGAAAGAGAAGATTATTTAGGCCTGTGCTTCTCAACCTTTTTGATACCAGGGAGTGACTTGCTGCCTTCCTAAGCCATATTAGGGCGATCTCAGGGACTGGTGCGGGTCCATAGACCGGTCGTTGAGAAACAATGACTTAGACTATGTCTATACATGAGCTATGGGAGTGATTCCCAGCGGGCCTGTGTACACATACTCACACTAGCTTTCATCTGTGTATGTGTACATAAGCAAGGAATCGTACTCCTAGGTCACAGTGTAGATATAGTCTTAGGGCTTGGCTACACTTGCAAGTTGCAGCGCTGGTAGAGGCTTTCCAGTGCTGCAATTAGTAACCGTCCACACCTGCAAGGCACATCCAGCGCTGCAACTCCCTGGCTGCAGCGCTGGCTGTACACCTGGTCAGGTTGGGGTGTAGCGATTGCAGCGCTGGTGATCCAGCGCTGCTCATCAAGTGTGGACACACACCAGCGCTTTTATTGGCCTCCAGGGAATAAGGAGATATCCCAGAATGCTTTTAACTAAATTACTCGCTTTGTTTTGTTATGCAGCCTCTCTTTGTTTTGTTGTGAACTCCAATCGGAGCTCAGTTGAACTGCTTATCTAAAAAAACAAACACTGATCACAGCAAACAGGAGCTATCTGTACCTGACTGTGAACGATCAAATGAGAGGCAGGGAGTGAATGTTTGCTTGACAGAGAAACAGCGTTGGATGCAGGCTGTTTGCAATTAAGACTAAGGGTTCGCGAACATTTTGTGATTTTTCAATCCAGGAAGCTAACACACAGTGTTGGCTCCAAAAATCCACTCTCTCTATCTTCCCCGCTCCCTGTCACAGTACACCACCCTCCACCCCCCTCTTTTGAAAAGCACGTTGTTGCCACTTGAATGCTGGGATAGCTGCCCATAATGCAGCACTCCCAACAGCGCTGCAAATGTGGCCACACACCAGCGCTGTTCCTGCACAGCTGCATGACCAGCGCTGTAACTCCCAGCGCTGCAACTTTCAAGTGTAGCCAAGCCCATAGAGTACAAGCTCTTTGGGGCAGGAACAGTTTTTTGTGTTTATACAATGCCTACCACAATGGGGTCTTGGTCTGTGACTGGGGCTCTAAGGATCTATGACAAGTTTAAAGAGTAGGGTGTATTTCTGCCTGTGAATCCTGACAATTCCCTGCCCTCAGGTTTTTTTATAACAAATTTTACAAACATGCTAATTCTATAGTACGCTATAAAATACATAAGTATGCTAACTAGAAAATGTGCACCTACATTTTCTTTCCAGGATATGGAATCAGGGCCCACATGAGCAGGCCTCTATTTAAGCACTGTATGCCTATGTATTAACCCCCATATGAAAACTTGAAACAAACTGTTGCACAGGGCAATGTCTCGTGTGCGTGTGTGCTCTGGGTTGGTCTCTGTTAAATCACTGCTCGCTTCTGACCTCTTCCATTTAGAAGTTGCTGCCCTCTAGCACTGCCAGCCTTTGCCCACATAGGGGCAGAGTAGCTACATTTCACTTTAAAAAAAAATCTAATTCCTTCTTCCCCATGCTGCTTTTCTCTGAAGTGAAACCCTATAACTGTCTTTAATTACTGAACATCCCAATACAAACTGCCATCTCTAATCCCACACAGCCCACTGTAAATTACCCAGGATCGCCTCATCCTTTGAAGTGTGGGCATCACTTTTAGGTGCACCACACTGTGCAGAAAACTCATACTAAACCACAGTTCATAGGTTTAGAAAGAAGTTTAATGAGGGTGAGTTCTGTCACTTCTGTCCTATTCCTGGCTGAGGGAGGGGCTGGGAGGGTTCCATTGTGGTGACATGAGGCAATACTCCTTGAGTGACGAAGGCTTCTGCTCAGTTAGGGTGACCAGATGTCCTGATTTTATAGGGACAGTCCCAATATTTGAGGCTTTTTCTTATACAGAAGCCTATTACCCCCCACCCCCGTCCCTATTTTTCACGCTTGCTGTCTGGTCACCCTATGTTCAGTCCTTCCTGGGCAAGCAGGGCAAATGTTCCTCTCTCTCCCCTTCATACTAGGGAGCATATGAGGAGCATAGGTGGACAGTTTCCTCAAGGGCTAATATCATAAGGCTGAAGTCTGTTGCAATGTTATCAAATCTTGCAATACTTGATGTCTTTCTTAGAGACACAGCTTCCAAATTCATGTTTTGTTTTGTTTTGTTTTTAAATGAAAAGTAAGATTTCAGCCCCCATGGTTGTGGAGAAAAGCTTGAAAATGTGACCTCAGTACATCCTAATTGCTTAGAAACCAGAAGGCAAAGAAAGAGAACCCAAATTATTATTTTTTTAAATCTTACTGCATTTAAGCTAATATTTTGGGATTTGGGGGTGGGGGGAGGGAGGAGATGGGGCACGACTAACGAATAAGGATAAGATTGTTATGGAGGTCACGGAAGTCATGGATTCCATGACTTTCAGAGACCTCTATGACATTTTTTGCTTCAGCCATGGGGTACAGGAGCTGAAGCTGTCAGCCAGTGGGGACCCAGAGCCCTGAGCTGGCTTGGGTAGTGGGAGAACCTGGAGCTCCCAGCTGCTGTGAGTGGTGGGGGACATGGAGCTGCCGTCATGGCAGTGGCTGCTTCACCCCTTTTCCCCCCTCACAGCAGGGCTCGGGTGTCATCATCCCCCATCAGCCTCTCCCCTGCCAATTATTTTTAGTAAAAGTCACAGACTGGTCTTGAACTTCTGTGAATTTTTGTTTACTGCTTGTGACCTGTCCGCAGCTTTTACTAAAAACAAGCGTGACAACTTCTTAACCTTACTAATGAGTTTTGGCAATACCAGTTGCCAGCTGCTTCTAACTGGCTCCTAGTTCTGACACCTCGGTAAAGCCACCGATGAGTGGGAGAAGCCATTAATTTCCTAAGTAGTTGAGCCGTGCTCCTTCACCTGTGTGTGTGTTCTCCCCCTGCGCCCAGCTACTATAGATTCTAATCTCCTATGCCCAGTATTGGCTGTATGCCCCTCTCCCCCTCAGCACGTGTCTGCATCAGAGCTGGACCCCCTGTAGATTTTAGATCCCAGCATCTCTCTAACTCCTTTTGCCTCCTGAGCCTGGAGGATAGAGGCAGAGGCTGGGATATTTGTCTGACTCCTCAGAGGACCCTGTTTTGAACACTGCCCACTGGTGTCCACTTCCCAGAGACTGGCTGAACACAAGTCTCTATTTTACGTGACTTCAGTTCTGTTGCTGCTCTGCATACAGGAGCACCATAGAGGTCAATGGGAAGATCTGTGCAGAGAACAGCTGCAAAAATGGGCCCTCTGTGTGGTCACTCGCTTATGAAGTTTTAATCGATACGTTGAAACCTGGACAGCTGTCAGGAATGAGGAAGGCAGATGAATTCTGCTCTTAATAGCTCCAGGAACCTAAATGAAGCAAACCCACAAAAAGTAAGCCCCACCCTTTTCTCATTTGACACAAATGATATGTTTTGTCAGTCTTCATTTAAAAAAAGCTTTTTCATAAATGTCTCTTAGAATGGCTGCGTCTTTCCACAGATTTCTATTTTAACCAATGCTAGTCACTGCTCACTGCCCCTAACAGGTGTGAAAGCTGGATGTATGTTCCTTGACTGCTATGTGTCACTACTGTGACAGTATCTATCCAACTTGAATAAAGCTAGATACAGTAAAAGCTTTGTTATCCAACATGTTGGGAGAATGGGGGGTGCTGGTTAGTCAAAAATTCCGGTTAACTGAGTTTTACTTACCAATGGAGGGAGGGAGTTTGGGTGCAGGAGAGGTTGTGGGACATGGGCTCTGGGAGGGAGTTTGGGTGTGGGTGAGGCTCGGAGCAGGGGGTTGGGGCATGGGAGGGGTTTTTGGGTGTCAGATCCCGGCGGCGCTCACCTCGGGCAGCTCCCCGCAAGTGGTGACATGTCCTTGCTGCTCCTAGGCAGAGGCATGACCAGGTGGCTCTGGGTGCAGGCACTGCGTCTGCTGCTCCCATTGGCCATGGTTCCTGGCCAATGGGAGCTGCGGAGCCAGTGCTCGGGGTGAGGCAGGGACAGCACACAGAGACCCCATAGGCATTCCTCTGCCTAGGAGCAGCAGGGACATGTCGCTGCTTCTGGGGAGCCACGCAGAGCCAGGTAGGGAGCCTGGCATCCCTACTGAAGACTTGAACTTGGAGATATCAGAAATGCCAGTTTCTAGAGTTTTCTGTTTGGTAAAGTGCCAGATAACACAGCTTTGACTGTAAATTGGTCTGTTCACATACACTTAGTTTGGAGATTTCCTCTCTTTTCTCAAACCCCAATCTCAGGTTAAAGGGGGTTCACCTACATGGTTCAGTTTTTTTTAAAATGTTTGCATTTTTCTTCAGAACCATCTATGAATGAATGCATTCACAATCTAATATTCCAGATGCCCCAGTTGCTTCTGGGCAACATTCTCTGGCTCACTATCCTCCCTTAGCCACCATCATGCTCACAACATTGTTTCTAAAATGGGGATGGCGCACACAGCTCTCTGCTACATCTGTCTCTTAATTCAGCAAGAATGAAGAAAAAACGGATTTCATATTGAAAGTCAAAGGCCCTTATAGAAGTAGTTCTTTTGGTTCTAGCCTGTTGCTGGAGAGCCTGTTACATGTCCATGTCCATGTTGTTACTACAGCTGACCCTACACAAGCTGTATTGGAAGTTGAGCAGATGAAATTCAAAATACAAAAGCCTACCCACCAAGATGAACTTGTTTAATGTATTCAATCAAAGCAGCTTTGTTGTCATTCCAGAAGGCCTGAAGTTGACTTGCTGGTGGATATTTACAGCATGACAACTCCAATGTAATTTCAAAACATTGTCCCCAGATGTAGTTGTAATCCTGCATCCCACCTAAGAAAAAAAATTATTTGATTATTACAGCGAGAGCCACTGAGTAAGAGCTAGAAATGGACTAGGAGACTTGCAACTTCTTCTAAACTCTAGCCTTCTTGAAGTATTTCCTTCATTTCCATGATGCAAGGGCAATTCAGTTAGACAAATTACCACAAATTGGGAAGTACAATTGTTTTTTAATACCTTAGTCAGTTAGATTTATGATCCCCCGTGGAAAACCTGCTTACTTAAAAAAAACAACCACCCCAAAGTGCAGTGGAATTACTAGAATGAGGCTATAATAATGGTTGAGAAAGGGGACCCTTTGATTCAAAACCTCTTTTCAACTACTTGTATCTACAAGAGAGACACAAAATTATATTTTGGCACTAAATTTGTCATGCTCAGTTGTGCCTCAAAATCCTTTTAGCCATTTGAATTATGAATGTGGGGAAAATGTGATTTATTTTTATTTTTTTTTACAATAAGAAAATTGTTCAGGTGTGGGGTTTTTTGGCATGCTGAGGACCAAAGTGAATTGATTTAAACAAGGAAGATATAGTGTATCTTACACATATTTATCTAAGCAATGATTTAGCTTAAAATACATTTATTCAGTATTTTAGTTTTTACACATTTTATTATGTTAGAAAATGGCAAATGATACATCTTATTTACTAGATTTATTTTTATTTTGTGTGTGTGAAATTATATGGATGGAAACTGGAATTAAGTTAGAAATTCACAAAAACAGCATTTAGATGTTTTTATTAGTTAAATAAAGCTTACTTTAAATGTGCTGGACACAAAAGGAAAATATGTATTTTTATCAAAGCATGTTCTGCATTTAAAACTGATTTATTAAACAAAAGGAAATATTATCTGTAATTCATTAATTGAACTGATTGTTTCTAGTCACTATGTCCTTCAAGATTTTAGAACTAGTAGATCTCACTCTCTCACACTGAATTTTTATTCATAGACTGGAAAAGGAAAACAAGCTTCCATGTTTTTTCAACTCCTAATTGATTTCTTAACTTTGAATTAACTAGCTAATGAACTGAACTACATGAATAAACTGAAATGAAGAAAATATTCTCTATAACTTCAGAAGAGGTTACTGCTGGACTAGCACTACAATAATCTCTGGTTCCAGGTGCTAAGCCAATGGCTTCCACCACTTGAGTGGTTTGACTTTCTTTAAAACTTTGGCAGTAAACAGGTTTGAATATATTTTTTATTTAAATGCTTTAAATAGGTTACAGTAAGTTTGGACTAAACATAGGTTGTCATAATTTCAAATTTAATTTTATGTGTTTATTTTTAAAAATAAAAAGGTATTTAATTTCATTATATATATTCCATTATATATATTTTAATATAATGATTTTTATCCACCCTGCTGTAGTACTTTGGTTTTAAAAACCTGGATTTGGCATTTGCAGTATGGAGAACTCTGGGAGGAATGTAGGCTTTGCCAAGCTTGGGAGAAGACTGGTTGAGTAGTTGAAAATAGTTTACTAAACACGTGTAGTGTCACTTTTCGTAGTGATTCTAGTACATAGAATGTGGTTATTCAGGTGTGTATATCTGGTTATTTACACATGGATATAAATAGGGGTGTATTTGTTTCAGTGATTAGACATGAAGACATGTTACATAAATGTGAAATTGGTTCTCTCATTTTTAAACAGAGAGAGATTTTATCATCTCAGCTACACCAGATGAACTCTACTGATAACTGGAGTTACACTTGATTTACACAAGCATAGCACAGATAAGAATTTGGCACAGAGTTCATCATATATGTATGTGCATCTATGTTAATGCATAAAAATTAACCCCTTCCCTCTCAATTTGTGTATTGTAGGGGCGGGGGTGATGGAGCAAGTGCAAATGAAGGAGATGGACTTGTGGTGTTATTTGAATGGGGAAAAGCTGGCCTGACAGCAGAAGGGGAGGGGAAACCTTTGTGGCAGCTTGCCAATAGACAGACAGCTGTGCCAGCTGGTTAGGGAGGAGCTCTGAAGAGATGTGACAGATTATGAAATTAAGTTTGTCCAGAACACTGTCAAAGATAAATTTTACTGCATTAAGTATAATACCTTTGGGGCCACTGTATTAAAAATGCATGTTTATGTACTATTGTGGAATTCTATGGAACTTTGTTAGCCAGAAGACACAATTAATGCAATCTGCATTTAACTGCAATTAATGCAATATGAGGAACTTCAAAGGACCTTTTGGAACAATGCATGTAAAGTGGATTTCCTAGGCAATACCTGGGAGTAAGGGGAATGCAAATGACCCATTGGAATCCATCCCTTTGAACTTATGCCCTTGGCAGAGAAACCAAGTGTCTGCTAATTACCTGCTCCTGGAAACTCCAGATCAAAGATCCCTGAACTGTATAAGGGGTGGCCTAAGCTAGTCATGAGTGTGCTTGTTCTGAGCTGAAGCTGTGATGAACTTGAAACCATCAAGAAACCCCTTGGGTGGGGTTCTGAAAGATTGCTCCTGCCAGAGCTCATGGTAGGGTTGAGGTGAACTCTAGTTAATTTATTAGTATATGTGTAGGTTCTGTTATATGTTTTCTCTGTAGTGCTTTTATCTTAATAATAAAATAGGAAGTGCTAGGTGGTTAACTTACAATTGTTACCGATCCTTGTTAGTCTCTGAAGAGAGGCCAAGTGAAGCTTGCTCTGAGTGCCTGTCTTTTACTGATAATAACATGGGGAAGGGATAGCTCAGTGATTTGAGCATTGGCCTGCTAAACCCAGGGTTGTGAGTTCAGTCCTTGAGGGGGCCATTTAGGGATCTGGGGCAAAAAATCTGTCTGGGGATTGGTCCTGCTTTGAGCAGGGGGTTGGACTAGATGACCTCCTGAGGTCCCTTCCAACCCTATGATTCTAAGGCAGAGAACTGTTCAGCCTGGAGATACCCTGGTCAGAAGAGAGAGAGAGAGGCACCCAAGAGAGGTGACAGCCAGGGGAGATGGAAGCCAGAGAGCAGGTGCCCTTGCTGGACCACAGAGGGGGAGTACAGATCAATTGCCCTGAACTGTGACAGGTGCTATGCTGGCTGATGGAGCAGTAAAAGAGCCTGGCTTAAGGGCAGGGAGGAGCTGAAGACCCAGCCAGTGGAAGCTGGCCCATTAACTTGGATTAGCTAACATACTGGTACATGCTGGATGCTCCACAAAAGCTTGTGTCCTGAAGTGCCCAGACTAGTATGTGCAAACACAATGGATAGCTCAAGTTAATTAACAATCAGCTCACTTGAGTTAAACTCTAGTGTGGACAAGTCACAGAACTTTCGCTGTCAAGGAATGCAAAGGTGTGTTTTAGCAAGTACATGTTGGAGAATCAAATAAAAGCAGTGGAAATCAGAGAACATTGGAAAATACTGACATTTTTACCTTGCAGTTGGTACCAGGCATACCCATTTGTAATGCCATATGGAAAGACTGGTTTATTCCCACATTCATTCCCTTTGTACATGCTGGCATGGTTGGAAGAGTAGGTTTTTGCAAGGTGTATGAAAACATCATCATCTCGTGATCTGCTATAGCCTTGTAAAGAGCCAGTAGCTGTATAATAGAGATGGCCATGGTACAAGCCAAGTTAATGTTAAAAACACACAAAATATTGTCTTAGATAAAAAATATGAAGCCCCCAAACCTACACATCAGTTTGTGTGATACACTGATAGTACAGTTTCACTGGATCAGTGAGCTTGTGTAAGTCTGGTGCTTCTCTTCAACACATCAGGCATTTTGTTTTGCTCATACTGAATCAGGCAGAAAAAAATGGACCCAAATAAGAAACACAGATATTAGCTTACCTGGGTTACCATTATCAAATGTATAACTGGCAACCAGTGCTCCACCATGCAAGTTAGCTGAAAGAACAAATGTCTCATTTTGTATCCAATTTATCACTGCTTGAGTCTCTGGCTGGATTGTGACATTGTTACTGTTGAAGACATCAGGGAAATTCCTATTCAGATCTTCCCCATTCTTATTGAACCTGTGAAAGAGAAAATACAGTTCTATATTTGTTAATCTGTTGAATCTGAGTAGATTCACAATGCTTTGGATCTGTGTTAGTGACTGTTGGGAACAGAGTTACTGGAACGGTACATGGAAAGAATGAGCATCACAAACTGTGTTTTCACAAATCATGAAATAGTGACTTTATTCTGCATTGTGTATGCTACTAGCCTCTGCCCACAATGGGCAGATTACTGTAGAGTAATTAATATATTTCCAAGTGGAGACATTGGGAGTGATGCTTGAAACATCACACAAAACATAGTAAAATGTAACATTGCATAAGCCAAATAAGGGAGTGTATGAAATAAAAGGGTGTGTTTTCCACTTGTTTAGAAAGAAACCATGACTCACATGACTGCCAGTCATAATGCAGTCATCCCAAGCATGTGGCTACAAAAACTCTATAGATATTCAAAGCATTTTTTCCCTCTGACGGTGTTTGAAATTCCAACCTGTGTTCAAGTGCTTATTTCTGCCTTTCTTTTCTCCACTAGGAGGACAGTCTACCCATCTGATTAATATTGAGCTTTGGGTGTTAATTTTTAAAAGTCTCATTAGCTTAGCATCAATCCTTTGGATGCTTCACCCAATGGGAAAAAAAACCCTCTCCATTTAAAGATTCTTAGCCCACTTGTTTCAGGAATAAATATCTACCTTATCCAAAAGCAGGGCTTACTCTAGTTCGATAAGTATCAGAGGGGTAGCCGTGTTAGTCTGGTTCTGTAGAAGCAGCAAAGAATCCTGTGGCACCTTATAGACTAACAGACGTTTTGCAGCATGAGCTTTCGTGGGTGAATACCCACTTCTTCGGATGCAAGAGAAGAAGATTGCATCCGAAGAAGTGGGTATTCATCCACGAAAGCTCATGCTGCAAAACGTCTGTTAGTCTATAAGGTGCCACAGGATTCTTTGCTGCTTCTAGTTCGATAAGGCGCCAAATCCCCTAGGTTGCCAAAGTGGCTATGACAGCCACGGCAAAAGACCCAAGAGAACCCAATTCTTAGTTACACAAGTAGTCCTGGTACAATCAGCACAACTACTTGCATGAATATGAGTTGCAGGATTGGGCACTTTGTTCTTCTTTACCTTCCCAACTTTGTTAATTTGTTCTCTGCCACTTAGCATTTCTCTTCCTTATACTTTTCCATTCTGTCTCTTTTTCTATGGCTTTTTAAAATTGTCTACCCTTTTTAGTCTCTGCAGGGTCTCCGGCAATAACACTAGAGCATATAGGGTTTTGCAGAAGTGGCACAACGTTTACGTTTTCTTTGGCATCAAATACTTTACACACACAGAGCCAGCTGCCATTAGTGCAATATCCCTTGAAGCCAGGTCCATTTGCACAACCTCATCCACATTATTGAGACTGCTTTTTAATACTGCTTTGTAATTCTGCCTTTTGTTAGCATAGATGGGGCCTAGGGCTTTGTCTTCATTGGGAACTTGACAGTTCTCCTGCCAATGGTCTAGTACCACTGCAGCTAGTGTGAACATGGCTGATAATATTTTTACCCTGTCTTAACTGGATAAAAGCAATATGGACAATGTACAAATGTAAAAATGCTGCGGGCAGTCTATGCTAGCAACATTGGTGCTAGACCAACCATCAAAGAATTGACAAAAATTCTCAGTGGAGATGTGCTGTAAGAATACAGCCATCACTGCTTTAGAGGAAGCACTACACAGCACCTCCCCACCGATGAAGAGCTCTCTATAGCTGTCTGTTCCATATTTGCCTAAAATTGGCCCAGAGTAGAAATCAACTGAGACACCGTAAGTGTCTGCTGTAGGGGTGGGGTGGAATAACATGTCCTTTTGTAGTGCATAAAATGTCCGGTTTTAATGTGAATTCTTAAATTTTCTTTCTTGGTGGGGCAGGTGAAGAGTGGAGGCTTCGCCCAGTTTGGCATTTGTATTGTTAAACGCTGTATTCATTTATGTCTTTCCCCCACCCCCAGCAAACAGATTCATTTTAAGTTTTCAATCTTCCACCTCATCTCAAAGAAGAGTTGGGGGAAGAGGGCATTCCGCCTGCCCCTGATTCTGAAAATTTGAGATTCTCAGTTGAAGTTAAGTCCTTGTGACTGTTTTTATTTTTTGGCGTCTTGGGGATCCCGAGAAGATGTACTTTGAGTCGGAATCCAGAATAACCCAAGGTTAAAACCACTTAAAACCGATGATCATTCCTCTCTAGTTCAGAGCTGGCATTCTCTCTCTCCTCCCCGTGCCCCTAGATCTCCAAGGGCACATGCATGCACACGCTTTCTCTCTCGCACACCCAGTGTCTGACAGCTTTCTTCAAAGCAAAGCCCTGTGCCCTTCTAAAGACTGTGGCCCAAAGCATATCCCGAGTGTAGCTCCTAGGCTATTCTATCCACCAAGTATGACCCAGCTGCTTGGCTATCTCTAAATGTTAACAAAACAAACAACAACCTCCCTACTTACTGTCTCCTCTGCCCCCTACCCTACCCTGAAAAAACACACACCCTTACCTTCCTTCTGAGTAATAACAATCATGCGTTGTTGTAGCTTCAAATCCATCCGGGTTCATTGATGGCATGATATGAATCCGCGTGCTATTGATTAGCCTTGTAACAACTGGATCACTCTTATCATTGGTCACCAGGAAGTCTATCAAATGGAGCAGCAGCTCCCTGCCAACTGTCTGTATTGAGAAGCACAGTTTTTATTTTTCAAGTCCACTGTGAAGAAAGGAAAACGCTCAACACGGTGCTTATTTGATCTGACAAAGATAATACTGTATGATATAGACATGACAAAACTATAATCATAAAACAAATGCACTGTGGTCAACATTATTTTGTTACAATTCTTGGCCTCTAGAAAATTAAATGTAATTTAATAGAAGAGAAAGAAATGAATGTGGAGGGGCCACTTCTAACAAGTGATTTTAAATTCGGATTGACTGGGGTTTCTACTGTAGTGGGAACTGAACTGTGCCAGCTACAATGATGTTTAAGTAGTATACAGGTAGGGATTGTTTGTTTGATACCCATCTTAGAACTATGTATTTTTAGCATGTTAGAATATTAAAACCATCCTATCAATGCAGAGTTGTCTGTACTAGGGAATTGCACTGTTGCATGGGGCAATATCTTCTTACTAGCCATCTTGTTTGGGTGCACACCGTGCACCATATCTACACACAACACACTATTCAACCACTGGTGGGCCTGTGGATTTCTGCACTGATCCCACAATGCCTTGGACCTTCCTGGGGCAGGTGCATAATGCCCTTGCCCAGGAGCCCGTTAATTCTGTTGGCAGTGCTGCCTACGGATCTTTGCACTGGGCCCTGTTTATTCTACCACAGAACACTGCTCACCCATATGGATACATAGTTTCCACACATCACTTGTCGACTTTCAGCACTGCCCCTCGCACATTATGGGCACAGTAAAATCACCACCACAACTGTGGCTTCCAGTAGTGGTGTACAGACTTATGTCATACATCAGCATTTGTAAAACTGTCAACATAACAATTTACAATAACTGCTACAGTTCTTACTTAGTCACAAACTTCTATGGAATAAAGGATTCTGGTTTGGGCTAGTTCCTAACCAGCATTTTACATGGGATTTAGAACTATTCATTACAGGATTCTTGAAATATGATGTGATCTTTGCAGCAGTTCACGTATTGCTAGGCATCAAAACACGTAACTTAACTAGTCCCACAAGAGAGGATTTCTTCTAAAAAAATAACATGAATGTTAAATGTTTTTTTAAAATTCATTTCTTTTAAACTTAATCTCTTTAAAAACAAAGAGGACCCCAGTAATAGTCACTGATGAGTTTGCCGACGTGTCTTAAATTGTTGGTAATTATCTTCCTTGTCTGGTATATAAACAAAAAACTCTGATGTTTTATGAATCCAGAAATTAGTAATAACTAAGGCCCTGACCCTGCAACAAACTCCTTAGGGGGAACACCCAAAATAAAAGTCAATAGGGCTTTGTTTTGGTGCAGACCTCCATTCTCACGGACAGGGGTGAAAGTAACTTAATGGGGTTATGTTGCAGGGCGGCCGGGGTCCTGGGCAAGGTGTGGGGGGGTGGCTCTGGGCTCCCGGAAGGGGCGGGGCCTCACGTGGAAGGGGCAGGGCTGAGTCCAGACTCCCCCAGCCACCCTTTCAGTGCTGCCCGGCCCGGGGCTCAGGTGGTGATTTAAAGGGCCAGGGGCAGACGCCCCTTTTGCCCTCCCATTCCCCATCAGCGGCCCTGCCAGTATAGATGACTGTGCTCCGGTGCCCACTTTCTTAGTGGTACGCTGTACCGGACCGGCTTACTTTCACCTCTGCTCACAGAGCTCATTGCAGGATCAAAGCCAAAAAAGAGAAGAAGGTAAATGCACTTTGTCACATTCCCCTACCCCCTATTCCACAAAATCAACAGTACTTAATAGCCCTCAGTTTTTGCGCAAATTATTTTATTACATAGCACTGCAGTGGAGGGGTAGAATTTAAAAATAAGTTTATCGAAGAAGAGGAAAGTAGATGCTGAATGCTGAGTATTTAACAAAGAGTGGACTTCAAAATACTTTTTTACTGATGTGGCAGGTAAAGCTGTATGCTTACATTGCAAAGAAAGTGTGGCACTATTCAAAGACTATAACTTAAACCAGCATTTTGAGAGCAAACATGCGTCCACATATAAGAACATGTCTGCCGAAGAGAAAGAAAAGCGCATTAGATGGTTACTCGAATGCAAAAGAGCAGTTTTTTCACACAACTGTCCGCAGCACAAGATGGAATTAGAAGAACAAGCTACATGATTGCACACAATCTCCAAAAACAGCAAACCATTCTCCGAGGGAGAATTTATCAAGGAATGTTTGGTTGACTCTGCTGCGATATTGTGCCCAGACAAGAAAAAGCACTTCGAAAACATTTCATTGTCAAGGTGAACAGTGGTGAGACGTATAGAAGAAAACTCTGAGAACCTGGACCAACAGTTGAAAAATCAAGGTAAATGATTTCTCATACTTCGCACTGGCACTCAACAAAAGTTATGACATTAGAGACACAACCCAGTTGTTGATTTTCATTCAAGGTATTACCGCAAATTTTGGACTCACAGAAGAACTGGCATCAATGCAGTCAATGAAAAATATGACCACTGGAAAAGATCTACTGGAGGCAGTAAATAACAGTGTCTCAAAATTGGGATTGGAGTGGAAGAAATTGGTGAGTGGGACCACTGATGGAAGCCCTAATCTGACAGGCAAAAATGTTGGATTGTTGAAAAGAATACAAGACCAAGTGACAGAAACAAACCCAGAGCAGAAAATAATTTTTCTACATTGTATTATTCACCAAGAGGTCCTCTGTAAAAGTGTTCTGAAATTAAGCAAGGTCATGGATACAGTTACAAAATTGGTCAACTTTATTGGAGCATGAGCATTAAACCACAGGCAATTTGTCTCTCTGCTAAAAGAATCTGAGTCAGAGCTCAGGGATGTTCAGTACCATACATATGTTAGATGGCTTAGGTTGGGGGAAGTTCTGAAAAGAGTGTGGGGTCTGAGAGCAGAGATTAATTTGTTTTTGAAAATGAAAGGACAAGATGTGGATTTCCCTCAACTGAATGATGTGAACTGGCTCTCTGATTTCGCATTTGCCATTGATGTTATGGGTGACATGAACGAACTGAACTCAAAACTTTAAGGTAGGGGGATTTTTGCTCATGACATGTATTCCCTTGTCAAGTCTTTCATGACAAAGTTGCTCCTTTTCCCATCAGACTGGAAACAAGCAGTTCACACACTTCCCCACTTTGCAACAGATTACAATATCTGACCAGAACCTGGAAATAATTTGTTATTGCTATGCATGCTGAATTTTCTTGCCACTTTGGGTATGTCTACACTACAAGAGTAGTTCGATTTAACTTAGGTCGAATTTGTGGATTCGACCTTATGAAGTCGAATTTGTGTATCCACACTAAGGACACTAATTCGACTTTGTGAGTCCACACTAACGGGGCAAGCGTCGACATTGGACGCGGTGCATTCTGGGCAGCTATCCCACAGTTTCCGCAGTCCCCGCTTCCCATTGGAATGCTGGGTAGAGCCCCCAATGCCTGCTGGGGGAAAAATGTGTCGAGGGTGGTTTTGGGTAACTGTCGTCATTCAACCGTCACTCCCGCCCTCCCTCCCTGAAAGCGCCGGCGGGAAATCGGTTTGCGCACTTTTCTGGTCAGTGACAGCGCGGACGCCACAGCACTGCGAGCATGGAGCCCGCTGCGATCATCGCTGCACTTATGGCCGTTGTCAACTCCTCGCACCTTATCGTCCACCTCTTCCACAGTCAGCTGCTGAGAAATCGGGCGAGGAAGCTCCGGCAGCGCGGTGAGGACATGAAGTGTCAGAGTGGCACAGACCTCTCACAAAGCACGGGACCCCACGCCGCGGAGATCATGGTGGCAATGGGGCACGTTCATGCTATGGGACGGCGATTCTGGGCCCGGGAAACAAGCAAGGACTGGTGGGACCGCATAGTGCTGCAGGTCTGGGATGAATCACAGTGGCTGTGAAACTTCAGGATGCGTAAGGGCACTTTCCTTGAACTGTGTGACTTGCTGTCCCCTGCCCTGAAGCGCCAGGACACCCGGATGCGAGCAGCCCTGACTGTGCAGAAGCGAGTGGCCATAGCCCTCTGGAAACTTGCAACGCCAGACAGCTACCGGTCAGTAGCGAACCACTTTGGCATGGGCAAATCTACCGTGGGGGTTGCTGTGATGCAAGTAGCCCACGCAATCGTTGACCTACTGCTCTCAAAGGTAGTGACCCTGGGAAACGTCCAGGTCGTCATAGATGGCTTTGCCGCGATGGGATTCCCAAACTGCGGTGGGGCTATAGATGGGACTCACATCCCTATCCTGGGACCGGCCCACCAGGCCAGCCAGTATATTAACCGAAAGGGCTACTTTTCAATGGTGCTGCAAGCACTGGTGGACCATAGGGGACGTTTTACCAACATCTACGTCGGGTGGCCGGGCAAGGTTCATGACGCGCGTGTTTTCAGGAACTCTTGTCTGTTTAGACGCCTGCAGGAAGGTAGTTTCTTCCCGGACCACAAAATAACTGTTGGGGATGTGGAGATGCCTACAGTGATCCTCGGGGACCCAGCCTACCCGCTAATGCCCTGGCTCATGAAGCCCTATACAGGCGCCCTGGACAGTGACAAGGAACTCTTCAACTACCGGCTGAGCAAGTGCAGAATGGTGGTGGAGTGTGCTTTCGGACATCTCAAGGGGAGATGGAGGAGCTTACTGACTCGCTCGGATCTCAGCGAAACCAATATCCCCATTGTTATTGCAGCTTGCTGTGTGCTCCACAATCTCTGTGAGAGCAAGGGGGAGACCTTTATGGCGGGATGGGAGGTTGAGGCAAATCGCCTGGCTGCTGATTACGCTCAGTCAGACACCCGTGCGATTAGAAGAGCCCAGCGGGAAGCGCTGTGCATCCGGGAGGCTTTGAAAGCTAGGTTCCTCAGAGAGCAGGGTAACCTATGACTGTCCAGTCTCTTTACAGAGAAGCTGAACCTGCCCCTGTTTCAGTTACTATTGACTTTTTTCAGCGGTTACATACCCCGTTCACCAGGTTTTCCCCCTTCCAACAGACGTTTAAAAATAAAGTTATTGGAACATTTTTAATTAACAAAGTTTTCTTTACTAACGAATTCGCGTTAAAGGGTTCAAACAGGGACGCAGACTGTGGTGGGTACGGTGTGCAGTGATGTACAGACCACTTCTACACTCGAGGAATGACAGGCTCCTGCTCCTACAGCGGTCTCTGGGGGGAGGACGGTTACAGGAGGGTGTGCAGGAAGGGGTGGGTTTGCAGGAAGGGGTGAGGGGTGTGTGGGAAGGGTGAGTAGGTGTAGGGGGATGATGGCTCTGGCTGGGGCTCAGGGCATCGGAGAGGCTCATGGCTAGGGTGGAAGGGCATGGTAAGGGCAGCCTGCCTTGCCATTTGTGGATGCCAGGCACTCGGACCCTGGGGCAGCATACACCTCCCAGACTGACCTGGGGCAGCAGACACCTCCCAGAGTGACCCGGGTGCCTAGTGACTGCACTCTGTGTGTGACCTGCTGTTGATCCTGCCCCCATGTCTGTACCCTGGTAATGGTGGCTGTCCTATGCAATTAACAAACCCCTATCTCCCCTTCACACAAAGTCTTCTGCAAAGAAACATGACGGAAACAGTAATTAACAGCAAACTATTGTTAATACTCAACTACACAGTTGGGGGATGAAACTGGGATTTGGGATTGGGTGAGCCAGGAAGGGAAGCAATTCTCATACTTTAGGGAATGAGAGCTGTTTGTTACATGAGCGCTCTGCTGGGGTGGAGTGACAGTTTTCACGGCCCCTAGCACCCCTCCTTCTTGTTATTTTGGGTGAGGGGGGGACAGGACTTTGTGGCGGGGGAGGGCGGTTGCAGATACAGTTCAGGGGGGTTCTCTCCTCCTGCCTGCGGTCCTGCAGAACATCCACAAGGCGCCGAAGCGTGTCCGTTTGCTCCCTCATTAGGCCAAGCAGCGTTTGAGTCGCCTGCTGGTCTTCCTGCCGCCACCTGTCCTCCCGTTCACTGTGTGAGCGCTGCTGCTGAGAGAGGGTCTCCCTCCACTGGCTCTGCTGGGCCGCCTCGGCTCTGGAGCAGGCCATCAGTTCAGCGAACATCTCGTCCCGAGTCTTTTTCTTTTGCCGCCTAATCTGCGCCAGCCTCTGTGAGGGGGATGCCGGGGCAGGTCGGGAAACAGCCGCAGCTGTGTGATGGGAAAAAGGAAGTGAAGTGATTTCCTTGCAAAGATACATGTTTGCGAACACTGAACACAGTCTAGTCTGTTTCTGTGAACAAGACCATACACGGCACCTATCTCATGCGCTCTCAGGACAAGTTCAAATTTTCGGCATTCGCTTTCATTGCCTGGGGTCTTGCACTGGAGATCAGACAAGCGGGGCAGGACAGCAGAATCCGTGTAGCAGCCAGGCCTGGTAAGCCGTAAACTTTAGGCTGCTTAAAAGTTATGGATAGCAGTGCCCTCCTGCTGCAGGCAATCTGGAAAGCATAAACTCTGACCCTGTTCCACCCCCTCGCGGCTGTCCCCGGGAAAGATCCCTGTATACTTCCCCTCTGCAGCCTCCACCACGTGGCTGTTAAACGACACTTATTGTTATGCAAAGGAAAAGTGAAGCATTCCCAATAGTAACATTACACTAATTCCCCTAATTAGATGCAGCAGTCGCCGAGCGAGATCACCCTGAGGCAGGTCACTAAGAGAGACAGAGAGCGCATGCTGCGTGAAACCCTGCACAGTCCAGGGCCCTATGCTGCCATGCTCGTCGAGGCAATGCTCCCACTGTACGTGAGGATAGCCTGGCGCGGAAGAGTGTGCTTCCACGGAGCACCCAATAAGGCACCTCTCCCCAGGAACCTCCTGCGGAGGCTTTTCGAGTACCTCTACGAGAGCTTCGTGGAACTCTCCCAAGAGGATTTCTGTTCTATCCCCATATGCATTGACCTTCTTTTCATATAGTTTTTATTCCTGTTTTTTAAAAAATAAATGTTTACATGTTTATAGCACTTACCGACTGATCCTTCCCCTGATTCAGAGTCCAGGTTAACGGCCGGGGAGGGTTGGTAGGGAATCTCTGTGAGGCTGATGAAGAGATCCTGGCTGTCGGGGAAAGCAGTATTGTAAGCGCTGTCGCCTGCCTCGTCCGCCACAAACCCTTCCTCATCTTCCCCATCCGCGAACATCACCAAGAAACTGCCCATCGACACTATCCCATCCTCAGAGTCCACGGTCACTGGTGGGGCAGTGGTGGCAGACCCACCGAGAATGGCATGCAGTGCCTCGTAGAAGCGGCATGTCTGGGGCTGGGCTCCGGAGCGTCCGTTTGCTGCTTTGATTTTTTGGTATCCTTGTCTCAGGTCCTTGATTTTCACACGGCACTGCGTTGCATCCCGGCTGTATCCTCTGAGTGCCATGGCTTTGGAGACCTTCTCGTAGGTCTTTGCATTCCGTTTTTTGGAGCGCAGCTCCGAAAGCACAGACTCATCACCCCACACAGCGATCAGATCCAAGACTTCCCGGTCAGTCCATGCTGGGGCCCTCTTTCTACTCTGAGATTGCATGGACCCCTCTGCTGGAGAGCTCTGCATCGTTGCCGGTGCTGCTGAGCTCGCCCCGATGTCCAACCAGGAATTGAGATTCAAACTGGCCAGACAGGAAAAGGAATTCAAATTTTCCCGGGGCTTTTCCTGTATGGCTGATCAGAACATCTGAGCTCGGACTGCTGTCCAGAGCGTCAACACAGTGGTGCACTGTGGGATAGCTCCCGGAGCTACTAAGGTCGATTTCCGTCCAAACATAGGCTAACTCGACATAGCCATGTCGAATTTAGCGCTACTCCCCTCGTCGGGGTGGAGTACCAAATTCGAACTAAAGAGCCCTCTAGGTCAAACTAATTAGCTTCCTGGTGTGGACGGTTGCACGGTTAAATCGAATTAACGCTGCTAAATTCGACAAACTCCTAGTGTAGACCAGGCCTTTGAGGATTTTAGAATGATAGAAAATGACATGGCTTTGATCTCCTCCCCTTTCACATGTGATGTGGTCTGTGGACAACACTCCAAGTGACCTCCAACTTGAGCTTATTGACTTGCAGTGTGATGCATTGCTTGCGGAGCAACTCAAACCAGTGTCACTTCTGAGGTTTTACACATCTCTCAATGATCAGAACTTTCTGAAGATCAAGGCTCGTGCCCAAAAGATGCTTGTACTGTTCAGATCAATTTGCGTCTGCGAGCAGACATTTTCTGTGATGAAAGTCAACAAATCAAAGTACAGATCTTGGATCAATGATGACCACCTTGCAGCAGTGCTCTGCATTGGAACAACAGAAATGACACCTGACTTAACCTCCCTTGTTAATGCCCAGAGACTTTCTTCTTCACACTGAGTTTAATTTCTTCTTTTACACTTAATTTTAATAATGAACATAAGTTGTAAGTAAAAGCTTAGTGTTATTACAAATTTTACAAGTGTTCACAAAACAGTTTGCAATATAAATTGCCTTCTAAGATAAGTTTTGAATAATAACAATTAACTGAATATATGATTAAGTGTAATTACTTTGTGTAAAGAACATAATGGGGGTCTTTTTACAATAGATGGTGAGGTAATTTCATTCATAAGAAATGTGCAGTCTGTGACGACTTACCAAAATTCGTGGAGTGGGCCCCCTGCGAAAATTATTGCCCACCCCTGATTTAGAGACTAAGACCAGAGAAATGGTCCCCGCCTCTGTAGATGTGCAGGTCCGATGCACAGAGGCATGTCTGGAAACCCATGATAAGATGGTGAGCACAGAAAGAGAGTACCAGGAAGCTTGTATGGATACCAGTGCGTTGGCTGATGAGCCATGCAGAAAGACCCCCCCAAAAGGAGCAGGTAGCAGTCTAATAAAGAAGCGGGTGTCCTGTGGCACGAACACTAAGATCCCATGCACTACAGAGGCTGCAATAATGGCAGTAGCCCCCTCATCTACAGAGCAAACCTCTGCAATAAGGGACTGGGGTGAGCTAGAAGAGAAAGCTGCTACTGCTGATCGGAACCAGGCTGAAATCCTGGAACTACGGACTCAGGTCACGCAATGCTGGCAGAAGCTGGAAGATATCTGCTCTTCACGGGACAGGATCATAGGGCAAGCAGTAAAACAGGAGTAAGAGCTGACCTGCCTCACAGTGGAGAAGGAGACAGGGGAACAGCAGTGCTTTCTGCTGCAGAAGTAGCTTACTAAGCTCCAGAACCTGCTCAAGGTCCAACTCAGCTAAGGAGAAAGAGCTGGAGTTGTGTGGACCAAGGCCACTGCAGAAGGAAAATGATTTGGACAAGGACATATATCTGCCTGCTGAAGCAGAGAGCTGCCCGACTGTGGCTCTAAAACCCTAGGATCTTGATGAGGCAGCAGAGCAAGGCCAAAACCAGAAAATCAAAGAACTATACTAAAAAGAAGAGCTCTTCTCAGAGGAAAAAGGAAGCTAAAAATGGTCCTAACATGCTGAATGTTGTCCACACAATAGTGTGGGTATGGAAAGAACAAAAGTGAGTGTTGCTAAGCCAGGTATTGAAAGCAGTGGGCAAAACAATACAGTCCCTGGTCTTTGGAAAACCCGGAAGGGATCTGAACCTGGATAGAGAGATCTTTAACTCTGAAGGATGTACATGCAGATGCATCCAGAAGGACTCCTCTCCAGATCTGGAGGCCACAGTAAAAGAGTTTATTTCTTGGGAAATCCCAGCTTTGTTGATCTGAATGCCTCGCATGTGGTAAATTATGACATGCCACTGAATATGGACGGGGCAGCGAGTTGTATGGGCCTGTGGTGCCCGTGCTCCACCAATATGAGAGCATGGCGGACTGGTTCCACCAAAGTTTGGGGCCAGGTCTCTCCCCTGGCCCTGCATCCTGCCCCCACATGCCTCCCTCAGAGCGTCCCTTCCGGCCTGCCACCCTTGGGAAATTTAAAAGGGCCCAGGGCCCCCGCCGCCACTACTGGCAGCGCAGCAGAGCTAAGGTGGCTTCCTGCCCACCCACTCCGCTCCCAGGAGCAGCCGGCACGTCCCTGTGGCCCCTAAGGGGGGGGGGGCTCCATGCACTGCCCCTCCCCCAAGTGCCAATTCTGCCAACTGTGGCCAATGGGACCTGCAGTGGCTCGAGCAGCGGTGCGCGGAAACCCGTCTGGCCCCACCGCCTGGGGCTGCTGCCAGAGGGGGGTGTGGTAAGCACTGCACCCAAACTTTCTCCCAGAGCCTGCCCCCCGCACCCCAATCCCCTGGCCCAGCCCAGAGCCCATACCTGCTCCGGCACCCCAACCCTCTGCCCCAACCCAGAGCCCACACCCAAACTCCCTCCCAGAGCCTTAGGCAGGTGGCTGGGGGTAGGACTTGGACCTATTCTGGGCACCACCAAAAATTATACAAACCTGCCATTCCTGAATATGGAGGGTTATGTGCAACATATGGGCTACCTACAGAAAAGAGGATCCCAGGCTGTGGTAACTTCATATTTCTCTGAGGAAGATAAGAGTATTGCCCAGGACCTGGTGGACTTCCTAATGTTAGCCAAACAAGAAGTTCCCCCTTGGCTGAAGAACATGGCTAAAGAGTAACTAATTCAAACTGGATTCTCCAGAGACCGACAGACAAAGAAACAGCCAACAAGACTGATGGGTGATTTCTGGTAAGCTTTTAGCCTGCATCTAGAAATGTTTGTGATTTGTTTTCTCTGTAGTGCTTTTACCTTAAGAATAAATGTGCTTGTTTACAGAGAGCTGTGTGATACTCATAACTGCTGGCAATGACGCTACCTTAGCCTTTACGGAGAAAGTAAAGTGCAGACTTTAGCCTGTTTAGGCAGTCTGGCTTGCTGGGAATATCAGTGTATGCAGGGACCTGCACTGTCTGCAGGGGAAAAAAACCCAGTCCAGAAGGAGAGAGACTTGTGTCTTCACTCAATAGAAGTGATGGCTGAAGAACCAGGAACCTAGAGTGGGTGTGCTTAGTGTACCACAGAGGAGGAATACATGTGCAGTTGCCCTGAACTACAATACCAAGCACTAAATGGCCCAGGTATACCTCACTTTGTTTGCTGAGTTTATACTTGAATGAGCCAGAGCCGGTTTAAAACTTGTATTTGTACAAATACATTTCCTTATTGAATGGTACCCAGATGTATCTGTGCCAACCTGTTGATATTTCGCACTTGTAACAAAACAGGAGAACTACTGAATATCATGAACATGCTGTGTCTTCCTCCCTTTTGCCACTGAATGAAATGTCAAAGCCTGTTTCAGAGCTAGTAAGTGCACTAGGTGTTACCAAGTAGACCTGTTCTATCCCCACACAGTCTCTAGTTATCTTAAGAGATGGTTTAGAAGAAGAGTAGAGGGAGCTGGGGTGAGAGGAGGAAAGGAGGGGGGGAAGTAACTTGAGATTGGTTTAAGGCACTATGTATGTTGTGGAAGAATGTTAATCCTCTGCCTTTTTAAAAATGTCATTTTCTGGTGAATGGACTTCAGAGATTTCCAAAAACAATCATAGTGCTACTGACCTTGTTTTTTAGTTACAGTATAAACCCTTGTCTGTTATGCTGCTTATTGGCAAAATACATCACATCCAAGTTATTTAACTTAGGCTAGAGTTGAAAGATAGGAATCTAGCAGAAAAAAGAGAACAGTCCACTCTATAATCAAACACATCATTTGCAAGCTCTTTTCTCAGCATCTTCCATTTTTTTCTTTTTTTCATGCCATGGTGCACATCAGAGAATCTGCTAGTCAGTTTTCATATGGTTCCTTGAAGCACTTTCTTGTGGTTTTGTTTTTCCCTGGTGCTCAGCAGGTCACCTTTAGCCAGACTCTTCCTGGGAATTTTGATGATCTAGATGTGGTTTTCACTCATTTCTATTGTCTAGAGTTATGAGGCTTCTGAAAATCCCTGAGAAACATCCAAATATATAAAAAAGACACTTGTCTAAAAGAAAATCTTGGGACACAAAACACAGGAACTGCAGAGGTAACTAGATGGAAAGGTTTGCTTTGGCAGATCTTTTACCTCAATAATACTTGATATTTGATCACAAACAACCAAAATGCAACCCACTTATCCACCAGATTATCCACCTCCTATCTAGAAGCCTTTCTTTAATAATTCTTTTCATTTCATGGAGGTTAAAGTTTTGTGATGTCACAAGAAGCCAACATTATAGATACGTTCTTTCACTTAGGCTAGTTCAACACTGATCATGGGCCCAGTTTCTTGCAACAGAAAAAAGATAAGATAGCTGTAATTAAAGGAAAAACTATTGTGAGTTGTAATAAGATAATGGGGCAGGGGGAGCTTTCTCCTGAGGGCCAGACAACTTGATAGCTGTAACAAAGTTAGGAGAGCCAACTGTTCAGATTAACTGGTGAATGGGATAGAAATGTCCAAGTAGGTAACACTTAGAAGTTTTAATGAAACTATGGGGGAAGCTGCATACCGTGGTGTAACTGGGATCTCTAGTTTAGTTGTGCAAATGGGGCTTAGGTCATTAGAGCTGGCTGGAGAACAGCAATTCCACTGCACAGCAATGGTTGAGGTTTCAAAATTTGTTTTTATTCTGCATTGCAACAAAAACAAATCTTTTCAAAGGTGGGAGAGACTCGTGTTCCAGTCCTTGCTTTTCAATGCATTTTTCATTCCAGATCACTCTGGATCAGGCAAAGCAGGGCCTTGCACCTGGGCCTCCCACCTCCCAGGCCAATACCCTATCACCCAACCCAACCAGAGAATGTGTCTCTTACTTAACTTCCTGATGAAAACTTCATAGAAACAGACCAGTCTCCACACAACCTTTTGGCTTTGAAACAGCATATTTTGTCAGAACTTCATTTAATCAAAAATGTTCTGATCAGTTCTAATCTGACCTGAGCTGATAGTGATAAAAAACAATAACTTTAACATTGTTGAGTTGAGCTCCATTCAGGCCCAGGGACATGGAGCTATGCCAAATAGAATGAAAATTTGTTCTGGTCTCTAGATACACCAGAGCGGAGAGTGTAAAACAAACTATTAACATGACTTGGTTATGTCTCTATTAAAATAATTTAACCTATTCTAAAAATAACTTTAATATCCTGATTCTGAAAAACAAACAAATCTATCTGCTCTCCAAAACAGGAGCCACAACATTAAGATGTCAACTTCTCTGTTGGCAACCTTCCAAAACCACAGCATGTGTTTTTCTTCCAGCTGCAGATATGCATGGACTGCATGCAACTCAAACACATCACAGATCATTCTTCTGAGCAGGGTCTCCAGTGTAATACCCAACATTCCAAACAAAATAAGTAGGTCCAATTTTAGCTTTACCTGTCTGAACACTGTCCTTCTAAAACTCTTTGTTGTTGACAACTGGCTCCTCAGGGGGATATACAATACATACTAGGTATGCTATACAGCAGGCAAATGATGAATATACAGCTTCATTATAATAGTTGCTAGTCTAAATAAATCAAGTCAATGCATGCTGTACACGTAACACAACACTTATTGGCTTAATACGTTAAAGGGGAAGTTGAATATATTAAAGGGGAGGTTGAATACCACACCAGGGGACTAGCTCAGCAGAATTTTAGATTATGTGAATGAACATTCAAAGTCCCTGATGTTTTGCTGTATAGGACTTAGCTTCCTGTACTATAAAATCTGTTTATGGCCAGAGAGGAAAACTAAATGTCAACTTTACACATGTTAATTCTATACACAGAACATGGACCTAAAGGTGACCATGTGTCCCTGGAAAGCAGGAACAGCCCTGTTTCCAGGATCTCTCCCAGCTTCCCAATTGTTTTTTATATATGCACCAGAGTGCTGTTCCAGCGTCTTGAGGATTTGATTGAAACTGGTTGTTAGAAGGAGCTGATGGGCAACTGAGCTAATGAACTGTGCAGGTCAAGGACTACTCTCCCACAAACAAGCCTGTCATAGTGTCACCCTTTATCTCTGTCTACTCAGTCAAATGCACATAGTGAGATTCTGAGCAATGCATTGAGCTTAACTACCCAGTGCCCAAAGAACAAAGTCTGTGCATTCTAACAAACAATGCAAGAAACTAGTTTAATTAGGGGACATTTGTCATAGGTCAGTGTCGTAATTACCTCTGTAAGCATTTGGGGGCGTGGACTGTTTTTGTTCTCTGTTTGTATGGCACCTAGCACAATGGGGCCTGGTCCATGATGAGGTCAACTGGTGCTACAATAAATTAATCCACAATATTGTTCTAGCATAGTTTGTGCTATTCTTTAGGAGTAGAAAGCTTGTGCTATATAATCTATATTTCTTTCTAGAATGTATAGTATGGAATTTTACTGCTATTCTACAGAATTATTGCCAAGAACTCCCTCTCATATTGGGAGTCTACATCAGTCAGATGTAGTCGGTTTTGAGGTAAAATTTAAGGCATCTTTTACATGCCTATTAAATGTAGCTATAGCTTTTGTTTTAAAAAGGGACTTGAGTAAGATATAGATGAAATATTTGAAGAAAGGAGAAATCAGAAAAGTGAAAAAATGAAATCTGTGCTCACAGGTACAGTGGATATTGTACAATGGGATTACAGTAGTAGCCAAAGCAGCAAAGAGTGCTGTGGCACCTTATAGACTAACAGACGTATTGGAGCATGAGCTTTCGTAGGTGAATACCCACTTCGTCGGATGCATGAGTACTAGCCAATGTATCTTCAATAAAGACATTCTTTCTACAATGCCCTGATGTCTGCAAGTTTCTGTTTTGTATTCATAAACTGTTCTCAGCCACATTAGGTGAGGCATTTTAGTGATGGGTACCAACGCAGAGTCTGTCTTCAAAAGTAAGGCAGCTGGCACTAGATAGGGCAATTATCACTCATTTTTGGACTCACTGGGTTGTATCTAATATTACTGGTAAGGCTGTAGTACTTTCCTAGAAAGACTCTTACACTTGAGACTCGTTCCAAGTTATGCTAGGGTCTCAGGGCATTATCCAGAAAGGGGACATGTAAGGTTTACTCCATGTCTGCCATCTCAAACAGGTATCAACTGATGCAAGAGGAAGTCTAATGTGCTCTGTGTAAAGTGCTGAACTCTGCAACCTTACATTTAGCTTCTGTGGACATTCTGCATGAGGTCCATATACCATACATTGAATGTTTAATGTGCTCTCTCTCTAGCGGACCTTAGAGGTGATCTGTAATGGAGAAAAGAGAATGCTTGTTCTCTTTTTGATATATGAAGGAAGCCTAAATTATTTGTTTTTCCTCAAAAAATAAATGCTTATTTACATTAGAAATTCAGGTCTTTTCTGGGGTGGAAAAAGACAGGTGAACTAATGAAAATGGCAGTATCACAGACCCAAGGGAGGGAAAGTTGTGCTATTAAAAGGGAAAGATTTTTAGTCTGACTGTTTAAAAGCTTTTTTGGAAGTTTTGTTGACAAATTTTGGAGAAAGGAAGTCTTCTTGTTAAAAATTAATACACATTCCTTCAATTAACTTAAGAGCTCACACAAACACCTGAGACCTTCCAGAGATCCTCCACCAAACCCAGGAAAGATCAGACTTGAGATTTCTTAGATTGAAGAAAAACAAATAAATGTAAACATTTCAGGCTTTTTCAAACAGGCAAAAGGGCATAAGCCCATTTCAAGTCCTTTGTAGGTCACCTTTTAGAATCTGGGAGAAACTGGAGGGGTACAGTAAACCCCAATAATTAGTAATATGAGCATAAGCAAAATTCCTTTTAAGATCCCTGCTAAATGTTTTGCTATAAATGACATTGCAAAAATTGAAATTGTAGACGTACCTCATCCCCATGCATATTAGCAATATACTTGAATTCTGGTATGCCAATGGTATGTTGGGTTGGAAACCTTCCCAGAACAAGAACCCACAGGTCTCTACCTTTAAGAGGGGAAGGGGAAAAGAAATTTTAAGTGTCAAATGATAAACTTTTTTTTTTTACAAGCCTACCCTCCGTATAGCATAATATAGTAATTTTTTTTTTTTAGTAAACTTCAGAACTGTATTTTGTCTTCAAAGCCCAAATTAAAAATGTACGGAAGTATTCTTGTATAATATTCCAGTCTTCAAGCTAGACAGTTTTCTAAGATATTCATCTGGGGGGGGGGGGGGCGAGAACCACACACACACACAAATCTGCTACTAAGCGACAGGAAAACAAAAGAAAACAGCTTCCTCAAGAACAGGCAAAATATTTCAACACCAAGTAAAGTAGGAGCATCAACTTGCAAAATAAAATACAGTAATGAATTGTTGGTGAGACATCTGGAGACACTGGAATAACTATAACAAAGTTTCTCTGAGGTAAACAGGGATAAGAAATGAGTCATAAAAATAAAGTTAACTATAATGTATTATCTATAGCAAAAGCTTTTGTTGTTGGGTACTGGTCTTGCCACCTTTCCTCATGGGAGGAAATTGCAGGATTAGGCCCTTGATTATCAAATTTAAATTGGCTGCCAAAATGTGATCAGATTTAGGAAGTGAAGTAGGATACTCTACCACTATTCATAGCTACCATCTTATCTTCCATTGAAAGGGGAGAGTTAAAGGGAAAAATAGATTTGCTGAAATTAATATTCTTCCTAGCGGACCCTGGAACTACCCACAACCAAAGCACCCATTACTCTGTGTAAAATAAGCTAATGGATGGAGACAAAACTTGTCTTGTACATGTAAATAAATGGACCTAGTAGGTGTCTGTTCTAATTAGCAGCATGTCAAAATTATAAATGTTAAAGAAAAACAGGAAGCCTATATCTACTTTTTAAAAGGATAATATATTGAAACATTACTATTCTGTAGCTATTCCATACAAAGGATTGCACTACAGTAAAAAAAAAAGGTACATACTAACAGAAAACACTGCCTTATAGGGTGACCAGATGTCCTGATTTTGGAGGCTTTTTCCTATATAGGCACCTATTACCCCCCACCCCCGTCCCGATTTTTTACACTTGCTATCTGGCCTTACCTTGTGGATCTGTGGGCCTGTTTTTTCTAATCTTTTTTTAAGCTTGTCAATTTTTTTAAACCAAACACAGACCACATGTAATGGACCACTCTGATGCACATACACATTTAGCCCTAAATCTGACTTCTTCAAAGCGGATTGTGTTCAGATATTCGATCAGCACATATTTTTGTGACTAGTAGAGCTTCTGTTTTACCATATTAGAGCCATTTTACATTTGTGAATCTTCAAAACTGGTCTGCATGATTCATTTGAAGAAATCAAATAAGTTTATTCCATACTTTAAATACTTGGCTGATCAGTCCGTGAGTTCTAATACCAAACACTCTGAGCCAACCATGGGTGATAGTCACTTAATACCAAACTGCTTTGCAAATAAAAAAGCTTTGGGAATATTTCAGTATACAATCTCCCCCACTCTCCTCTCCTCCCACTCCCCCCACAAAAAACCCTTCCCCAACGCAATAAAAAACAAACTAGAATTCACCAAAATTTGCATTTGGTTAGTATCGTTCAGCCAGATCTATTTAAGCCCAGTATGTGCCACCCTTACTCACAGTTAGCAATAATACCTTACCATACAAGTAGTCCCACTGAAGTCAGTGGAACTACCCTCGAAATAAGTAACTAAATGTGAGGAAGAATAGCAGAATCTGATGATTCTTGATAAGAAAGACAAGAGATAGTAACAGCATGCAAATCTATTATCTATCTGAGGGTTTTATACTGCTGCCCACCATCATAGCACTTGCAGAGTGCTCTGGGACGGACTCCTGACGGTCAGCGCGGGCGACCAAGACCGGCTAGAGCTGCCTCTCACTCTAGTCAAGTTCTCAGAAGCCCTCTGCCACATGCCCACCAATAAATCATAGTATCTCAGTGCCTTCTGTGTAAAATCTATAGCAATAGTGAAGTCCCTAGTGGACTTAATGGAGTTTCCAGCACATATCCCTTTTTGTCAAACTCTGCTTGGGGTAGGATGTTTGTTGGGGGAAAGAGAGAAGGGGAGTTAGTAGGGGGCTGGAAATAAAACTGACGTTTAGATTGTCAGAACCATTTATGATGGAAGGGTTTTGCAAAGAGGAAGGTTTTGCAACATTTCTTAAAGATGGGCAGACTCTGGACTCACTGGATCACCTCTGGAAGATTGTTTCACAGCTGGATCCCCTTGCCAGAGAATGTCTTCTCCTCATCTCTCACATCTTTGTGATCTGCATTGTCCCAGGGAAGCATAGCCCTCATGGTGGTTCATAGATCAAAATTTAGTCTTTGATGTAGCTGGGGCTTGACCCATTACTACTCAGCCTAAAATCTAGAAAATCATTATTTGCTATAGGATGCAAAACTTTAAAATAGGATTTTTAAAATAAACTTTACATAGCTTTGACACATCCACTTCTGTTCCATACAAAAGTTATTAACGAAACTGTTTATGTTAAAAGTTCACAGGCAGGTTCCAGAAGGGAGAAACCCAAAATATGGAATAACTAAACTTTTAAAGCACATCCCCTCTTTCAAAACACAAGACAAACTTGCTGTAGTAGAAAGTCTCAAGCCTGGAAACATCATCTCCTGCAAAGGTGCTACTTTTATTCCAAGGTGAAATCCTGGTGTGGAGCACGCAGTCCAGATAACAGGACTAAGCATTCAGCCATTTGCACATGGGACCAAATAATACTTTGAGTGCACAGTGTCAAGGTATTATGGAGTTCTTGACTGGGAACAGCGTAAACTAACAAGCTCATCAAGGCAGGGACTATTCTTTAACAATTGTTGTACAGCATCTAGTACCTGGTAGAGGCCTATAGGAACTACTGTAATCCAAACATTGTTAAACTCTTGGGATTTTGGGTGTTTTTCTTAAAATTACAGTGCTTACAGTTGTGCAATTATGTTAGAATGAGTTTTTTTTTAAAAAGTTTCTAGCACTCATGATTGTAAAGAATCTAGAAAATGTGAACACCCACAGGCACAAAAGGCAAAATAAGACCCCACATGTTTTAAAATCTCATGATTTTAAAACCAGATTTAGTTCTGTACATTTGGGATTGGCAATACTGTATTTTCTTATAGCTATTGATTAAACATTTGTGTTTCCACTACCAAATACAAAGGACTTTGAATTTATCTAAATAATTCAGCTTTGAAATAGGACAGTGTTTAAACAGAGACTCATTTGGCTGTTACAGTAGGAAAAAGGCAAGTGCCTCTCCTGGAGAAGTAGCACCAAATCATTAACTTCAGCTGAATTTTTGCTTGAATAAGGACTGAAGGATTTTGGTTCTTCGTGATTAGTGAAGGGTATGAAATAAGGTTTTTTGGGGAGAGTACTGAAAGGGGAAATTTTTTTTCCCCCTCATGTCCATCCTCAAGTTTAAATAAAAACTAAGAAGATGATCTCTTATGGGTATCCATGAGTCTGAGAGAGAGTTCAGCTGGGAATCCCAAATAGAGGGAGGCACTTACTCCACACAGCCAAGAGTTAGGAAACTAAAAGTTATGTCTGCACTACTGCAGCACTGCTGTAGCTTAGATGCTTCCTACATCAACAGAAGGGGTTTTCCCCATTGCTGTAGTTAATCCATCTCCTCAAGGGGTGGTAGTTAGGTTAATGCAAGAACTCTTTTATCAACCTAGCTGCATCTACAGTGGGGGTTGGGTCAACCTAACTGTCACACTGGGCATGAAATTTTTCACACCTCTAAGGGATGTAGCTAGGTCATCTAATGTTTAGGTGTAAATGAGGCCTAACTCCTTGAGATGGGTGGGACTTAAGCCCCACCCCTCTCCTCAGCATGTCTTACTGGCTAGCTTTGGCACTAGTGTTTCCCCCCAGGAATTGAAATTAGGGGGAGTGTTTGAATTTATGGGGGGGGAGGGGTCAGGGCCGATGAGGGGTGAGACCGTGAGGGTGAAGGTGGGCTCTATGGCACCATAGTAAAAAATGAAAAATGTTTCATGACCATTTTATTAGATTTAAACTCATGTTTTAAAATCATCACACAAATTAAAGTTGGCTGCTCAAGCCTTCTATGAAGCACTACATCTACAGCCTTCTTGGTTTCTTTTTATAATTTTGCACAACTCTGTTAATGAACTTCTTGAATGCAGTGCGTTCATCTTTGGTGGCTTCTCGTGTGTCCGGTACTTCCATTCCATCAACTGATATGCTCATTAGATCATTCACATGCTCAGGCAGAAGGCAACTTCTTTCAGAACACAAAATTCAATGAGGCAAACGAACACTCAATTGTAGCTGTTGTGACTGGGAGTAGCAAGAGATGAATTCCTACTTCTTTCATCCCAGGAAACAGAGCATAAAGATCAGGTCAAGTGATTTGTAACCCAACCCCAGCCAAAATCTATGACTTGGGCAACGCAGCTCTGTTTGCTGGATACCTAGGTAGATTAGGTGTGAATGTAAATACAATCTGGTCCTGAATCCTTTTTCCCATAGCTCATCGCTAGCTGTCAGGGAGAGCTCATTTAGACTTTGCTTCAATAATTTGAAATTATTAGGTTGGCCGATGTCCCCAAAATGAATGCTCTGACATTGTCATAAAAAACAGCTGTATAAAGAAGATAGTCTATATTTATACTTTTCAAATCTATTGTACTTTTTCAGATACATGTATTTTATCATACACTGTATATGCTTATAAAGTGTGTATTAATGTTTCAATTTCAATTCAAATTTGCAAACAATCACTAACCTGGCAACACTGCATATAACTAGTTCACAAAACTGGGGTGGGGGTGGTAGGGGCCAGTGTAGGGAAATCCCTGTTTGGCACCTACGCTATTGGCATAGCTGAAATCGAAGTATCTTACTTCGACTTACCTGGCCGTCCTCACAGTGGTGAGTCGACCGCGGTGGCTCCCCTGTCGACTGCTTACTCCTCCTGCTGAGGTGGAGTACAGGCATTGATTGAGGGATCGATTTATTGCGTCTAGATGAGATGCAATAAATCGATCCCTGATTCATCAAACACTACCCGCTGATCCGGCAGGTAGTATAGACATACCCTAAGAGTTCCCAAAAGCTTAGGTTTAGTTAATCTAAGTCTCAGTCTTTGATAACCAAATCTATACAGTTTGCTGAGTCTAAAACATCTTCCCTCCACTTGCTTGTAGGAATCTTCAGTTGGAATCCATGCAGACTCTTCCTCTGCTGAAATCACTGCTAGCCAGTCAGCTAACTGATTAACCAATCACTCAGTTAAGTCACACGTGTATAGATGTAAAGAAAACCCTGCTGCAAAATGCTTCAGAGTTAGGGACAACAGCTTGTTTTCTGCTCCTGGGCTCAGCTTCTCCCAGCTCACAGGACACATGGCCCTTGGTAAAGCAGCTGCTCTGACTGCATGCCCTCATGGAGTCTGACCCCAGCAACAAGGAACATACAGTAACTCCTCACTTAAAGTCATCCCAGTTAATGTTGTTTTGTTACATTGCTGATCAATTAGGGAACATGCTCATTTAAAGTTGATCAATGCTCCCTTCTAACATCGTTTGGCAGCCGCCTGCTTTGTCCACTGCTTGCAGGAAGAGCAGCCCGTTGCAGCTAGCTTGGAACCAGGGTGGAGCGGTAGCCTCCCCATTAGCTCCATCAGCGTCCAGCTCCCCTAAGTTCCCTGTGCAGCAGCCACCCAGCAGGCTAGCAATCAGCAGTTCAGCTGTCCCTCCCCCTATGCCATGTGCTGCTCCTGCCCTCTGCCTTGGAGCTGCTCCCAGAGACTCCTGCTTGCTGTGTAGGGAGGAAGGGGGCTAATGTCAGGGTGCCCCCCTCCCCTCTACACCCCACTTACCCCTTCTCCATATAGAGCAGAGAGGGGACACAGATGGAGAGAGACAGAGGCCTTGGCTACACTGGCGCTTTACAGCGCTGCAACTTTCTCGCTCAGGGTATGAAAAAACACCTCCCTGAGCGCAGCAAGTTACAGCGCTGTAAAGCGCCAGTGTAAACAGTGCCCCAGCGCTGAGAGCACGGCTCCCAGCGCTGTAAGCTAATCCCCTCGGGGAGGTGGAGTACCTGCTGCGCTGGGAGAGCTCTCTCCCAGCGCTGGCGCCGCGACCACACTCACACTCCAAACCGCTGCCGCGGGAGCGCTCCCGCGGCAGCACTTTGAAGTTGCAAGTGTAGCCATACCCAGAGAGAGCTTGGGGCAGCAGCTGCTGTCTCAACTTCCTGATCCACTTAAAAAGACAATGCACTTAAGAGGCGGTCAGCTTACTTAAAGGGACAGTGTGCATCTCTCTCTCTCCCCCACACATAAGGTGAGTGTCTGTCTTCGTCTGCTATGCGGTCTCCCCTCCCTCCTGTTCGTGCTGCCTTGATGAAAGGCTACATTAACAACAATGTGTTAACCCTTGAGGGCTCAGCCTCAGAGGCTGACATCAGAGGAACTCCCACAAAAGAAGCTGAGGTGCTACAGTCCCTTCCACTGATGTTTATCTGAGGCGGTCACTCCACCAGATGCTTCAGTTTTAATAGGCCATAAAGGATTATTTGAGGATTTAAGGTGGAGTACTATTAGCAGAAGATAGCAAAGTTGTTATCAAGGAGGAGTTAGGAAAGAATTGCTAAAATGCCTGCATTAGTCATCCAAGATTTCAGAACGATTAAAGAGAAAGAGAAAGAGTGTGAGAGCCCACTATAAGATGAGTGAGGTAATACCTTTTATTGGACCAACTTCTGTGAAAATGAACTTCCGTGAACTCTTCTTCAGCTAGACTTGTCATGTATTGACCAGGTACGTCACATGACATTCAGAATGCAATAGAGACGTGCTTGAATACAGTGACCAGAAAGATCCCATGAAGAAACGCAAGACTTTTAGGTCCGCCATCAGAAAAGAAAAAAAAAAGACATGGGTTTTATTTTTTGTTTCAAGGGAAAAATCTCTTAGTAGTTGTTCACTGTTGTTCTAAACAGCCTGCAGTATTCAGAGAAAATGAGAAGACTAAAAACAGCATTTTCTGACAGACCATTGGAACGTAAGGACCTTGTTCTGTTGCCAGTCATACTGGACTTTGCAAAGCATCTGGGAATATATTTGTCACATTCAAGGGCTAGATATCAACAGTGAAAGGGCATGGCAATAGAGGATAAATGACGGTTAAAGCCATGATTTATAAAGGTAGTAGAGCCGGGGTCGGCAACCTTTGAGAAGTGGTGTGCCACGTCTTCATTTATTTACTATAATTTAAGGTTCCACATGTCAGTAATACATTTTACGTTTACAGGGGCTGGCAGACGGAACCCCAGACCAGCAGTGAGGGTGGCAGACGGAACCCCAGACCGGCAGCGGGCTGAGCCGCTCAGCCCACTGCCAATCTGGGGTTCTGTCCCCTGGCCTCTGCCAGCCGGGGTCCCAGCCGCCAGCCCCACTCAACCCGCTGCTGGTCTGGGGTTCCGTCCATCCAGACAGGCAGCAGGCTAAGCAGGGCCGGTGGCCAGGATCCCGGCTGGCAGCAGAGTGCCACTAAAATCAGCTGGCGTGTCTTTGGCACGTGTGCCGCAGGTTGCCGACCCCTGTAGTAGAGGCATGCAACAATCCTCCATTTTGCTCTGACTTGTATGTTATTCTTTTGCACAGTTGTTTTTAGAAGTGTACTTACTGGCTTCCATTACAGCAAGGAGATATTACAGCTATTCTTGGTTTTGCTGTACTAATTAAATACGAAACAAGTAGCACCACAGAGGCAAGGACAAGTTCCAACATTCAGAGTGTGGCAACAACTCATCTGACAGGAAATTTCAAACAATTTAATGCATCAGAATTGGTGATACAACCAGATCTCAATAGGGTTATGTTATTTCAAAACAGACCAACACACTTTTGAGTGAAAATTGCTTGCTCTGAGCAGAAAAAGGTTGTTAAAAGGTAAAGACAACGAGACTAGTTGGAAGTCCTATCACCTTTGCAGTCCATAAAATGCTTTGTACAAAACACAGAAGTTCACAGATATGTGCTATGGCTTTGAGATAGACACTATCTATGGTTCCCAGATGCAGACAACTTGTTTTATGTCTTATGATGTAAAAGGACTAACCATCTCAGTGACTGATATGCTGCAAATGCTTGTAATAACTGCCACAGTTAACAGGATAACTGCACCTCTGACCGCTCCTGATCTTGAGTGCCCCTCTTCTCAGGTATCAGGCCTCCAGCAGTCATCTTGCTCCAGGTGGAATCATTTGATTCTTCACTCTCAGATGGGGTCTCAGGCTGCAGTCCTCTGGTGCTAATTAGGATTACCTCGCAAGCCTGAGTTATGGTTGGTACCTGCAGTTCTACTCCTTGAGAGCAATGATCAGCGGCCTTCAACGATCAGCAGGGCCGTCCCTACCTATACACAGAGTATGCAGCTGTGTAGGGCACCAGGAAATGTGGGGCAAATTTCCTGGTGCCCTGCGCAGCTGCATGCTGCTCCAGCCCCCACCCCTGCCCCATGGTCCCCACCCCAGCCCCGCCCCCACTCCCCTAAGGATTGAAGCAGGGCTGGGCCTGCACTCACCCGTGGCAGGAAGTGCAGCAACCCAGCCCCAGCTATGCTGCTGGTGAGTGCTGGGGGGGGCGGTTCCCCCCTGTCCTCCAAGTCAGCCAGCACCCCCTTGCAGAGGCCTGCTCTCCCCTCCTCCCCCGGCGTAGGGCCCCAGAATAGCTAAGGACAGCCCTGCTGATCAGACAGCCTTTTTAAACACAGTACTATTTACTTAGAACCAAAGCATTCCAGATAAAAAGATCTTAAAATATTAAAACTTAGGTCTTCCTTAAGGCTTACCATCCCCTGGCAGCCACAACTGCTTCAGACACTCCTGCAGGGGACGTTTGTTCTTGTCAGTCGATTCTCTAATGAACAGCTCACCCCTCACTCTCTCCAGAGTCTCTTTTTAACCATTTAGCAACCCTCTATTCTCTCGGTCCCAGTCTTGGCAAGACAGTGTGTGTAACTTTGGCTGGACCTGATTTTATAGGGACAGTCCCGATGTTTGGGTATTTTTCTTATATAAGCTCTTATTACCCCCCATCCCTTGCCCTGGTTTTTCAGATTTGCTGTCTGGATACCCTACCACTAATAGCTCAGCCATTGTCTTGTAATCACCACCAAGTATGCTTGAGACGCTGCTTATCTAGCTTGTGTTGCCTTCCTGCTTGTTTTTCCAACAGCCCCCTATTAAACTAAATACACTCACTGGGGAAACTCCACTAGTTACTGTATACCTATACTGGGCTTAAGTCAGACAGCATTCATGAAATTATTACACAGCAGCTCCACGTCCACCAGAGTAACATCTTAGGGCTGTCCATTAGGACTCCAAGTAGAGGCAGTCATGTGCTTCAGGGCTACGGTGCATGTCTCAAAGTTCTAAATAGTTTTATATATTGTATCCTCTGTTTAATTATGAGGTGCCCAGGCCCAGAGTAATCCTGCTCCTTTAGAGTCAGGAATAGCACTGTAATCCCTCAAATATCCACATAGCCAACTTGAATGTTGGCACAAACGCCAGTTACTATACCTGTACCAAGTATGTCCTTCAATGCATAACAGCAGTAAAAATTGCTTGCATCTAGTACAATTTCTGCAATATGATTTTTTTTGATTCAGGTGTGTTTTAAAACATAACTATCATGTAATACTCAATTCCATCACGAAGCACTGGTTGGTGATGGGAACAGAACACCATAGATACATAGAAAAGGCAAGTTAAGGCTGAACGGGATCTTGTTATGTACAACAAAAAGCCTTGTATCTCTACTGTAATCAGTCTGTTTACTTAGTTCTATTTCTGGGATTGCAAGTTGCTAAGAGAAACCAACAACATATTTTTTTACAAGTGAAGAGCTAGTAAATGTACATGTGATGCATCTAACAATACATAGTAGGAGTTCTAATCTATTGCCCTTTTTTGTGAGAAGTGTGAAATTGCTGTGTGATTAGTACAGAAAAATTGCTAAGGGCAAGAGTTACCACCATATTAATTTTTTTAATTTACACAGGTTTGAAATTTACTGATCAAATGCTGCCAAGCGAAGACTCATTACATTAAGAACAAATGAGTTTTGGGTGTGATCTACACTGGCCAGGGCAACAGGATTAGAATGAGTTTGAGCATAGCACTTCATAATGAGAATTAACAAACAGATTAATATGAAGTTTAATGTTACTTCATGGGTAACACAGGCATGCATCTGCACTGCACTGCATGTCCTGGAATCCTTGGAGCTAAATGAACTAAAACTACAGATGCCTCAAACATCACAGATCCATGTCAGACAATTTCAGTGCCCTAATGAATAGTTAACAAAGCTCTCTGGGAAAGACACTCTTTATTGCCTGTATACAACCATGCTGTTGGCACTCAACAATATCTAGAACAACTTGTTTTGTTAAAACAGGAAGCACTACGTTCAAGATATCATCGCAAGTATGTTGGTGTTATGAATTCAGTCACTGTTTAGCCTTATTTAGCAGAATTTTGTGAAAATGACAAGAGATGTTTTTAAATTGGAATTTAAAAAGTCTGATCCATACGAACACAGTCCTAAATAATTAAATGAACCAGAAAGAACAACATTTTAATTTGAACAGCTGCTCTCAGATTCTGTCATTGAAATGGGAAACAAGATCTCATATCCTTTAAGGAGTATTCATGATAGTCTTTTAGCAAAGACAACTTGTCTTTAACAATTTCTACAGTAACTAAATTCTAAGCACTATGGCTGCCTATAACAAATGGTATAACGCAGCTCTTTGTCACACTCAGAGACACATTCTAGTGTCCTTTGTTTCCCCTTGGTTTTGAGATATCAGTCTGAAGTTAGTGTGTATCAAAGTGAGCTTTGTACTTTAACCTAGTTTTGTGCTGCCAGGACTGGAAAGCACAACTGGCAAAATACTACCACATCCAGTCAATTCTTTATGAATATACAATCCATTGTGGTCTGAGTTTGTACCAGGAGTATCCCTGTGACTAGATGAGAGCACATGTGAAAGAATCCATTAGCCATGCTTGAAGTTCCTAGTTGTGTTACCCTAGGATTACCTTTATTCAAGTAGATCCATCTCTCTAGACACCCATAGACAAACTAACAGTCATGAATGAATACACAAGTCCTTCAAGGCCCAGTGGGCTGGTGTGGAGGGTTGATGAAAGGATTAGTGAATGACACTATAGCCCAGATTTCTAGAACAGTCATTCTCAACCAGGGTGTGCATACTCCTTGGGATACATAGTGGTCTTCCAGGGGGTAAATCAACTCACCTGGATATTTGCCTAGTTTTACAACAGGCTACATAAAAAGTACTAGCGAAATCAGTACAAACTAAAATTTCATACAGACAATGACTTGTTTATATGGCTCTATATATTATACACTGAAATGTAAGTACAATATTTATATTCCAATTGATTTATAATGATATGGTAAAAATGAGAAAGTAAGTAATTTTTTGGTAGTAGTGTGTTGTGACACTTTTGTATTTTTGTGTCTGATTTGCAAGCAAGTTGTTTTTAAGTGAGGTGAAGCTTGGGGTATGCAAGACAAATCACACTCCTGAAAGGGGTACACTAGGCTGGAAAGGTTGAGAGCCACTGATCTAGAGGCACTGCAACTTGATCTCCCTTTTCACGAAGGCGATTTTCTCTTCAAAATAACTTCTGGTGCAAATGTTAGTGTCCATTACAGACCTGGTTGAGCTCTCCCTGATGGATATTCACCAGGCTGCTCTGGCTGTATCCAAACACTGGATCTATGTGCTTTCACAATCCCCCTAGACCTCAGAAGGCTTCAGCCACAGCCTGTGGCCTCTCAGGCACATGCTCTGTCTGATACCATTTCCAGGGAATGGCATCCCACAGTTCAACTGCCCTAAGCCTCCAAAGACACCCCAGTCACTCAAGAACAAGAACACCCTTTCCAGAGCTTGATCCTCATGGGTATTCTGCTTTACAGTTTAACACTTCTTCAGGGATGCGTAGTTGAAGCAAGAACCCAGAGATTTTGCAAAAAGAATTCTAAACCAATCACACTTTACTCATAGAAAAGCCAAGGAACTATATATGGAAAGACAACAAAACCTGCACACAAATCCGTGCCTCAGTTTCCTCACCACTCCAACAGTTCTTTGGGATTTGGTCAGTGTCTGTTCAGAGACTGCAAGATTCTGCCCTGCCATACCCATTCCTCCTGTTCAATCCTGTCTTCTTGTTCTGGTCATTGAGAGACCTTGTCCTTTTATAGTTTCTAATCCCCTCTGCCAAGTGATATGCCTGGTCAGTCTCAGTTCCTCCATCAGGTGATCTATTGCTTTGTTACAGCCCACTTGGAAGAGCTGGTTTCCTTTGGCAGTGGCCAGCTCTTCTGCCCAGATCAAGGGTAGTATTTAGGGAGGTTTGGGGGGTGGCAGGGAAGGAGGGGAACTGTCGTCCCTCCCCCCCAAAATTTTCTACCATATATGGGTGAAGTTTGCAGCAGGAGGGAAGATGCAGCCATGTTCTGCTGCCATCTGCATCTGCTGCCCCGCCCCTACCCCATCCCCACCATGGAGTGCCGCTTGGGACTGAGAGCCTGATCTGCTGTGCAGAGCTGGGCAGGGGCTGATGTCAGGGTGTCCCCCTCCCACCACCCCTTGTGTCCCTGGGTGGGCAGAGCATGCCTCTTGCCCCAGCCCCCAGAGTAGGGTTGCCACGCGTCCGGTTTTCAGCTGGAACACCCAGTCAAAAAGGGACCCTGGCAGCTCTGGTCAGCAGTGCTGACTGGGTCGCTAAAAGTCTGGTCAGTGGTGCAGCAGGGCTAAGGCAGGCTCCCTGCCTACTCTGGCTCCATGCAGCTCCCCGGAAGCAGCCGGAATGTCCGGCTCCTAGGTGCAGGGGCAGCCTGAGTACTCGACTCTGCAGATCCCATTGGCCCAGCCAATGGGAGCTCCAGGGGCGGTGCCTGTAAGCATGGACAATGCACAGATCCCCCTGGCCCCTCAGCGTAGGAGCTGTACATGACTGCCACTTTCGGGAGCCCGTAAGCTCCTACTGGCCAGAGCCTGGACCCCCACCCCCCGCCCCAGCACTGAGCCCCCTTCTGCATCCAAACGCCTTCCCAGAACCTGCACCCCCTCTCGCACTCCAAATCCCTCAGTCCCAGCCCTAAGCCCCTTCCCTCAGCCCCAAGCCCCTCATCCCTGGCCCCACCCCAGAGTCTGCACCCCCAACTGGAGTCCTCACCCCCTCACACACCCCAACCCTCTGCCCCAGCCTAGATCCCCCTCATGCACCCTGAACCCCTCATTTCTGAGCCCACCCCAGCATCTGCACCCCCAGGCAGAACCCTCACCCAACTCCCTGCCCCAGCCCAGTGAAGATGAACAAGTGAGCAAGGGACGGGAGGGACTGAGTGACCAGGGGTGGGGCAAGGGTGTTCAGTTTTCTGCAATCAGAAAGTTGGCAACCCTACCTCGGAGCTGCCCCCACTGTGTCATCGAGAGACTGAGTGCATGATTGGTCCCTCAGCAGCAGCACCCCCTCAGACACAGCCCCACCCTGCATCCTGAGCTATGCCCCTCCCGAGTCCCAGCACACAGCCCCTAGCAACCCTCTGCCTGGACACTGAGCTACATCCCTCTCCGGACAATCCCTCCCTGCAGCCTGAGCTACCCCCCCTGCCTGCACCCTGAGTGGATTTCAAACTTTTTGAGCTGAACTCTCCCTTTGAATTATAATTTTTGTTTGTGCCCCACCACCCCCCCATCTTCAAAAAAACAAGTTTTCAAGTGCCTAAGTAGCCCCTGGAATCACAGTTAAAGTTGCCTCCCCCAAGTTTGAAATGGCACCCCTGCCCAGATCCACAAAGGGACTTAGACATTGTGATGCTCAGTGTTGCAATACCTAACTTTTAGGTACTAAGAAAGTAACAGGAAAATCACTGTAATCCACAATACCTGAGGTTAGGTGCCTAGGCTCCTCACACAATGAATGGGGAGAGATAGGCACTCTCACAAAGAGAGGTGCCTAAGGGTATATCTCCACTGCAAACAAAGACCTGCCGCAAGAGACTCAGAGCCCAGGTCAACTGACTCAGGCTTGCGCTATGTGGCTAAAAATAGCAGTGCAGATATTTGGGCTCAGGCTCCCTGGATTTCAGAGCCCAGTCCCACTTGTTTACCCTGCTATTTTTAGCCCCAGAGTGAAAGCCCGAGTCAGGTGACTCACCTAAGCAGTTTCTTGCTGGAATGAGTTAGGCCCCTGCCTCGTTCAACACAAAACAGCTGAGGGAGAAGGAAGTGGCACCCACCCTATAACTTGTAGCTCAGTGACTAGAGCACTAAACTGGGAGGTGGAAGACCCAGGTTCAATTTCCCCCCTGCCTGAAGAGAAGAAAAGAGGTGAGAGATCCATGTTCAAATCCCTTCTCCCCCTCTGACAGGGGGGAAATTTAACTTGGTCTCCCACAACCCAGGTGACTGCTCTAGCCACCGGGCTAAAAAGTTATAAGGTTGGCAGCACAGCCACCTCCTCTTCCTCTGGCCAGATTCTGAATGGACTATAATCCACTAGGCAGCCTCCGAGCACACCTAAGATCAGGTGTCGCAGGTGAGATAGCCGGTGTTCATCCGCCTATCTCCTGTTAATTGGTGGCTCACTCTGGGGCTTAGGTAGGACACAGGCATCCAGATACTTAGAGATAGCATGTGCAAGCCCAGAATCAGAAATATAGGAGCTGAGAGAAATTTTACCCTGAAAACTTAGGCAACAAGTGAGCTTGGCCTCTGCAGGAATTGGGGGGAGTTTTGAGCATAGCAGTGAAGCCTAAAACTGGCATTTAGGCCCCTAAGTACTTTTGTGGATCATAGCTTTTGTCCAAGCGTCATCCACTCTCCACTGTTAGCCCTCTGCTAGGTCCAATATTTCTCCTGACACTCCCTGTGTATTTCAGGTGGCTACAAAGTCCAGGTGAAGGCACAGAACAGGTTTACAATCAAATTATCCCTCACAAAACAACATGGAGTTTGAAGATAGATATAGGTACATGCAGACATACTAATCCATCACAGTCAGCATTTGTATAGATAATCACTCTATTTCCACCCACAAAAAGGAAACTAGCCTTTTGAAAAAAATCTAGGCCTCTACTCTCCAGGGACTTGTCAACTTCTGACTTGTGTTACCAAAAATAGCCATCTCAGGACCATTTGTATTGAGACAGGCAAGATGTGAACTCCCCAGGGCCGGCTCCAGGCACCAGAGTAGGAAGCTGGTGCTTGGGGCAGCCAATTCAAAGGGCAGCACTCCGTCTGGTATCAGGGCAGCATGTCCAGGTCTTCGGCGGGAATTCGGCGGCGGGTCCCTCATTCCCTCTCTTCCTTCTTGAGCTGCTGCCGAATTGCCACCATTGCCAAAGAGGAAGAGAGGGAGGACCCGCCACCGAACTGCTGCCGAAGAAGCAGCATGATTGAGCTGCCACCGAAGTGCCGCTGCTCGTCTTTCTTCCCCCCCCAGTCCCCGCTTGGGGCGCCAGAAAAGCTGGAGCCGGCCCTGGAGCTCTCAGGAGAATAGTACAAAGTGTAACTGTATGTGATGTAAAATAATAAAATAGATTCAATTCATGCTCACTGAAAGAGAGACACACATGAATAGCCTAAACACAGAGCTGGGGATTAACAAGGGAATCCACCTGAAGCAACAGCTTCACTTTTAGCATTCATAGACTCATAGACTCTAGACTCTAGGACTGGAAGGGACCTTGAGAGGTCATCGAGTCCAGTCCCCTGCCCTCATGGCAGGACCAAATACTGTTTAGACCATCCCTGATAGACATTTATCTAACCTACTCTTAAATATCTCCAGAGATGGAGATTCCACAACCTCCCTAGGCAATTTATTCCAGTGTTTAACCACCCTGACAGTTAGGAACTTTTTCCTAATGTCCAACCTAAATCTCCCTTGCTGCAGTTTAAGCCCATTGCTTCTTGTTCTATCCTTAGAGGCTAAGGTGAACAAGTTTTCTCCCTCCTCCTGATGACACCCCTTTTAGATACCCGAAAACTGCTATCATGTCCCCTCTCAGTCTTCTTCTTTCCAAACTAAACAAACGCAGTTCTTTCAGCCTTCCTTCGTAGGTCATGTTCTCAAGACCTTTAATCATTCTTGTTGCTCTTCTCTGGACCCTCTCCAATTTCTCCACATCTTTCTTGAAATGCGGTGCCCAGAACTGGACACAATACTCCAGTTGAGGCCTAACCAGCGCAAAGCAGAGCGGAAGAATGACTTCTCGTGGCTTGCTCACAACGCACCTGTTAATGCATCCCAGAATCAAGTTTGCTTTTTTTGCAACAGCATCACACTGTTGACTCATATTTAGCTTGTGGTCCACTATAACCCCTAGATCCCTTTCTGCCGTACTCCTTCCTAGACAGTCTCTTCCCATTCTCTATGTGTGAAACTGATTGTTCCTTCCTAAGTGGAGCACTTTGCATTTGTCTTTATTAAACTTCATCCGGTTTACCTCAGACCATTTCTCCAATTTGTCCAGATCATTTTGAATTATGACCCTGTCCTCCAAAGCAGTTGCAATCCCTCCCAGTTTGGTATCATCTGCAAACTTAATAAGCATACTTTCTATGCCAACATCTAAGTCGTTGATGAAGCTATTGAACAGAGACGGTCCCAAAACAGACCCCTGCGGAATCCCACTTGTTATATCTTTCCAGCAGGATTGGGAACCATTAATAACTACTCTCTGAGTACGGTTATCCAGCCAGTTATGCACCCACCTTATAGTAGCCCCATCTAAATTGTATTTGCCTAGTTTATCGATAAGAATATCATGCAAGACATATCAAATGCCTTACCCTTGTGGCTTTGTGAGCAGTCCAGAGATGGACAGAGGCTTCTGGCAGTGGTCTAGAAAATGCAGCTGTTTTCTTCCCTCCATTGCTTGACCGAGAGAAAGCAGCTGTTCTAGCCATTTGGAGCAGGCACCTCATCGCCCTGATCAGTGACTATAAAAACATTGTTCTCCTCTTAAAGGCAAGAGAAATGAAGACAAACAGGAGGATCTGAGACAAAACAATGTGTAGGTACAGGTTCTAATTTAGTTTCTGCTCACATACTTTGTGTGTCTAAATGGGTGCATGTACGTGCTTTATAAAAACATAATACACAAATAAGATCACTGTCATACAAACAGCTTTTAAAAAAGTCACCATATATTGCTTTCATCCCATCTCCTTCCAGGTATGAAAAAAAACAACAACAAAAAACAGATGGACCTTGTAGTGTGACCTGAAGGTCAACAAATCTAGGCTCTGGCAGTGTGATGGCTGAAGCTAATTTCACAGTGGAGGACCCTTCACTGAAAACTCGTTCATGATTAAACCAGAATGTATGTGTTTGTTTTATCTTTGGTGTCTCAGCTGATCTCACATGCTGTGGTGTTGCACAGGGAGAGAGCCAGTCTGAGATAACCAGAACATAACTTTTGCAGGGCTTTATAAGAAAAATCAACACCATAAATTTCCCATGGAAATGAATTTAAAGACAGAGCAGATCATGGAGCACAGACCTAATGCGCCCCCAGTGAGGAGTGACCCACAAATAGACTATCTCATTCTACCCCCACTGAATTATCAGTGTACTTGCTAGGTGTAAGAAGAAGAAATATTGTTCCATGACAGACTTTTTATTTGAGTCACTAGGAACTCCACTATAGCACTCCAGGAAGTGGCAATTTATAAGAGAAAAAAAATTGCCATGGCTTATTTGTTCCATGTTGTTAAACCACAGTTCTTTTACAGACATTACATATTTACTTTCTAGCAACAGTTAAGGATATTGGCACAAATAAAAATGCATGGAAAAATAAAATGTATTGTTTTTGAGTTTCACAAGACTTTTGGGGTTGTTAATTTCACCAGCTATGTTTTGGTTCACAGGTGAGAATTGTACTATCCACTTGCTTTGCCTGCTCATTCTGTTCTTATCAGCAAACAAGACATAAAAAGCTGTGAGGATCTTGCTTATGAGGGAAAAAGGGCTTTTGTAAGTTTAAAATCCCTGGCTTCTCCCAAGCACAGCAGACAGGAGGGGTGGCCTGACATGCCTGTACATGGATGTAGTTAGGAGATCCACTCCAGGCTTGTTTCTATCTCAAAAAGGGATAATGGGATTTTTCCATATGCTAGTTTTGAACGACTCCGTTTTCAGGATCTGGATGATTTATTTTTTTTAAAGAGCTTGAACTGGTTCAGTCTTGGTCATTTAAAAAATGATAACCTAATTTTTCTATAATAAATGTTGGTTCTACACAAATAGAAGGGCATGGTTTGTTTTTGCCAGGTTAGGTTTTTTCTCTCCCTTATGCTCGAGTGAACAATATTGCTTTTCTATGTCACTATAACAGATGGCCAAAGTGCAGTTTGTGGGACAAATGCAGATTAGGGAGTACTACATGGCCTGTAGTCACCCTCATCTTCAATACAAAAGGGTGGCCCATTGAGGCTGATTTTGTTTGGATAAAGATAGGCAAGCTGCACCTCCATATTTAGAAGGGAACAATTACAGTCTCCTCTTGGAAGTACCATTTTAAGAGGACATGCTTCCCATTGTAACATTCTAGATAAAGTCGTTATCCAGTTTAGATTCACAACTGGAACTGTATGAAAATCTTCCATCAACATTTTAAATTGAAACTGGATTTTTTTTTGGAAAAAACAACAACAAATTTTGTGGAAAAAAATCCATTTGTCAACACCCCCCCAATCAATTTTTTTAAAGCTTTCTACCCCCCTCAATACAAAATGAAAACAAAACTGTTTTGCATTGGGGGGAAGAGGAGAGGAATTTCCTAACGAGCTTTACTCACCATGATCACAGAGGACACAAACAACAAAATATAACCTTTATAAATCATGCACATAAAAATTGCAGTCATACTGATAGGCTACAAAGGCCTATAAAACATCATGAAACAATTACAGCCAGGTAACACCTTGTATTTCTCACAATCTGTTATCCTTAGCAGTCCTCAAGTGTCTGAGTCAAGTTATCACAGTCACTTAAATGATTACCAGAGGTAAATTGCTGAATTTTTTCTTCCTACAAATAGGTATAGGAGATATGCATAGGCCCTAGAAAACTACAGGTTTCAAATGTAAGATTCAGTCTAATGAAATCCCTCAGTACATTTCAATATTGGTCTAAAAGGTGTATTTTAAAATGTATTCGCTAAAATGTTTTAACTAACATGTCATAAAAGTCTGGTGAAGATAGGATAAGTTGTGTTTTAACATGGCTTGTAGAGGTGAATTCCAGCCTAGAGCCAATGGTTTTAAAGAGCTAATAAACAAAAAAACAAAAAACAACCCACCTTTTAGTCTAGTCTAGACAAGACTTAAAGGTCTTTTTCCTCTGTTTTTAACTCCTTTCCCCTCCCGCCACACACTGAATACATCATGACAAGATTTCATAAGGCTGTTAATATGTCAAACTCACCTACCCATTTGGTTTTAAAATTAACATTTATGCATTATCTGGAATCTTGTTAACATTCACTTTAATGCCACAGGCACTGACAAAGACCAGAGCAATGCTAGCTGGGAGGGGAGATAAAGCTAGAGGGAAAGAGGCAGGAAAAAGGGGAAGTACCAGGAGAGCCACTATCCTCGGGGAGAGTGGGCAAAAGTTCAACTAAAACATCATAACAATTTTTAGAATGCCCCACTTTTATGAGGGCCTGATTCAGAGCCCATTGATGTGTAAAATGTTCCATTTAGAACGAACACTGAAAACCTGAATAACTACGTTATCCATGCATCTTGTGTCATGTCTAACTAGTTCTGTGAAATACCAGTTTAAGATTAATTTGGGGGGAAATGTGCTTTCAAGGACCAGTGACAGGAGAGAAAAGCCATGTCTGTATTAAGCAGTCAAATGAAACAAGAGAAGATAAGATTCTAATATACAGGAATGTGATTCACACCACGTATCCAGGGGGAAAGAATTGCATCATTTTCTCAGTAGGCATTGTTCCCTGTGGATTTTTTCTTTAAACAAACAAACAAACAAAACCCCTTAACAGTCAGCCATAAACTCACTAACAAACTGATCAGTCTTAAAGTTAAAGAACTGCTTTTATGGGGCACACACATACGGGTAATAGTTGAGATGGCTGTGTGATGAGGCGCTTTCACCAGACACAGCATTTAGCTACTTTTAATAATGGGTGCTATAGAGAAACATGTTTTTTTGGTTCTGTGTTTGTACGGTGCCTAGCACACTAAGGTCTCGTTCTATGGGTACATCTACACAGCAGCTGCGAGGTGCAATTCCCATCTTGGGTAGACATACACATGCGAGCCTGTGCCTAAAAATAGCAGTGTGGCCACTGTGGCACGGGCAGTGGCTTGGGTTAGCCACCAAAATATATAATCAGGAGGTTGGGCGGGATTGTACTCAAACCACTAGCCTGAGCCACCGCGGCCGGCCATGCAGCTATTTTTATGTGCTAGCTTGAGCAGAAGTAGCGCCCGTTCATCCATTCAAGATGAGAATTATATCTCCCAGCTGCTGTGCAATATACTTTCAGATTAGGACTCCTAGGTGGTACTGTAATACAAATAACTAGACTCTGCGTCCTGTTTTTTTTTTCCTGTTTGATCACTTATTCATTAGATTCAAATACAGTACAGATACAGATGCAATGCTGCAGCTATGCCACTGCACTGTAATGCAGACACTTGCTACAGAGACCCTCCATCTCTCCCCCCAAAAAGCAGTAGCTAAATTGATGGAAGAAGTCTTCCACTGACCTATTAGTGTCTATACTGGGGCTTCGGTTAACTTAACTACTTCTCTCAGGGGTATTGCAATTTTGCTCATCTTGACTATATTCATACAAAGATTATTTACCTATTATCAAGACCTTGTAAGATCCACAAGTCTGCAGCATTTTTAGAGTGATGGCAAAGTAACAATACTAAGGAAAGATATAGGGTTATGCCATTATATGTTACCAGGAAAGAAATAAGTTTGTGTTACTTACTAGAAACTACTGAACAAACTGGAATATTTTCCCCTCAACATTGGGCCTCAGTTACACTCTGAAAGTCTTCCAAATCTTGTGACTCTGGCATAAATTCAGAGTGCCTCTATTAAAGTCAAAATGTTACACAGCTAAAACAGATTGACATGGCCTTGCCATTTGCTCTACTGAGTGGTGGTTATACAAGTCTATAAACTAAGGGCAGTGTCTGGGACACTCTATTTTTGAAGTGTGAGTGATTTCTCTCTTAAACTCTCTACTCAATGAGGCAATTAAAGCTGCCTGGCACTGGAGAGCTATAGGCACACTTCGCTTTGCAGGAGGTAGAAAGTAACACGGGAACCAACTACAGATTTGGTTTTAATTAAGAAATTATCTTTTTTGTTATATTTATTTATGGAGGTGAATAAAGTGGCAATTACTCTGATTCACCACTATCCAATAATACTGTGATGTATAATGCAGTAGTGCGTAGAAGCCCCAGTCATGGAACAAGAGCCCATTGTGCTAAACAGTGGACAAACGCAAAACAAAAGACTAAACTCTTAGGGTGAGGGACTTAGGCTGTGTCTATACTACGCAGCTTTTAGCGACACAGCTGTACCACTACAGCCGGACTGCTAAAAGGCACACGGTGCAGCCATTATTTGTTGTCAGGAGAAAGCTCTGATGCCAACAAAAAGCTTCCACCCCCAATGAGTGGCATTAGTTTTGTCAGCAGGAGAGTATTCCTGCCGACAAAGCGCTGTTCATACTGGCCCTTGTTGGTAAAACTTTTGTCTTTTGGGACTGTATGTGGGGTTTTTGTTTTGTTTTTTAAAAAACACCTCTGAATAACAAAAGTTTATCTTTCACTTGCCTGTGTAGACAAAGCCTAAGTGTAAATCAAGAAACAACAGATGGATACAATACACATTAGGGGCACCACTATGGAACAGTATTTTGTTTCTGACCACTTTATATTGCAACCTACAAATGTGTTTAGGTGTTTTTTAAACAAATAGGAAAACGAAGTCCCTGCCAATCTACATACACCAAACAATAAATACTACGTGTTTCTCAATATTCCTGTCTTACATGAACTTCAGGAGGAAATAAGCTTCCCATCATGCAATGTCTGTCAACTTGTGTCCCCCTTCATGGCTGGCTTAAAAATTAAGTAGAGAAACTGTAGGTCTATTATTGGTGGAGACAGTTAACACTCTCTCAGGTAAAGAATGGTACCAGTATCTCTTAAACAAGCAATTGCATAAGAAGTGAAATCTTGACATGGGTCATCTCTCCAGTCACCACCCTATTCTAACCTGTTTTTTTCTGGAAGGTCATTGATAAGGCTGAGGTAAATCAGTTCCACAAACACCTGCATTCCTGAGATCTACAGCATTTTAAATCTAGAATTAGACCTGGCTATGGCATAAAGACAACCTAAGTCTCATTGGCTGATTTTCTCCTTTTGGTGATGGGTAGGCATCAGGTACCCATGCCAATTTCTTTGAATCTATTGGCTACCTTTGATACCATTGATCAAGAGGTTGATGTGTTTTGTTGACGTGTTTGCTGATACTGACAAGGTTAGATGGAGTGGTTCTTTTCTGTTTGACAACACAGAGACTAGTGTTGGGCCACCACTCTTCTGGCTGCACAGCCTGTATGTGGGATGATAAGTTCTGTCCCGTCAACTCGCTATTGGATGTATGTAAAGCCACTGGGGGGGGGGGAGGGAGAGAAAATGAGACTACGTGGGCTCTTAGACCATCAATATGCAAAAAGCATTCAGCTTTGTTTCCTTTACATTAGATACAGATGGTGAAGTAATTTAGCTTTCCAAGTACTTAACTGGGGATTGGGGCTATATGACCAACTAGACAAAATTCATGTTTTCCCCACCTGCTCTGGGTATTTGCTTATTCAACATAATGAGTTTGTCTGCATTGTTAGTAAGGTGAGTTATCTAGGGCGCCTACTAGATCCCTGGTAACTTTGTTGGCTCATAAGAGGAAACTGTGGCCAGCCACAAACATACATGCTCTTGATTAAGAGATTATGACCTTTCTTCTCTGATGTGGGTCTTGCCACAGTTATCCATATCTGTGTCACTTTCAGACTGGATTAATGCAATGCACTCTGCTTGGAGAGCTACACCTGAGGACCACACTGAAGTTGCAGCCTGTACAGAATATGACTGCCTACTCCTTTATACGTGTTTCTTGCATGACACTTGTGTACTATAGTCTCCGCTGGCTTCCAGTTCATGTCCAGATGCAATTAATGTTGGTGTTTCCACTATGTACATCTTCTTTAGATCCCACCTCCCCTTGTTTCATGTTGACAGCATATCAGCTGAGATGCCCAACCCTCACATTTAAATGTCTAGGGACTGGGAACAGGGCATTCTCAGCCCAGAATTCATTCTTCCCATTGGTCTGTCAGAGCTGCTGTTAGAGATGGGGTAAATGAGGAAGTATCTTTGATTAGACCAACTTCTGCTGGCAGGAGGTACAAGCTGAAGAAGAGTTCTGTTAGCTCAAAAGCTTGTACCTTCAACCAACAGAAGTTGGTCCAATAAAATATATTACTTCACCAACCTTGTCTCTCTCATACCAGGGATCAACACAGCTACAACAACACTGCAAAAGAGCTGGTGTTGACTTTCAGGACATGCAATGAGTCTGCTTTGCTTGCAGAGGGAGGGAATGGGAATTGCATTGATTTCTTTAATTCAGTAGTGTCCTTGATATTGGGACAACTTTTTTATTATCTCTTTAGTGTGGAGGGTTTCTTGTACATATGCTTAGAAGTACATTTTGCAAGTTTAAGATACAATATCTACTTTGGCCATATTATGCATATGAAATGCAGTATTACTGCTTTACACATATCTGTTTTAAAGAACTGCAATGTGTAACCTTACTAATCAGTCCCTACAGAGAAGACACATTGCTTGTTTAGTCATTATGACCCCAATCATGCGATGATCTCAGTGAGGATGGACCCTTCCAGCATGTGGAGCTCATTACACAGTGAGGCCTTCATGGGCTGATCAATATTCTGTTTAAGAATGGTGCCTCAATTACAGTTAAATATCCTTCAAATTCCAATAAAAGCTGTGGTACATAATCTTAGGATAAAAGCTATAACTTTGGCTTCTCTCTCTTCAGTCATCCCACCTATACACTAAATTCTTTGTTACCACTCAAGAACGAGATCTTGGAGTCATTGTGGATAGTTCTCTGAAAACATCCACTCAATGAACAGCGGCAGTCAAAACAGCGAACAGAATGTTGGGCATCATTAAGAGGGATAGATAATGAGGCAGAAAATATCATATTGCCTCTATATAAATCCATGGTATGCCCACATCTTGAACACTCTGTGCAGATGTGGTCGCCCCATCTCAAAAAAGATATATTGGACTTGGAAAAGGTTCAGAAAAGAGCAACAAAAGTGATTAGGGGTATGGAATGGCTGCCATATGAGGAGAGATTAATAAGACTGGGACTTTTCAGCTTGGAAAAGAGACAACTAAGGGGGGATATGATAGAGGTCTATAAAATCATGACTAGTGTGGAGAAAGTAAATAAGGAAGTGTTATTACTCCTTATCATAACACATGAACTAGAGGACACCAAATGAAATTAATAGAACTCCTTGCCAGAGGATGTTGTGAAGGCCAAGACTATAACAGGGTTAAAAAAAGAACTAGATAAATTCAGCCAGGATGGGCAGGGATGGTGTCCCTAACCTCTGTTTGCCAGAAGCTGGGAATGGGCAACAGGGGATGGATCACTTGAAACGAATAGAACAGATAATATCCTCTGGGGCACCTGGCATTGGCCACTGTCAGAAGACAGGATACTGGGCTAGATGGACCTTTGGTCTGACCCAGTATGGCTGTTCTTATGTTCTATATTCTTATCTAAGGATCATATAAGAATATTAATTCAGTGCAACAGTAAAATGGCATAAGTGCTGGGTTTCTAAAAATAAATTGTGTAACTATTCAATAAATAAATTCCAGTTAGTAGAAAATAATATCCTGAAAATGAAATGGTGAAGTTATGTATTTATTATTGATGACTGCCATGTACACCTCTACCTCGATACAACACTGTCCTCGGGAGCCAAAATTTTTTACTGCGTTATAGGTGAAACCGCGTTATATTGAACTTGATTTGATCCGCCGGAGTGCACAGCCCCGCCCCTCCAAAGAACTGCTTTACCACATTATATCCAAATTCGTGTTATATCGGGTCGTGTTATATCGGGGTAGAGGTCTAATTTGTCAGACAGAATTTTTCCAACTGCAAGCACTGCAAAAATCAGCCTGGGATTTAAAATAACAAACTCTGTTCTTTCTCATTGCCAGTAAAAAAATTCTGCAATCAGAATTTAGCTGATAAATTTTGTTGATCCAGGAGGCAGAACAGAACCTAGCACTACATAACTTTGGAAAAGTGAGCTAAGTGTGGCAGAAGAATTTGTTTTATTTAAAGTAAACAGACACCAAAGATAATGGGTTAAATTCTCCCCTGAGTTACACCAGTTCCCATTATTAATGGTATTGTAAGTGCAGAAATAATTTGGCCCACAGAGCAATTAAAATTAGGAAGCTATCACTTTACAGTCAGAAAGATGTCTGTGTAAATCTTAAGGCCTGATTTTCAGAAGCTCAGCATTCCGAAAATAAGGTCCTCACTCTGTCCCTATGCATGTATGCATTAAAATAGGGTAGTAATAATAATAAAGTTACATGTTCAAACATCATGTCTAAAATAATGCAAAATGCCACATGTGGATCTAAAAATCATAACATAAAGACCAAATTCTCCCCTAACTTAAACCTCATGCAAACCTACTGACGAACACGGCTCCTACTCTGAAAACTGAAGGAAGTGTAAACCAGGGTAGATTTTGCACAGAAGAGGGCAGAATTAACAGTGACTGATGCGGTCTGGGCACCTTCAAAAGATGTTAAATTTATCTAGCCCAGGATCTGAAAGACAGCATGAAAATTATTCCCTTTTCCTCCCCCTCCCATTACCTCAACTCATTTTCCTATTTTTTACTAGATTGGTATAAGGTCTTATTATATGCCATTGTACAGAGCTACAAGTTTAGATAGAACTGTTAGTAGAGTCCTGCAAATCCATGGATATCCACTTCATATCTGCAGACCATTTTTGCAGATAATGTATTGGATGTGGATATAACCGCACAGGGCTCTGCTCTCACCAGCAGCACCTGGCCCACGGTGTCCGGCTCAGGCAGCTGGAGGAGCACAGTGTGCTCAGGGACGGCAGCCAGTGGCTGGGCCTGGGTGGAGGCCGGAATTGGGGCTGTCCAGCCCCCGCTCACCGCACCACTTCCTGTCCAGCAGCTCGGGCCCCTTGGGCTACGCCAGCATCCCCAGCGACCATGGCCTGGTCGGGTAGCACTGGCTTCACTCCCGGCCCGCTGACTCCCGGTCAGCAGGGCCCCCCCCCAGCTGCAGAGATTGGAGCGGGCAGAGCCCCAGCACCCTACCCCTCAGCGATGGAACACACACTGCTGCTGCTGTCGCTTGTGAGCCCCCCGGAGCAACACCCAGTGTGACAACCCTTTTCCCCCCAGCCCTTTTCTCCTTGAGACCCCACCCTTGTGCCACCCCTTATCCCCAATCTTCGCCCTTATGCCGCCTCTTCCCTGCAAGACCCACCCCCTGCTCACTCATCTCCGCTCTCCCACTACCTTCGCTAGCCCTTGTGAGATGTCTTGCTGCTGTGGATACACATAAAAGACACCTAGCAGATCATGGGTTGGATGCATGTTAATTCTGGCGGATGCGGATCCACATTTTTGAATCTGTTCAGGGCTCTATTAGTCATAAGAACGGCCATACTGGGTCAGACCAATGGTCCATCTAGCCCAGTAGTCTGTCTTCCGACAGTGGCCAATGCCAAGTGCTGTTTGTTCCCTCTGAAGAACAGGCAATCAAGTGATCCATTCCCTATTGTCCACTCCCAGTTTCTGGTAAACAGGGATTGTATTGAGCATCTGCGTGAAATCTCACTAGCTCAAGTGGTGAGTAGAAGTAAAGACACAGATAAGATAATTGATAAGAAATGGCATGTATGTAACACTGTTCCTTTAAGTTTAGTGTAGCTACTGATCGGGATAGTATCTTTATAATACCAATTCTTCTATTAGTCTTCCATGGACCTTAATGTTGCCATAAGTATCTCTTGACCGTTTTCCTTGGGGAAGAGGATTGGTGTTTAGTTTTTAAGTTTTCCTCAGGATCCTGGCAGGGATATAAAGGGTGATATATATATGTTCCATCTCCCTTGAGAAAAGCTTGAGAAAACTGTATACCAGAATCTAATGTTGATCCCAGTGATGTCGGGAAGGGGTAAAGTCAGCTTTAGTTTCATCATTCTGGAAGCCAGTTATCTCTGCTACTGGTCATGTGGGAAGGTTTCTAACTGTTGTTACTGGAAGTGGGATGAGATCCTCTGCTGGCTGCTGAGAATGAAAGGACCTTCTTGCTCTCTCTCCACCCAAATCCCAGATACCACTTCCTCCGACTCCTCCAAATACTTCTGGTAGATGAAAAATGCAATACTGCTGTCTTCTCCTGCAGGGTTCCCTATCATCTTCATTTGTCT